>NC_090654.1:33368277-33685777 GCF_040937935.1 Hyperolius riggenbachi
AATCATATTGTGGTTTTTGTTCATTACTTGGTTCTTAGTACTGTTATTGTTTGGTGCAGGGTTGGTTTGCGTTTGGTTTTTGCCAGCTCCTCTGTCCTGGCAATTAACTATTTGGTGGCTGGCTTGTCTTTGCTTTTAATTGTATATTGAAGAATTTTTCATTATGTTTACATTTTTTAACAAATCAATTTTTAGATTCCATTTGTAAAACAGCATACAAAATATATCCAATCCAATGCATTCTTAAAGAGGAACTTCAGCCTAAAAAAAACATACTGTCATTAAGTTACATTAGTTATGTTAATTAAAATAGATAGGTAATATAATTTTAAAAGAACAGGCAAATGTTTGATTTCATGGGGGAAGCCATCTTTTTGGTTGAAAGGAGGTGACAGAGAGCATGAGACACAGTTCCAACTGTCCTGTGTCCTAATCACCCCTCCCAGTTGCTAGGCAACATGAACAACAACATAGGAAATCCCATCATGCTTTGCACAGCATCAAGGAAGAAAAGCCCGGGCAGTTTTCTTTGATGGGTGGAGCTTAGCTAAAAATGATGCTTTGGTAAGAAAAACAAAGTTCTGATGCTGTGAAACTGTTAAAGAAACACCAAGCCTTTTCAGTGCTGCTGAGTAGATTTTTAGTTTTAGTCAGGAGGTTCACTTTAAGCTACGTACACATGCTAAATTAAATGCAGCCAGGGCAGCCCCGACATCGCCCAAAGGTGGGGCCATAACTAGAGGTGTGGCAAGCTAAGGTTAGGTGTGGTGGAGGCAGGACGGATGGAATGGTGGAGGCATAACTGGAGGTGTAGCGAGGTAAGGAGAGCTGTGGTGGAGGCAGGACAGGTGGAATGGTGGAGGCATAACTTGAGATGTGGTGGGGGTTTGTGACTGGAGTTGTTTTAGAGGCATAACTGAAGGGGTGGAAGGGACATAACTGGAAGCGAGTCACTAGAGGTGCGGTGGGGGCCTAACTGAAGGGGTGGATGGGACATGTCTGAAAGTAGGGTGGGGGGTTGTGACTAAAGATGAGGTGAGGGCATGTCTGAAAGTGGGGGGTTGTGACTAGAGATGCGGTGAGGGCATGACTGGAAGTGTGTGGGGTGTGTGACTGGAGTTGATGTGGAGAAATGCCTGAAGGGGTGGTGGGGATGTTACTGGAAGTGTGGTGAGGAATGCGACAAGGGGTGTGGTGGGGACATGATGACTGGAAATGTGGTGGTGAGGGGAGTTGGGATGGGGGTATGACGGAAGGGATGGTGGAAATGTCACATGACTGGAAGTGTGTGAGTGTGTGGGGGGGGGGGCACATGACTAAGAGCAGTGGTGCGGGCATAACTGAAGGGGTGGTTGGGAAGTGACATGACTGGAGGTTTGGGGGGGGGGGCATGACTAGAGGAGTGGTGGGGGCATAACTGAAGGGGTGATGGTCAGGGGTGGGGACTTATCTTTTTGCTCAAATATGTTAGCAAATCACAAGTCATGTCATGTCATCAAGTTCCCAGGGGCAGGAAGTGGAGATAAATCTCTCCAAGGGGGGAACAGAAGACATACAAACTACCAACTTTTCTAACACCACTTAACTCAACATGAAAATAAGACCAAAAAAAATCCAGGAACTGGGCATCCATCGTTTCTCCATTTTCCTGACGTTCCTCCCATTGCTGGCGCTCCGGAGGCTGCCCTCCCTCCCTCTGCAGGTGTCTCTTATCACAGTGCAGTCCTGTTATCTGTCCCTCAGCATCACCTGTGGTGTCTCATGTGGTTCCCTCCATCATGTCCTTATTGCTCCAGGAAATCACACTTATCTGTCTCTGGCAGCTGTGTGGTCTCTTACCGTCTCGATATTTTCCTTTCTTCATCGCTGTTTCTCTGGCCTCTCCCTATCTATAGCATTGTACACCAGCCCGAGCACCGTGGGTAAAAAACTAGCGATCCCTGCCGATAATGGGAATGATTCATGAAGCTTACTTATTTTTCAAAGTATAAAGCGTAAAAAAATGTATCCGGCACTGCAGCAAGGACTTTCGCTATGTCAGTTTAATGTTAAAGCCATACAGTCACAGCTATTGTTCATATATTAGAAATTGACATACCCTATGTTGGTCCTTGCTGTGGGGGGATGTGGGAACAGCGGCCTAACTGACGACGTTTCGCTCAACGAGCTTCCTCTGAGGCTCCGGAGCCTCAGAGGAAGCTCGTTGAGCGAAACGGTCGTCAGGCAGGCTGCTGCTCCCACATTGCCCCACAGCAAGGACCAACATATAGTATACTTTACCTGCCCGGAGCTTGCGGCGGACACAGACAGGTAAAGTATACTGCATCGGGCATTTGACATGGAGGAGACAGCATTGGGGCGGCGAGGCGGTCGGATGTGGCGTCACAAAGCCGATTTCCAAGAAATTTCAGCATGAAATTAATCAGGAATCGGCCTGTGGTGTAAGGGCAGGGAACAGCGGTAACCTCACCAGTGGCGATGAAGGTTACAGATAGAACCACAGCGTTAACCTCACCAGTGGCGAGGGCCCAACAGACGGGCAGACAAGGTACAGAATCGGCAGGCAGAATCAAAGTGGAGTTCAGGCAAAAGTCGGCAACAAGGTCAGATGGGCAGAAGCACAGAAA
Organism: Hyperolius riggenbachi; assembly: GCF_040937935.1. Taxonomy (NCBI): domain Eukaryota; kingdom Metazoa; phylum Chordata; class Amphibia; order Anura; family Hyperoliidae; genus Hyperolius; species Hyperolius riggenbachi. The sequence continues at coordinate 33,370,905 of NC_090654.1, forward strand.
TCACAAGGCAAAAGGATAGTCGAGAGTTCAGGCAAGGTTCATACACATAAAGACAATAATATCAATTATAATTATAGCTATCAAACAATTCCTATCTTGTGTGAAATCCCCGGTTTCCTCCCAGATCAAAGCATATCGGATCTATCTAAGGTCTGAGTGCTAATACGTAGTATTCGCAACAACAGACAGCAAGCTACTGGCAGCTCGCTGTCTTTATGCTGGCAGGGGACTCCCAGGCACGCCCCCGCCATCCCGGCCAATCAGGGGCGAGGAGCGCTCCCCGTGACTTCAGCCAACCCACAGGTCAGCTCAGGGAAGGGAAGGGACCAGATCTCTGATCAGATTCGATCATAGAGAGATTTGTCTCTTGGCCGAATCTGCCCATCATCGCAAGATGTATGGCTACATTAAAGAAAGCTAATCTATGAGATAAACAAGTAAGTCTACATGGACGATAATCGCTGTCTTTTCATATCATTGTGCCTCTTTTTTCCAATGATACTCGGCTGACCTGACGTTTTCGTTCGTTATGGACAATGGCAGTTGAGGTCCACTTTAAGCAGGTCCACTTTAAGCAGAGAAGATCGCAGGCTACCGGTGAGAAATTCTGCGGCTTCGTCAGCGATTTATGACGGTCGCAGCTGGAGATTTATTACTCCACGCAAGTGAATAGAGTTTCATATTTTATAAATATAGCCTCATAAAAAGGCAATACGACTGTGAAAGTTACTGGACAGTCAATTCTTTCTAAGAAGGTCATCCAGAAAGTAATGCCTGTTATCATGTACTCCATTAACCCCCCTGGCGGTATGATATGTGCGACTGCGCAGCCGTGGGAGGGCTTTTTTCACTTTTTTTTTTTTTTTAGCATGTAGCTAGCCTAGCGCTAGCTACATGCTTCCCCCTCCCCGCGGCGTCCGCCCGTCCCCTACGATCGCCGCCGGCGCCGCTTGCCCATAAGGAAATCCCATTCTGAACGGGATTTCTTTGAGGGCTTCCCCCGTCGCCATGGCGACGAATGGAGTGACGTCATCGACGTCACGGACGTCGTGACGTCACAGGGAGTCCCGATCCACCCCATAGCGCAGCCTGGCGGCGATTGGCCAGGCTGCGTAAGGGGTATGCGGGGGGGGGGCCTGTATCCGCGGCGGGTAGCGGCGCATCGGCGGCGGCGATCAGACCAAACACGCAGCTAGCAAAGTGCTAGCTGCGTGTTTGAAAAAAAAATATGTAAATTGGCCCAGCAGGGCCTGAGCGGCACCCTCCGGCGGCTTACCCCGTGTCACACACGGGGTTACCGCCAAGGAGGTTAAGGAAACATTATTTTACTTTAGACACTCTGGTCCTTATTTAATTCACTTTTCTCCTAAGTTTTCTCCTAAAAGATAATTTTTCGTCTTCTGTTTAACCCATTAGCAGCTGCAATCGAGTTATCTCGTTTGAGATAAGTGCAAAGCGTTTGGCCTCAGTCTGCAGAACTCCTTGTACTGTAAATGTTTGGAATGCTTTGATCTCTCTCTGTACTAGAAGAACATATAGAAGCTGAAAGTAGAAGTCCTTTTTTATTGTCTTACACTGCCCTCTAGTGACAAGTTGCCATAAATACACATTACAGCAGTACTAATTAGAAGCAGGGAAATGTACCAAATAAGAAATAATTTTTTTTTGCTAAAATAAAGATAAGAATTAATCATATCTTTTTACAAGGTTTCAAATTCCTTTGTTAAAGTAGCAACACATTCCTCACCTATGAGTTTTAGGAAATTAGGGTGGATGCGGGGTATGCATGTTAATGCTGCAAAACAATTACTGGCGTTTTGCTGTCACGTGATAAGCGGTGCTGGGAGAAAAGAGGTTAACCTGACTGCAGAAACTGTTGTTGTTTTGTGAAGGAGCCTTGTATATAGGCTCCAATATATGGATTGCTGAAGAGCGCGGGAAACAGCGGTAACCTTGGTTTATTATAAAATGTGTGCACGGCAGGTGCTGCATACAACTGATATCACCTGACTACTATTTCATTCCCCTAATAGCATCCTTTCTATGATCTGCTATAACACAGGCAAGGATTACAAACTTTGCTAACCTAATAGAAGCAAGAATCCCGTTGATGTTTGTGGGATCACACAGGTTCTCTGCTGCTGCCCTTATGGATCAACGATCAGAGGATCCCATCAGGGACGGTCATAGTCAGCCAACTTCGCTACGCTGGAACTAGGCGTAGTTTTACGCAATTATGCTTCGCCAAACAACGGCTTCGAAATCAAATATTCGTTTCGTACGCATTTTGTAGACTACGCGAATACGCAATTATGCGTAGTGCGAAGCGTAGTGTATGCAGATGCTTATGCCGGTATGCAGAAAATTTTACGCATTAATTCCTTTGTTAAATGCTCATACCAGGAACTCCCCTTTTCAATGCGTAAATTTGTAAGCATACAATCACACGCGGTAAATTAGACGCGAGTAACGCATTCGTAGACCACTACGCAATACACATGTTAACGACTCATAGTGGGCGTAAGCTACGCGTAGCGGAACTTCGCTATGCGTAAATTAGTAAGCGTAGTTTTGAAACTTCACCTGCGAACTACGATGCATAGATGCGAACCACGATGCGTAAATTCGCACTGGCGTAGTTTCTGCTCATCCCTGGATCCCATGTAGAACCATTTACATTTTTACGCTTAAACGGATCAGTTTGTTTCGGTAGGCTTAGCACAACGCAATGTCCCAACATGGATGATTTTACAGGATAAGCGCATGTGTTTCCCATAGAAGCCTATGGTGGAAATACAACTACTATGGATTGTTTCTAGGGATAGCAAAGCTTAGTAGAACTCATGGAGAATCATGTGATCAGTTTGATCAGCTGATAGATTTGTAAGGCTCTGATTTGCTGGTCCTGATCATGTGTTAAACCAGGAAGTCATCACAGCAAATCAGAACCTGACAGACCTATCAGCTGATCAAACTGATCACATGCTTCTCCATGAGGTATCCTAAGCATTGCCATCCCTAATTGTCTCTTGTCTTGCCTCTCTCCCCTTCTGTCACCCACCCCTGTAGGATAACTAGCGTCTTACTCTCCTCTGTGTCCTGCATCCTTCTCTGTTGTTCTATCCATAGTAGAATTTAGTACGTCTGCCCTATTGATAACGTAGTCATTTATGCAGATCGACAATTTTTCCCATTTCTTGAGGTTTATTTTGCATTGGTTGATTATTTTGGCTTGACTGGCTAGAAACTTTTTATTGGCTCTGGCTGAATTGCACATTGATCACACAGCTCACATGTTCTGTATATGGTTGGGGGGTCCATGAAATCTTATTAGGAGACATTAGGAGAGAAACAATTCAAATCGTGGATTCTGGTGGACTTTGAGCAGCAACATAATCCACCAGATAATAACAGAGGCTACTGGGTCTATAGGCATACCTCAAAACTTTTGAAGATGAGAAAGAGGGACACTTAAGCCACACCCCTGCCACAGCCCTGATCACACCCCACCACGCCCCTAGTCATGCATACCATAAAGATTTCCTAAGAAAAATATGCGGTTTTGTAATTCAAACCATGCTGGTCCTTACTATTCTGGTTCATTTTCCTTCATATTAACATTTTAAAATTAGTAATATATCCATTTAAAGGATGGGAATAAAGTTTAGAGTCAAACACATTTTTTTGTAGAGAAATATATATATATTTACATAGAAAGAGGGACAAATGAGGAGGAAAGAGGGACAGGGCTCAAAAAGAGGGACAGTTGGGAGTTATGTCTATAGGTAATTCAACATATAAAATCTCCTGAAAGAGCGGGACTGGATCAGTGATCACATGACTAGCCATCCCTCACTCATGGATGACTCTCTCAGTATGAAGGTGATGTGGTGACCCGGCATCATGCTGTAACGGCTGCTTTCACACACACATATTATCGTGTCAGCTTAAGCGTATGATTCTCGTGGTGTAAATGTGCAGGGCGGTATTTTCTGCATTACGGTGCGTAAACCTTTTGTATGCAACCCTCCTCCCCCCCCCCCCCTCCTGCATGACTTATTTCAGTATTATGTGTTGCAGCGCACACTTTATATACACATGAACTCATGCACAATTTAATGTTAGATTCAGGCTCAGATTTACATCACAGGAGCCTATAGGCAGAGATGTCGTGGCTCCGCCCTCCATGACCCTACAAACCTCTACCGAACTGTCCCAGCTGTCACTTCTCCCTCACTTCCCTTGCCTGTCATAGGTAGCTACAGGTGCTATTTAGTATTAGGTAGCCAGACGTACCCTCAGTATTAAGTAGCTACAGGTGACCCCAAAGTATTAGGTAGCTAAGGTGCCCCTGCTTGAAGGTAGATCTCATCAGTGGAATGCCAAAAGCAGGTGAGTAACCTCTCATTTACACTCTCTCTGCATAAGGAATGAGTGATGGAGGTACTAGGGATAGAGAGTGAGCCACCTTTCCATCATCAGGCGCCTGTAGGCACGTGCCTACAGAGCCTTATGGTAAATCCGGCCCTGTTTAGATTAAATGGTTGTACTACTAGTACTGCATAGGTTTGGACACAAGATTGTGTTTCTGTGCATACAAACTCCATGCACATTAATATTTCCGCATGGCAGCACATACAAATGTGTTAGTAAACCAAACTCTAAATCCCCCCCCCCCCCCTTCCTCTTTCCATAACCCTCTGACTGTCTCTTCCTTCCCCTTCCTTCTTCTGTCTCTTCTCTCTCAGTATCTCTTTCCCCTTCCTCTCTCCATATCCATCTCACTGCCTCATCTCTCTCACTACACCTCTATCGCAATAAAAGGGGGACTGTCAGCCATAAAATCAAATTCCATTTACCCACTGCTCTATGTTTATTATGTAGTCAACAACCTGACCCTGCAATGCAAGCATTCCAATATAATCATAAATGTTTCAGCTGTAATGAATCTTATCTCAGTCATCCTGGCTCTATTTGGTACGTTGCCGGGGAGAGGGAAGCTTGTTATCTCCCCTCCCACATGCCTGCCCCTCACTGATTGGCTGAGGGCAATTCAGTGAGATAGGAGGCTGAGAAGGGAAACACGCCTCACCCCTCTGCAGAAGCTGCTGAAGTACGATCTATGCTGCGCTCACATGTGTTTATAAAGCAAGCTAGATATGACAGTGCAGTTTCTAGGAGAAAAAAAGAGGAAGGGAGGAAATGACATCAGGATAGGCTTCAGTCAAAGGCAGTAAAGATGGAAAATGCCTGAAACATTTTTTTCTCTTCATTTTCTATAAAAAATTCACTGAAATCAAAACATGGACTGTACAATACAAATGTTATGTAAGTAGAACAAGTACTTATCTACTTATATATGTGTTTTCCTGGGATAGTATAGCTGTCCTTGCTGCTTTCTCTCCATCTCCATCTCTCCATCGCCCTCTTATCGGGGGCTGATTCACAAAGCTTTTCTGTTGAATTATCTCACCTTACTTATTAACTCACAATTTATCTCTCCTTAACTGACTTAACTCATGGTTTATCTCTCCTTGGGCTAGATTCACTAACATTATCGCGTTTGTCAGCGCGAGTTCATTTTTGCGTGCGCACACTATGTGCGTTCCGGGCAGTGCGCTCTCCTAAGTTACACGTCATCGTTCTCAGTGCCCCACAATATATTTGTAAAGCAACTGTGATACTTCACTAGCGGGGGCACTACAAGTATGTCACGTGGCACTGAGACCAATCATGGGTAAAGGGGCCCATACACTGGTTGATTTCAGCCATCGATCAATCGATTGATTCTATAAAATCGATCGATCAGAAATCGATTCTATCAAATCTATCAATCGATTTGCGGCCGATTTCTATTGATTTTGATCGATTTGATCTATCCGACAGGATGGAAAATTTAGGTCGATCTGCTGCTGACAGCAGATCGATGGCCCATGGTGTTGCATTGGATCTAATGGTCCAATAATGCACTTAGATCGATTTCCAATAGACAAGACAAATAACATTTATATCGCGCTTTTCTCCTGGCAGACTCAAAGCGCCAGAGCTGCAGCCACTAGGACGCACTCTATAGGCAGTAGCAGTGTTAGGGAGTCTTGCCTAAGGTCTCCTACTGAATAGGTGCTGGCTTACTGAACAGGCAGAGCCGAGATTCGAACCCTGGTCTCCTGTGTCAGAGGCAGAGCCCTTAACCATTACACTATCCAGCCATTTCATTCTGAAATCTATTGGGAATCTGATCCTAGTGTGTGGCACACATCAGATGGATTCCTGTCAGATTGCACTTGACAGGCATCTGACAGAAATCTATCTGATGGTCGAATCTGCTGCAAATCTACAAGTGTATGGCACCTTAACTTAAAGAGACTCTGAAGCGAGAATAATTCTCGCTTCAGAGCTCATAGTTAGCAGGGGCATGTGTGCCCCTGCTAAACCGCCACTATCCCGCGGCTAAACGGGGGTTCCTTCACCCCAAACCCACCCCCGCAAAAGTTGGTCGTAAAATTGGTCGTATATTTCCTCTTCCTGGAGGCAGGGCTAACGGCTGCAGCCCTGCCTCCAGTCGCATCTATCAGACGCGCATCGCCGCCTCTCCCCTACCCCTCTCAGTGAAGGAAGACTGAGAGGGGCGGGGGAGAGGCGGAGATACGCGCTGACAGACGCGCGTGGGGCAGGGCTGCGGCGGTTAGCCCTGCCTCCAGGAAGAGATCCCCCGCTGCTCGGAGGGGATTTGTGAGGTGAGGGACCCCCGTTTAGCGGCGGTTTAGCAGAGGCACACATGCCCCTGCTATCTATGAGGTCTGAAGCGAGATTTATTCTTTAAGCGCACACACTGCACTAAAATGAACTCGCACTGATAAGCGTAATAAAGTTAGTGAATCAAGCACCTTATCTGTTTATCTCATGAATTATTTCTCCTTATTTATTTATCTCATGCATTAGCTCTTTTACAATTAAGGTGAAAAACAAGAAAGTCTTGTGAATGAAGCCCAATTATTGTCTTTCCCCTTCCTTCCCTCCACACCCCTCTCACTGCCCCCCCCCCCCCCCCCCCTTACCATCTAACACTGTCTCTTCTCTCTCACTAATTACTTCCTCACCCATGACTGTCCCTCTGTTACCACATGTATCTCTCCCTGCCTCTCCCTCTCTGTTCCGTCTCACTAAGAACCTGTTTATGTTCTCTATCCCTCCTATTCTCTCACAGTTATACCTTTCCTCCTCTCTCCCTCCAGTTATAGTCACTCTCCATCCTCTGCTGGAGTAACCAGTCTCTTCCTCAGCACACCAGTCTCCCCTCCTGTGCTTTCCTCAGTCACTACTTGTCTTCTCTCCCTCAGTATCTGATCAGTTTCCCTGTCATCTGGGAGTACCTGTCTCTCTTCTTCAGCATGCTCTCCCTCATACCTATTCACATTTGATTTACCTCTTCCTCCTCAGCTGGTCCCCTGTCACTCCCACAGCTGAAACCCCTCATCTGTACCGCCGCCCCACTTTCCCTTCCCTCTATCCCCCCTCTTGGAAGTCTCCCCCTTTCCCCCCCAGAGGCACTTCCAGCTTCCTCCCCTACAGAAAACCCGTCAGCGGAGAAGTATTTGTAGTGCTGCAAAAGCCCAAATCCCCAGGTTCTGCTCTCCAATAACCTCTCCAAGTTTCAGGGTTTGCAGCCAGCACCTCCTCCTGCTCTCCACCTCCTCCACCCCACCTTCTCTTCTCCTCATTACCCCCCCTATAGGTTTCTAGTTAGTCTGTCAGATCCTCTCAGACTGTAGTCCTGAGTCTTGGAAACCGTGTTTGGTGACCCTGTTTCTCTTTGGTGACATCCAGCCAGGAAAGGGTTAAGCAGCAGTGCTTATGATAACAAGCCCTTTTGTCACTGAGTCAGGGGAAGGAAAAGAAGGAAGCCAGCCTCCGGATAATAGGAATTCTCCGCTGCCCCAGCTACTTCCAGCAGCCGCGATCTCATGGATGGGAGCGAAAAGGGAGCATCTCTCTCGAAAAGGATTCGCCTGCGAGAAATGATTAGCGGCGGATCCGATGTGGCTCTGTAGCGGCTCTCTGGGCAGCGGCAGCGTCCCCCGACTCTTTCGCAGGGTAGCACAGGGCTCCTTGCTTTTTTGGCGTATGGGGGAGAGGAGTGGCAGGACACTTTGAAAAGAAAAAGGGAAAAAAAGGGGGGTTGATATGCCTGGGAAGTGGCTACTGGCTTTTTTGGCCAGTTGGGTGGTTTGTCACGGCGCTCCACAAGTGGATAATCTGACCATCGCTGTGGTTCTGCCCAAAGTCAACACTATCTACCCATGGGCACTGCCCAGGGTTGGACCAGCTATCCAGATGGCCATTGACCGCATAAACGATGACCCCAACCTCCTCCCGGACCTCCACGTCTGGGCGATTTATGGCAACAGCGAGAACAAGTATCATAAGTGTTCTGATGCTGCTGCCCCACTGGTGGCGGTGGACTTACAGTTCAACAACCGCCCGCAGTTGTTCTTGGGTCCAGGCTGTATGTATTCAACCGCGCCGGTGGCCCGCTTTTCGGACCACTGGAAGGTGCCCTTGATAACGGCCGGAGCCCCGGCTATCGGATTCACCGAGAAGGATGATGGCTACAAGTTCACCACCAGGACTGGACCCAACCACTCCAAGCTGGGGCAGTTCCTGAGGCACCTGCACCAACAGTACAACTGGAGTAGCCGTGCCATGCTTCTGTACAGCGACGACAAGGAAGACCGCCCTTGCTATTTCACCATGGAGGGTCCCTTCATGGAGCTGCCCAAGTATAACAACATGACAGTGGTGGACATGAACCTGAAGGAGAACGACCTGACCAACTACACGACCATCATCCAGGACATCAAGCAGAAAGGACGCAGTAAGTAACAACCCACTGTCTCTGTTAGCTACTGAAAGGGCTGGAGGCAGCGACAAGTGCTTATTAAGGATAATCACCTTATTTTTAATATAATGTTCTTATTGACTGAGTCATTGACTAAGAAAGTCTTTGTTGAATATAAAAGGTCTGTTCTCGCCAGCGTCATGCTTTTCAATAGAATATTAGTATGTTCTCCTTTTTTATGGATTGGTGGTGTTACATCACATTAGCTATTTATTATTATGTGTGTTTATGGCACTGACATCTTCTGCAGCACTATACTGAGTACATAGTCAGGTAACTGACTGTACTCAGAGGAGCTCACAATGGAATCCTACCGTAGTCATAGTGTAATATCCTACAATATTATTATGTATTTATACAGTACTGACATCTTCTGCAGCACTTTATTGAGTACATAGTCATGTCACTGACTGTCCTCAGAGGAGCTCACAATCTAATCCTACCGTAGTCATAGTGTAATGTCCTATCATATTATTATTATGTATTTATATAGTAGTGGCATCTTCTGCACAACTTTACAGAATACATAGTCACATCACTCACTGTCCTCAGAGGAGCTCACAATCTAATCCCTACCATAGTTATAGTCTAATGTCCTACCATATTATTATTATGTATTTATATAGCACTGATATCTTCTACAGCACTTTACAAAGTATAGTCATGTCAATGACTTTCCTCAGAGTATGTCACAATCTAATCTTTCCATCGTTATAGTCTTATGTCCTACCATATTATTATTATGTATTATATAGCACTGACATTTTCTTCAGTACTTTACAGAGTACATTGTCATGTTACTGACTGTCCTCAGAGGAGCTCACAATCTAATCCTACCGTAGTCATAGTGTAATGTCTTATCACATTATTATTATGTATTTATATAGTAGTGGCATCTTCTGCAGCACATTACAGAACACATAGTCACGTCACTCACTGTCCTCATTGGAGCTCACAATCTAATCCTACTAGAGTCATAGCCATAGTTTAATCTTTCTACCATATAATTATTATGTATTTATATATCACTGACATCTTCTGCAGCACTTTACAGAGTACATAGTCATGTCACTGACTGTCCTCAAAGGAGCTACAAATCTAATCCTCACCATACACAATCATTGTCTTGTTTTCTATTTTAGTCTAAGGTACACTTTTTGGGGGGGGGACCAACTAACCCATCTGTATGTTTTTGGGATATGACAGGAAGCCCATGCTAACATGTGGAGAACATACAAACTCCATGCAGATAGTGTACTAACACAGATTTCAACCGGGGACCTTAGTGCTGCAAGGAGGGGGAACCACCCACTACGCTGCTGTATCACCCATTTAATCACGGTCATACGCCATCAGAGTATCTATTCATAATTTCGCTTCGTTTTAAGCTCTTAAAGGAAAGAAGAGAAAAAAAATCACAGCGTGACGGAAATCTGAAAACAATTTCCAGCACCCGGGATGACATTCCTTCTTGTTAGTTATTAAGAAAAGCTGGTTTGAACTTGTTTGCTGGCCATATGGTCAGAAGGTCAGCCCGAGACGTTCGGGTGACAGTTTCATTTACGTAACGCGTTATCGGCAGCCGTTGAGCTGAAATGTGCGCGGTTTGCGCTTCGCTGACCGTTAACCACATTAACATTGAAGGAATCTGCCAGAATGACATTAACTTTGCAAGTTAAAAAGACATTAATGTTTAATGCCACATCGCTACATTGGTTTTTGCGTATTGGGAGACAATGATCCGGTCTTGCTTTACGCATCGTGGCGGTGTGTCTGAGAGTTGCGCACGCTGGGAGGTGTAGTGTGGGGTGACACAGTGGGGGAAAGTGGCGGCCAGGGATCGCTTGGGCGTTTAATGAGTTTGAAGCTGGGCTGGAGGAGGTAAGCATCAGCAAAATTCCTCAGAGTCAGGCTCCTGCTGCTGCAGTCTGCGAAGTGTGCAGCTGTGTAATGAGCGAAAGCATTTGTGTGTGTGGTTAAGGGAAGGAAGTGTTTGAATTGTTCTTGTGGTACTACAAATCCCAGCATAGCTTTGTAGCCTCAAATTCTCCACAATTAGTCGAAAACAAGAACTCCTAGCATGACTACGCTCACCACATTCTTGAGAACTACAAGTTCCAGCATGCCTTCGCAAGCTCAAATCTTCCCAATTACTGTAGAAAAAGAACTCCTAGCATGACTACGCTCACCAAATTCTTGAGAACTACAAGTCCCAGCATGCCTTTGTAACCTCAAATCTCCCTAATGACTGTAGAATAAGAACTATTAGCATGTCCAATGCTTGCCTGATTCGTGAAAACTACAAGTCTCAGCATGTATTCGTAAGATCAAATCTCCCCAATTAGTGGAGAACAAGAACTCCTAGCATGACTAATGTTCACCAAATCCTTGAGAACTACAACTCCCAGCATGCCTTCGTAACCTCAAATCTCCCCAATTACTGAAGAGCAAGAACACCTAGCATGTCCAATGCTTGCCTGATTCTTGAGAACTACAAGTCCATGCGTGCCTTTGTAACCTCCAAATCCCCCCAATTAGTGGAAAACAAGAACTCCTTGCATGACTGACTAAAGTTCACCAAATTCTTAAGGACTACAAGTCCCAGCATGTCTTTGTAACCTCAAATCCCCCCAATTGATGGAGAACAAAAACTCCTAGCATGTCCAATGCGCAAAAAATTCTTGAGAACCTCAAGTCCCAGCGTGACCTGGCAGAGTAATATTCTTCACCTCCAAATCTATCCAAAAGTGGCCCCTTAAGTGGACTTTGTATGGGGCTCACAAAATATTTATGGTTTACGATGGTGGGCGTGTAATCAACCTACTGGAAAAGTATAAGTCTTTTTAGTTTGATTTTGGCCCAATACGTCTAACTGATCGATAACTGTCTGTTTAGCGTCTGATCGGATAATAATCGATTCTTACCACAGAAGGGCAAGCTGAATTTAGATAGAAAGTTAATCGATCATATATACTGGAGAGATAGATTACTGGCAGATTCCATCAAAGTGATCAAATCTGCAGGAAATCAATCAGAAAAATTGATGTGTGTGTGTGTATGGCCAGCTCTAGCATGGATTATCGGTCGTGGCATGCTGGGCAACTACAAGCCACCCAACATGATCTGCCACCAATCTACTGAAAACTACAAGTCCAAGCATGCCTCTCTCCTTTTCTTCACATGTCATACAGACACCAATGAGTTCTCTTCTCCAGCTGCTGGAGAACTACAAGTCTCAGCATGCAGTCGGACCTCTAGCAGTAGTGGAACTACAGTTTTCAGCATGTCCACATATCTGATCCAGGTGATGGAATTGCAGCTGTTGTGAAACTACCATACCAGGTCGCCCCTTAAAGGACAACTGAAGTGAGAGGTATACGGAGGCTGCCATATTTATTTCCTGTTAAACAATACCAGTTGCCTGGCAGCCCTGCTGGTCTATTTCTCAGCAGTAGTGTCTGAATCACACCAGAAACAAGCATGCAGCTATTCTTGTTAGATCTGACAATAATGTCAGAAACACCTGATCTGCTGCATGCTTGTTCAGGGGCAATGGCTGAAAGTATTAGAGGCAGAGGATCAGCAGGATAGCCAGGCAACTGGTATTGCTAAATAGGAAATAAATATGGCAGCCTCCACATCTCTCTCCATACAGTTGTTCTTTAACACACAGGGCATGCTGGGACTTGTAGCTCCAAAATATGAGAAAGCTAAGCTAAGAATGGCTCCATTAGAAAGGGTTTTTTTATTGGGGAGGGGGTTAAAGGTAAGTATTATTAGATAAAGCTGCACTAATTGCAATTACTGTGAGTGAGCTGCACTGTGTCAGGCAGTCAGTCAGTACTCATTACGATAGCCTGAGATCTGGTTGGCTGTTAGGAGCTTCTGCTTTTTCGTATATTCTCGTTACACTTTGCCCGGCCTTACCTAATAAGCCTGCTGGAGTGCTTGGCAGAACAGGGCACATTGTCAGGTTTTGTAATCCGGCGTTTATGTTGGCAGGAAGCTGACTTCCCTCCGCCAAGCCTCCTGCGTTCCAGCTATGAAACAGTTAAGTGCCAGTTTGGGGGAGTAAAGCCAGTTGCAGCTCCAGTGAATAAGTAACCTACAGCCATTACCAGGAGCCATTTTCTAACATATGCTGTTAAGGTGGGAGGAAGAGGGTGGGGGAAGGGGGTTGGTTGGCACAGAAGCTTCCTATGCCAGCGAGAAATGTGCCAACTGGAAAGTCTTAGACAACATATTGTTACCAAACAAGCACAGCCCCAAGCCCATCTTCTCAACCCCAACCAGGAGGACATGAGAAGTAACAGTGACAGGCCTCAGAGGTCTTCTCATGAGCATTCTGCAGGCATGTGTGTCTCCTGCAGACACTGCTCAGGTCTCTCCTGCATGGGTGTCTCCTGCAGACACTCCTCAGGTCTCTCCTGCATGTGTGTCTCCTGCAGACACTCCTCAGGTCTCTCCTGCATGTGATTCTCCTGCAGACACTCCTCAGGTCTCTCCTGCATGTGTGTCTCCTGCAGACACTGCTCAGGTCTCTCCTGCATGGGTGTCTCCTGCAGACACTCCTCAGGTCTCTCCTGCATGTCTCTCCTGCAGACACTCTCCAGGTCTCTCCTGCATGTGATTCTCCTGCAGACACTCCTCAGGTCTCTCCTGCATGTCTCTCCTGCAGACACTCTCCAGGTCTCTCCTGCATGTGTGTCTCCTACAGACAGTTCTCAGGTCTCTCCTGCATGTGTGTCTCCTACAGACACTGCTCAGGTCTCTCCTGCATGTGTGTCCCCTGCAGACACTGCTCAGTCCTCAGGTCTCTCCTGCATGTGTGTCTCCTGCAGGCACTCCTCAGTTCTCAGGTCTCTCCTGCATGTGTGTCTCCTGCAGACACTCCTCAGGTCTCCCCTGCATGTGTGTCCCCTGCAGACACTCCTCAGGTCTCTCCTGCATGTGTGTCTCCTGCAGACACTCAAGTCTCTCCTGCTTGTGTGTCTCCTGCAGACACTACTCAGGTCTTCCCTGCATGTGTGCCTCCTGCAGACACGCCTCAGGTCTCTCCTGCATGTGTGTCTCCTACAGACACTCCTCAGGTCTCTCCTGCATGTGTGTCTCCTGCAGACACTCCTCAGTACTCTCCTGCATGTGTGTCTCCTGCAGACACTCCTCAGGTCTCTCCTGCATGTGTGTCTCCTGCAGACACTCCTCAGGTCTCCCCTGCATGTGTGTCTCCTGCAGACAATCCTCGGGTCTCCCCTGCATGTGTGTCTCCTGCAGACACTCCTCAGGTCTCCCCTGCATGTGTGTCTCCTGCAGACACTCCTCAGGTCTCCCCTGCATGTGTGTCTCCTTCAGACACTCCTCAGGTCTCCCCTGCATGTGTGTCTCCTGCAGACACTTCTCAGGTCTCCCCTGCATGTGTGTCTCCTGCAGACACTCCTCAGGTCTCCCCTGCATGTGTGTCTCCTGCAGACACTCCTCAGGTCTCCCCTGCATGTGTGTCTCCTGCAGACACTCCTCAGGTCTCCCCTGCATGTGTGTCTCCTGCAGACACTCCTCAGGTCTCCCCTGCATGTGTGTCTCCTGCAGACACTCCTCAGGTCTCTCCTGCATGTGTGTCTCCTGCAGACACTCCTCAGGTCTCTCCTGCATGTGTGTCTCCTGCAGACACTGCTCAGGTCTCTCCTGCATGTGTGTCTCCTGCAGACACTCCTCAGGTCTCCCCTGCATGTGTGTCTCCTGCAGACACTCCTCAGGTCTCCCCTGCATGTGTGTCTCTTGCAGACACTCCTCAGGTCTCCCCTGCATGTGTGTCTCCTGCAGACACTCCTCAGGTCTCCCCTGCATGTGTGTCTCCTGCAGACACTCCTCAGGTCTCCCCTGCATGTGATTCTCCTGCAGACACTCCTCAGGTCTCTCCTGCATGTGTGTCTCCTGCCGACACTCCTCAGGTCTCCCCTGCATGTGTGTCTCCTGCAGACACTTCTCAGGTCTCTCCTGCATGTGATTCTCCTGCCGACACTCCTCAGGTCTCCCCTGCATGTGTGTCTCCTGCAGACACTCCTCAGGTCTCTCCTGCATGTGTGTCTCCTGCAGACACTCCTCAGGTCTCTCCTGCATGTGTGTCTCCTGCAGACACTCCTCAGGTCTCCCCTGCATGTGTGTCTCCTGCAGACACTCCTCAGGTCTCCCCTGCATGTGTGTCTCCTGCAGACACTTCCCAGATCTCCCCTGCATGTGTGTCTCCTGCAGACACTCCTCAGGTCTCCCCTGCATGTGATTCTCCTGCCGACACTCCTCAGGTCTCTCCTGCATGTCTGTCTCCTGCCGACACTCCTCAGGTCTCTCCTGCATGTCTGTCTCCTGCCGACACTCCTCAGGTCTCTCCTGCATGTGTGTCTCCTGCAGACACTCCTCAGGTCTCTCCTGCATGTATGTCTCCTGCAGACCATACTCAGGATTCTCCGTCATACGTGTTTTCCTGTGTGTTTCCTGTACACGCTCCTCAGTTCTTTTCTTCATACGTGCATCCTATAGTAACCCATCATATTTCCTTTCACATATGTTTCCTGGACAAAGCTTTCAAGTCTCCTTTTACACGCCTCCTGTAGAAACCTCTGAGGTCGCTCATTGATGTGTTTCTGCTGTGGAAATGCCTCCGGTCTCTTCTTCACATGTCTCCTTCAAGAAGGCAATAGTCTATAAAAAAATTTTGCACCATAATGCTGGGCATACACGGGCCGATTAGCCGCCGGATCGACCCCCACTGCGTTCCCGCCGCGTGCGCGCGGATCGATTCCCGCTCGTCCCCGCCGGCGCTCCTTATCAGCCGCTCGATTCCCCGCTATTGTCCGCTGGCGGGGATCGAGCAGGGAATCTATCCTGCAGGTCATCGGACCTGTCGGATATAATCAATCGAGCCATCAGGCTCGATTGATAAGGCTGCCCAAACTGCCGTGTATGCCCAGCATTAGACATTTGATTAGACAAAAAAAGTCTAAGTGGGCAAAAATTGTGTTTTCCATCAGCATTGTGATTGTCTGTAGGATCGACGCCACGAGAACCGCAGTGTTGGTTTTTGGTGATGTCGAACAAGGTGCCAATCGGCGTTGTAGTTGTATAGTGTATGGCCGGCTTTAGACAAGAACTAGTTCTTCTCTGCAAATACGTCACTTCAGAGACAATGATCAGCTTTCTTTTTTATATGTATCTACCATAAAAACTCTTTGGTCTCTTCTTTCTACAGTAAGGTTCCTCCTTCATATATGCAGTGGTGGCGCTACACTGAGGCATGCTGGGGCACTGCCCCTCCGCCTCAGGAATCACTGTGCCCCCTTAATGCCCCCCTCCCCCCCTCCTCAGTAACATACAGTTAAGTTAACTTTTTCCATCCTCCAGAAGTGTACACTGAACAGGATAGGTTCTGTACAAAACTCTCTATGTCATCCTGGGTCTATGTAGGTGTTAAGTGAACCAAGGATCTTATCTATTTGCCATACATACCTCGCAATCCTTGCAAGATCCCTTGTAATTAGTGTGTTTGGATGACACTTATATTAGCAAAATAATTCTCTCTACCTCCTTCTGGTTGTATGTTCTAACATTGTCAGTCAACAGAAATGGAGACTGAAGAAGGCTTACTAGCTGAAAGCTTACTGTTTTTCTTCTACCTATCTGTAAAATACAAGTTCTAGTCTGCAGCAATGCTTAGCTACTAAGGTGAGGAATAACACACACAGTATTCCTCTCCCTCTTGCCTCTTCCCCCTCCCCTTGCTTGTAAAGTTGACAGACACAGTCTGGGGTCTGGAATGATTTGTCTGTGATCTGTCCACACAGGGACAGCTTGCTAGCAAGTAAGGACTAAAGCATGCAAGCAAACTAGCCAAGTACACTGGTAGGTAACTTTTTTTTCCATAATAGCACCATCATTTGGACAATCTACTCTACTCAAAAGCCTTTGCGTTGTGTTTTTTTTTTTTTGATGTTTACATTTTTTGTTCCTATTAATGCTGAAATAGTTAACCTTATTGTTATTACCTGAGCTAGGCAAAAAAATATCTAAAGCTCGCCATACAAACATTGATTTTGATCACCCAAATGGGCCCCACCAGCCTGGGGCGCATTTGGGCAATATAGCGCCTATGGCAAACATTGAAATTGCACCCCTTCCACCCCATTCAGAGCCCCCTTCCCCTCTAAAAACAGCTTCCTTTCTCTCGTACAGGTGTTATGGCTAGCTGTGGTTTTTGGCTCGGGATATTGCTGAAGTTACTTTTTTGGAAATATGTCTTCTTATTCCCTCTCTGTCCTCTTTTCTAACTCTACCCCAAATGCGCCCTACATACATAAACTAAGAAGCCATGTTCCCCAGATAACAGAATTAATCTGATCTGAGGACTAAGTGACAATGGGAATGCGCAAGCACCAACCAGGTCCAGCCATACTGCTTCCCCAGAGTTTGAAGTTGGAGCCATCACTGCCTACAGAAACCTTTTAGATGTCCTCAGATCTTTTCTTCATGCATCCTACGGACACAAATGAGGTCTCTTATTCACACTTGTCATGTATATAAACCAATCAATTCTCTATTCCACCTGTATCTATATATGTTTTAAAGAAACTCCTCCAGTTTTTCTTCCTATATTTTTCCTATAGAGACATCTAAGGCTTCTTTTTCACTTCTCTTATAAAAGCCTTTTGGGTTTCCTTGAATATATTGCTCTTATAAGTGCTTCGTAGGTCTCTTGTACTTACGTGTCTTCTATAAACTCCTAAAGACGGCAAAGTCGGTTAAACCCTTTGCACGCTCACATGCAAGAATGTGCAAAGGGTTAACTGATTTTGCTGTTTTGTTGGTCACACACCCTTTAGTACCTTCCTAATAACTTATTTAGATGTCCTAACTTGAGGCAAAATGCCCAGATCTGTGTTTTTTCTTGTCTCCTAAAGACATCAAGACTGTTGCAGCAATAAACCTGCACACCAGCTAAACATTGATGCCCCCCCCCCCCCAATGTTCAAACCCTTCCCCTTGCCTCCCATTTTTGCCCTTTATGGCCTTGTTGCCCATCTCACAAGAGTCATAAAACAAGTGTGGCCATCGTGATCTTCACACCCATAACAAGAATAGCTACAAAAACACCTGATCCAAAGGATAGTCCCCAGTATCGGAAGAAGGGAAGGTTAGAGGTTGGGGCCCCCCACTGCCCTTGCGGCTCCCCTCTAGTTACACCCCTGTATACAGAATACATCAACAAATCAATCAACAAATTGATTTATCAGTCTTTTGTCATCATTATCCCGCAATAGTTGTCCATGTTTCTTCTGGCAAAATCACCAGACGAAAACTCTTCTGGCATTCGGTGGACTAGGGAGGGTAGAAGATAATTGTCCCATCATTTCCAGAAAGGATCGTCGGTTGTTTGTGCTGTGCCGTTAGTCTTCGGACGATCGCCTGGCACAAAGCTATCTTTACAACTGACGGTATGATAGTTCGTTAGATAACCGGCCAACTTCTCCATCTGCATCTCTGCAGGAACCTCTGAGGTCTCTCTTACTGAGGTCAGTTGGCCTTCAGAAAGTTTTTTGGGTTGTACTAAAGCTGAAGCCTCATTAAAAAAAAATGTTCCTGAACTCGTGCCCTGTTTTCTCCAGCTCTGATACAATAGATTGTTTATACAAAGCTCCAGGCAGCAGATGGAAATGGAGATTGGAGGAGTGAAGTTAATTTTACCACAGCTAAACGTTTCTGAAACCCCCGGCCAGCTGAGGGACCGTAAATAAGAGCTGGTGTAATTTATAGCAGAAATTATTGCTGGTTTGTTGGCAGGGCACGTCGCAAATGAAAATCGGAGAGTGGGTAATTTATACGTTTCTTGCGCTGCGGAATACTTGCTTCATTTTCTCGACTGATCAGAGCTAGTATATGAATACCGAGTCGCTGTACTTTTTTATCCAGAGGTCGGCGGCGCTGTAATAAATGCTAAGAATCGTGTAGACTGAATATCATTTCTTAGGTCATTCCAATAAAAATGTCAAGCCGTCCAGAAACAAAAAGCCCTATTACAGGCAAAGATTTCAAAAATGTATAGCTTTTATTGCTTAAGGGCTCGTTTCCACTATCGCGAATCCGCATGCGTCCAACGCATGCGGATTCGCACATGTAATGCAAGTGGATGGGCCTGTTTCCACTGTAGCGTTGTTGAGGTGCGTTTTTTTCAGCGGTAAAAAACGCACAAAAGAGCCAACGAATTCGCCTGCGAGTGGAATGCATGCGAATCGCCGCTAATGTATTTAATGGGAAATTCGCATGCGGCTATGGTATGCGAATTTTCATGCGAATTCGCATGCGAATTCGCATAGGTACCAATGTAATTCAAACAGGCAGTGACATGGTTAAATTCGCATATACCCTCACCTATGCTAATTCGCATGCGAATTCGCGGCAAAAAACGTGCAAAAATTTGCATCCGCATGCTATTTCATGCAATTTCAACAGCGGTGGAATCCAGGCGATTCTGCACCGCAATAGTGGAAACGAGCCCTAAAAGAAAATACAGATTATTTGTAGGAGTCTATTAGTCTGCCCATGCAGCAGTATATTTACTCCCCACAGGACTTCATCTAAAGTACCAGGGGCGTAGATATAAGTCTGCTGCTGCGATCGTCCACCACGCGTGCTCTTGTGCGCTCCCGCAGGCGTTCTCATCACCGCCCTAATCAGTGAATAACAGTTCCCATTCACCGATCAAAGTGCCTGTGTGTCAATGAGATGCCAGTGTTTATTGACAAAGTGAAAGTAAAACATACACACACCACTTCCTTTCTACTATGCTTAGTACACAGTGGGAATAAAGGGTGTGTGTATGGGGGGGGGGGGGGGGGGGGGGCATCTAGTGGCCAAATAGTAAGATTATATCTACATACATCACATTAAATAAACATACTTAAAATACCCCATTAATTTACCCTTTACCTCCCCACCCATAGTTACCAAGATAAAACACTTTTATTTTAAAAATAAAATAAAAGTGACATTTAAAAAAAGATACATAAATAGTTAGGGGCTCAACTTTTTTAATATGCATGTCATGAGGGTATATTACGCTTTTATGACACTCACTTCCTATTCAGCAATTAATGATGTACGCAAAAGCGTATTTGTAAAATATTCTTTCGCGCATGCGCAACGCTGAAAACTGTGACTTTTTTTTAAAGATAGGTGCCTTGCCGCCTTGCCATAGACTTGCATGACTTCCGATCTGATGCAGATCGCCGCAGGAACTGCATGGCAACATATGTTTGGAAGCACATTAGATAGGGCACTTCCAGCGCAGTGCACCACAGTGCGCAGTGTGAAAGAGCTATGTCCACTTAATCGCGCACTCGTACCCACAGCGCAAGATCACAGAAACGATTTCTCGTTACTCAAAAAAAATGCACTCCACCACAGCATGTGCACATAGTATGCACTCCAACACAGCATGTGCAGGTAGTGTGCACTCCACTACAGCATGTGCAGGTAATGTGCCCAACAACACGGCATGTGCAGGTAGTGTGCCCAACAACACAGCATGTGCAGGTAGTGTGCCCAACAACACAGCATGTGCAGATAGTGTGCCCTCCAACACAGCATGTGCAGGTAATGTGCCCAACAACACAGCATGTGCAGGTAGTGTGCCCAACAACACAGCATGTGCAGGTAGTGTGCACTCCACTACAGCATGTGCAGGTAATGTGCCCAACAACACAGCATGTGCAGGTAGTGTGCCCAACAACACAGCATGTGCAGGTAGTATGCCCTCCAACACAGCATGTGCAGGTAATGTGCCCAACAACACAGCATGTGCAGATAGTGTGCCCTCCAACACAGCATGTGCAGGTAGTGTGCCCTCTAACACAGCATGTGCAGGTAGTGTGCCCTCCAACACAGCATGTGCAGGTAGTGTGCCCAACAACACAGCATGTGCAGGTAGTGTGCCCTCCAACACAGCATGTGCAGGTAATGTGCCCAACAACACAGCATGTGCAGGTAGTATGCCCTCCAACACAGCATGTGCAGGTAGTGTGCCCAACAACACAGCATGTGCAGGTAGTGTGCCCTCCAACACAGCATGTGCAGATAGTATGCCCTCCAACACAGCATGTGCAGGTAGTGTGCCCTCCAACACAGCATGTGCAGGTAGTGTGCCCAACAACATAGCATGTGCAGGTAGTGTGCCCTCCAACACAGCATGTGCAGGTAATGTGCCCAACAACACAGCATGTGCAGATAGTGTGCCCTCCAACACAGCATGTGCAGATAGTGTGCCCTCCAACACAGCATGTGCAGGTAGTGTGCCCTCCAACACAGCATGTGCAGGTAGTGTGCCCTCCAACACAGCATGTGCAGGTAATATGCCCAACAACACAGCATGTGCAGGTAATGTGCCCAACAACACAGCATGTGCAGGTAGTGTGCCCTCCAACACAGCATGTGCAGGTAGTGTGCCCTCCAACACAGCATGTGCAGGTAATGTGCCCAACAACACAGCATGTGCAGGTAGTGTGCCCAACAACACAGCATGTGCAGGTAGTGTGCACTCCACTACAGCATGTGCAGGTAATGTGCCCAACAACACAGCATGTGCAGGTAGTGTGCCCAACAACACAGCATGTGCAGGTAGTATGCCCTCCAACACAGCATGTGCAGGTAATGTGCCCAACAACACAGCATGTGCAGATAGTGTGCCCTCCAACACAGCATGTGCAGGTAGTGTGCCCTCTAACACAGCATGTGCAGGTAGTGTGCCCTCCAACACAGCATGTGCAGGTAGTGTGCCCAACAACACAGCATGTGCAGGTAGTATGCCCTCCAACACAGCATGTGCAGGTAATGTGCCCAACAACACAGCATGTGCAGATAGTGTGCCCTCCAACACAGCATGTGCAGGTAGTGTGCCCTCTAACACAGCATGTGCAGGTAGTGTGCCCTCCAACACAGCATGTGCAGGTAGTGTGCCCAACAACACAGCATGTGCAGGTAGTGTGCCCTCCAACACAGCATGTGCAGGTAATGTGCCCAACAACACAGCATGTGCAGATAGTGTGCCCTCCAACACAGCATGTGCAGATAGTGTGCCCTCCAACACAGCATGTGCAGGTAGTGTGCCCTCCAACACAGCATGTGCAGGTAGTGTGCCCTCCAACACAGCATGTGCAGGTAATATGCCCAACAACACAGCATGTGCAGGTAATGTGCCCAACAACACAGCATGTGCAGGTAGTGTGCCCTCCAACACAGCATGTGCAGGTAGTGTGCCCTCCAACACAGCATGTGCAGGTAATGTGCCCAACAACACAGCATGTGCAGGTAGTGTGCCCAACAACACAGCATGTGCAGGTAGTGTGCACTCCACTACAGCATGTGCAGGTAATGTGCCCAACAACACAGCATGTGCAGGTAGTGTGCCCAACAACACAGCATGTGCAGGTAGTATGCCCTCCAACACAGCATGTGCAGGTAATGTGCCCAACAACACAGCATGTGCAGATAGTGTGCCCTCCAACACAGCATGTGCAGGTAGTGTGCCCTCCAACACAGCATGTGCAGGTAGTGTGCCCTCCAACACAGCATGTGCAGGTAGTGTGCCCAACAACACAGCATGTGCAGGTAGTGTGCCCTCCAACACAGCATGTGCAGGTAATGTGCCCAACAACACAGCATGTGCAGGTAGTATGCCCTCCAACACAGCATGTGCAGGTAGTGTGCCCAACAACACAGCATGTGCAGGTAGTGTGCCCTCCAACACAGCATGTGCAGATAGTGTGCCCTCCAACACAGCATGTGCAGATAGTGTGCCCTCCAACACAGCATGTGCAGGTAGTGTGCCCTCCAACACAGCATGTGCAGGTAGTGTGCCCTCCAACACAGCATGTGCAGGTAATATGCCCAACAACACAGCATGTGCAGGTAATGTGCCCAACAACACAGCATGTGCAGGTAGTGTGCCCTCCAACACAGCATGTGCAGGTAGTGTGCCCTCCAACACAGCATGTGCAGGTAATGTGCCCAACAACACAGCATGTGCAGGTAGTATGCACCACACCACAGCATGTGCAGGTAGTATGCACCACACCACAGCATGTGCAGGTAGTGTGCCCAACAACACAGCATGTGCAGGTAGTATGCACCACACCACAGCATGTGCAGGTAGTATGCACCACACCACAGCATGTGCAGGTAGTGTGCCCAACAACACAGCATGTGCAGGTAGTATGCCCTCCAACACAGCATGTGCAGGTAATGTGCCCAACAACACAGCATGTGCAGATAGTGTGCCCTCCAACACAGCATGTGCAGGTAGTGTGCCCAACAACACAGCATGTGCAGGTAGTGTGCCCTCCAACACAGCATGTGCAGGTAGTGTGCCCTCCAACACAGCATGTGCAGGTAGTATGCACCACACCACAGCATGTGCAGGTAGTATGCACCACACCACAGCATGTGCAGGTAGTATGCACCACACCACAGCATGTGCAGGTAGTATGCACCACACCACAGCATGTGCAGGTAGTATGCACCACACCACAGCATGTGCAGGTAGTATGCACTCCACCACAGCATGAAGGGGGAGGACAAGTAGGAGGTGCCTTACAGGTAACGCCTTATGATTGTGGTTGGTCATTAGCAAATTGACCCTAAGGTCTATACATAGCTTAAAGGGAACCAGAGGGCCCAGAAAAAAGATTCTATACATACCTGGGGCTTCCTCCAGCCCCATACGCACGGATCGCTCCCACGCCGCCGTCCTTCGCTTCCTGGATCTGCCATTACCGGGTCCCGTCACTTTTGGCAGACGCGGCCAATTGTCCGCATGAGCAGGGGCTCCCTCCATACCCGTACGCATGTGGCTGCGCAGTATGCAGCTGCACGCTTACGGGTATGCTGGGAGCCCCTGTGATGCGGACAATTGTCCGCGTGCTGCCGCCGACTGGCCGACTGGCTGAAACTACGGGTCCTGGTACCGCCAGATACAGGAAGCGGAGGACGGCGGCGTGGGAGCGATCCGTGCGTATGGGGCTGGAGGAAGCCCCAGGTATGTATAGAATCTTTTTTCTGGGCTCTCTGGTTCCCTTTAAGCTATGTATGGACCTTAGGGTCAATTTGCTAATGACCAACCACAATCATGAGGCGTTACCTGAAAGGCGCCTCCTACTTGTCCTTCCCCTTCTATTTCTACAGCACAGAAGAAGCTATTTGGTAGTAGCTGAGCAGCATGTCTGTACAGTGATCGTTTCTTCAGCTGTCACTCAAAATGATCTTTCACTAAGGTTTTGAGCAATACATATTGCATCTGTATGGCTTCTTAGGCATTTTTGTTTAAATAAGTTTCCTGTAGATTTCTGAGTAGGGACTGTCAACCAATTGCAGAATTAGGGGGCGGATTCTGTTCTGGTGAACCCCGCCTACACACTATGCAGCATCGCTGCGGCTTTTAGAAATATAAACTCGTATTTGTGTTCCTATTTGTGGAAAATGGTAGCTGATGGCAGCATGAAATGATCATTTTTAATATGCAGCTTGTGTGAGTAGTGCGTAGTAGTTACGCCTATGCGTAATTACACATCGTAATCGTAATTTTGAAGTTTAAGGATTACGTGTAAAAAGTTTCGCATGTAAACATAATCACTAACCATAATTACGCATGTTAGCGTAATTTACATGTAATTTCGGACACAAACTTTGACGCATGCGAACGGATTTTTCGCATTGAATATTTAAATAATAGCTGCGCGTGTGCATTGTACTGGCTGATCAACACATTTTTTTTCGCATATAAACGCATTTTTCGCATTAAATATTTAAATAATAGCCCGTGTGTGCAGTATAGTAGGGTGATGAACGCAATTTTTTTGCGTATAAGAATGCATTTCCCGCATTGAGTCTTTAACTAAATAACCGCGCATGCGCAGTACACTGGTAAATAGATGCAAATATTTTACGCATTGAAAGCGAATTACGTGTAATTTCATCATTACAGGCATAATGCCGATTCACAAACGTAGTATGCTGTACGTAATATAATCGCAATTACGCAATGCGAAAAATGAAACAAAATTTCACGTAATCGTAATTGACCCATTACAAGCACCTCTATGTGCATAATAGCTCCCCTTCCACATTCCTGCTTCTCACTGATTGGCTGAGGGCAGTTCAGTGTGAGAGGAGGCAAAGAAGGGAAATACCCCTCAATCCTCTGCAGAAGCTGCTGAAATACACTCCATGTTCATGGCTCCCAACTGTCCCTCTTTTGGATGGACCTCTTTCCTCATTTGTCCCTCTTTCAGGACTTTGTCCGTCTTTCTATGTAAATATATATATTTCAGTGTTGATGCAAAGGTGCCTTACTGTTCAGAGAGCTTGATAAATGCTATGACATTTATTTAGCCATTATGGTTTAAGAGCAAGACTATTATACTGTATATTTCCTGTTAACAGAAGGGCTTAGACTTCCTGAATGTGTGTAGTTTTCTGCCACAGTGAATTTTTCATTAAAAGGAACCGGAGGTGAGAGGGATATGGAGCATGCCATGCTTATTTCCTTTTAAACAATACCAGTTGCCTGGCAGCCCTGGTGGTCTTTTCGACCTCAGTAGTGTCTGAATCACACACCTGAAACAAGCATGCAGCTAATCTTGTCAGACTTCAGTCAGAAACACCTGATCTGTTGCATGCTTGTTCAGGGTCTATGGCTAGAAGTATTACAGGCAGAGGATCTGCAGGGCAGCCCAGCAATGTGATGTCAGCCTCCATACATAGGCAGCACGGTGGTCTAGTGAATAGCACTCTCACCTTGCAGTGCTGGATTCCTGGTTTGAAACCCAGCCAGGGCAACATCTGCATGGAGTTTGTATGTTCTCCCAGTGTCTATGTGGGTTTCCTCCAAGCACTCTGCTTTTTTCCCCACATCCCAAAAACATACATAAGTTATGTTAATTGGCTTCTCCCCAAATTGGCCCTATACTACGTGTCCTCATGTGTCAGGTGGATTGCTCATGATGTGGGTCTTCTCTTCCCCATGTTCTCTTTTTTTAATGGTCATGTGACAAGCTGAGGTTCAAACACTAAAGGTCTGGCAGCATACACGCTGGCAGCATAAACGCCGGACCTCTAGTGTCACATGACCACGAAGAGAAGAAGACACAGAGAGGAGGAGACTCGTGGCATGGAGTAAACCACCACGCACGGGAGGACACGTGCCAGCGGGACAGGAGAGAGCTCTGCTGCCACGGGGAACCAAGATGGGGGGAGATCTGGGCGGCCAGACAGGCAGCGGCCGTGGATCCTTGACTGAAAATCTGTGCACAGTGTGTGGGCAGCCAATGTGGGCACGCACGTGCCTGCTCCTGCGCGCGTCATGGGAGCTTACTGCACAGGCGCAGTACAAGAAAACTACGTACTGCGCCTGCGCAGTAAGCTCCCGATGACGCGCGAGGGAACGAGCGCGCAGCTGCAGTTCTATTTGTCTAGTTAGGCAAATAATTAGCAGGTTACCGGCGACGGGGAACAGAGCAATGGAGGAGGACGGCGCGGGACATTACAGCTGCAGGGGGCCGATAGAAGCCCCAGGACTCCTTTAACCCTGACGATTGATCAGCGATCGTTACGTGGATCACAGTGGAGCCCCAAAACTATGCCCAGAGCGCGCTGAGGAGCTTTCGGACGCAGATGTCACTGGTAAACGTGGAAGTACCCACAGATGACAGAGAACACATCCAGTCACACGTTCTGTTCAGGAATGGACGAGGAATGCTGACATAAGCAGCCAATAGCGACACTTTGATGTAAACACGTCCTCGCAGTCGCTATAGGGAGGCGCGTACGGGAAGGAAGCCACTTAATTGACACTGTGACAGGCGCTTCCTGGGGAAGGGTTTGGGCAGCCGGAGGGAGCTCTGTGCAACAGCTGCCACCTCACCCCACACGCCCCCTTATATTAACTCCTAATAGTCTGCCGGGACAGGGACCGCCCCGCGCAGCCGCTGACACCGGTACCAAACCAGAGACGGATTTATTCTGCCTGGAGAATTCCCCTAATCAGTCGCATCGAAAATGCTATTTTCGATTTTGAGAAATTTTCGTGAAAAAAAAAGGCTTGTAATTTTTTGTGTGTTTAAATTAGCATTTTTCTGTGTTGTCGCACTTTTCACAAAAAAATACTGATTTTTGTGTGAAAGCGCAAAAAAATCTATATTTTTATCTTGACAATTTTTGCAGCGAAAATGAGAAAAATCTACATTTTTTACTGTCAAAATTCATGAAAAGAACGAAAAACGCAAAAAATATCAAAACTAATTTTTGATGGAATTTTCGCTCGAAAATCCAATTTAACATTATTTTCACGAAAATGAATACGAAAAGAATATCAGCATTTTCATCACTGCCCCTAATGTGTATATTGACCTAACTATCCCAAGCCTTGGCAGGACCCACAGAACTGACAGAGCTCCAATTTAAAGAGAACCAGAGCTGAAAAACAAATAGATGTTATACATACCTGAGGCTTCCTCCAGCTCCATAAGCCTGGATCGCTCCCATGCCGCCGTCCTCCGCTGCCTCTGTCCGCCGGTACCGGTTCCCGTACTTTCGGCCAATTGAGTCAGTCGACGCAAGCGCAGTGCGCTCCCTCCGTACTACGCAGGCGCACGCGTACAAATCCGAAGGGAGCCCCTGCGCATGCGTACAACTGGTACAACTGGTCGTGTCCGGCGGAAGTGACGGGACCCGGTACCGGCGATACAGGCAGCGGAGGACAGCGGCGTGGGAGCTATCCAGGCTTATGGAGCTAGAGGAAGCCCCAGGTATGTATGACATCTTTTACCAATTTTAAGCTAACCCTCGTCTCTGGTTCCCTTTAAAGGGACCCAGAGCAGTGATTAAAAATGAAATCGGGACTTACCTGGGGCTTCCTCCAGCCCACCATAGCCCGTGAGGTCTATATGGTGTCGCCATATGGGTCCTGCGCATGCACGGTACAAGACTGTACCGTTCATGCGCAGGACCCTTACGGCGACATGCGTGATTGATAGCTGGGTCTTTGTACTGCGCATGCGCAACTCTTGCCAAAGTCACGCACTTACCGGAGCCGCCAGCGGGATCACGGAGGTGACCCAGAAAACACTGAAGGATTTCGGGGCTACTGTGGGCTGGAGGAAGCCCCAGGTAAGTCCTGATTTCTATTTTTCATCGCTGCTCAGGGTCCCTGAGGTAACTGAATCACAGATGAGTTAACCCTTTTGCACACAGCAGATGGTTCTTGGTCGGGCCACCTCTGCTTAAAGATCTAGTGTGTATGCAGCGCCCCACAATCCCCCTCAATTTGTCGGTGATAGATCAGACTAGCAGACAGTCACTTCATTTGACAAAGTCACATGTTTGTCATCGTCAGCATCCTGGTACTTTGTCCTTTCCTACTCATCTGAGGGTTGTCTCCATCCTGTGAATAGGTGTCTGAAAGCCATGTGCTCTACTGATTCCCAAATCCAAATCTGCACTCCTGAAGAAGTGAACTCTGATTCACGAAACACATGGTCTTTTTGGATGTTTTGGGGTAATTTAAGTATGCATTTATCTTGTGATCCTCTGGGTGGCGCATTGGCTGAATATCCAGCCTCTGCCATGCTATGAGGTGTATAGATCACTTTATTGTAGTATTGTGTATCATGGATATGGACCTCTAACTAGTTGGTCCACCTTAAAGTACAACTGCAGTGAGAAGAATATGGAGGCTGCCATATTTATTTCATTTTAAACAATATCAGTTGCCTGGCAGCCCTGCTACTCTATCTGGCTGCAGTAGTGTCCAAATAACACCAGAAACATGCATGCAGCGTATCTTGTCAGAGCTGACAATAATGTCAAAAACACCTGATCTGCTGCATGCTTGTTCGGGGTCTATGGCTAAAAGTATTATAGGCAGAGGGTCAGCAGGATAGCCAGGGAACTAGTATTGCTTAAAAGGAAATAAATATGGCAACCTCCACATACCTCTCGCTACAGTTGTCCTTTAAGTTCTGATCACAGCCGATAGTCTTCTTGGCCTTGACTCCACAAGATGCTGATACCGTTGCTGAGGAATGTTGGCCCATGCTGACATAATTGCCGCTCTAAGTCGGGTCAGATTGGATGGTGGCGTTTCTAAGCTTTGAAGTGATCTTTTGACTTTATCCCACAAATGCTCCGTAGGATTGAGGCCAGTGGACTGAGCTCGCCATGGAAGCAGGATCAACTCTGATTGATGTTCCTCAAACTAATTTGAGACTAATCGAGCACGGTGGCAAGGGCCCAAAACAGGCGTCTTTTCCGATTTTTCTGTGATACCAAAGGCACTCTTGATGGTCTCCTGCTGTTAAAACCCATCCTTTGCACAGTCCATCTTGGGATATGCTTTGTAATGTTGTACCTGCATTGAATTCTGCTGTAATTTGTCGAGTTGTTGCCCTTCTGTTGCTGTGGACTATGCAGACTACTTGCCTATCATCTCTCTTGTTCACCAGACTTTTTGGAGCAGAATAGTCGCTATTGCTTGAAGTTTTTCTTTTCGCAGCTGCCACTCTGTAAGGGCTGGAACCCACAAGAGCGTTTTTTTGAGCATTTTGGCAGCGCTGCGATACGCTAGCGTTTTGCCAAAACGCTCAGCTGATGTTAATGGATGGGGAAACTTCCACAGGAGCGTTTGCGTTTCCCAGAAACGCAAACGCAGGACCTGCAGCATTTTGGGAGCGTTAGCGCTTCAATGTAAAGTATTGAAACGCTAGCAGAAACGCTCAGCAAAACCTAAACTGAGCGGTTTTTCTAGCGTTTTGCGGTTCAGCACACTGTAACAAAATTAAAAATGATTCACGGGACCAATCAGGATAAAAACGCGAAACGCAAAACGCTACACAACCGCTGAGCAAAAAAATACACTGTTGCAAAATGCGACCGAAAACGCGCATGAATCCGCTTGCAAACCGCTCAGACAAAACACTAGCGGTTGCGTTTTGCGTTTGCGGATTTCAGTGGGTTCCAGGCCTAAGGGTTCGTTCACACTAGGGGCATTTTTGAGATTTTTTAAGCGCTGGCGATTTTCAAAATCGCCCTGAAAGCGCTTGTGCAATGATTGTCTATGACAAAGTTCACATCTGAGCGGTTCGTTTCCGATCCGCTCAGATAAGCGGCGCATGGGCCATTTGTGAGGTGATTCCACCTCAATGGAAGGTATAAGAAAAACGCTCACAAAATCGCTTTGTGCAGCGGTTGCGTGAGTGTTTGTAAGAATAAATACATTGTATTTATCCTTTCCCGGGTCAAAGAGTTCACTTCCTGACTTGCGCCAGGGAGTGAATTAAAAAAACGTTCTGGAAAAGTGCTTAGAAAAGCACTTTTAACAAAACTGCATCGCCCACCCAAGTGCCGGGAGAGGGAAAAAAAGCCTCTAAAAAAGCCCAACGCGGACGGACACGCGAGCGGAAGGCAATGGGAAGGAGGCCTTAACACCCGAGATATCGCGAGAAAATCTTAACAGAGTCACCGTTTGCGAGTTGCTAGCACTAGCTATTCTTGCACCAACAATCATCCCTCATTGAGGCCCCATTCACACTTAGAAGCGCAAAACGCCGGCGAGGTTTTGCGGGAGTGATTTTTCCGCAATTTCACGTGGAAAAATGACTGGACAGTGCAGCGATTTCTCCGCGACCGTGTTTGGCGCTTCTATAGCACTGAAACGCGATCGCCAGGGAAATCGCCTGAAAATGGTGCAGGCTACGCGTTTGCGTTTAGCGTTTTTGGCCGATTTGCGGCGATTAGCGCAAATCGCCCAAGTAAAATGGGCCCATAGGGCTTTATTACACTAGCGCTTTCAAAAGTGATAGCGTTTGAGCGTTTTGCCGAAATCGCCGGCAAAACGCTCAAGTGTGAATGGGGCCTAAAAGTCACTAAATCTTTCATCTTACCCATTTTAACATTAACATCATATAATGGTGATAGAAAGGGCCAGTGTGGTTTGAATGATAAAACTACATCTTTTGATTCTGAATTCTTTGTGATATGCTTGGTGAGGGGTGTGGTGGGGGCGTGGTTAGAGGTGCGGCAGGGCGTGTCTAAAAGGAAACATCCGAGCTTGAAAAAACACAAGATCTTCTTACCTGCGGCTTCCTACAGCCCCTGGTAGAGATGGGCCGAATTGTTTGCAAACATTTAGCGTGTTCAACCTGCCCCCTATACATCATCATGGAACCAAGCTTTGACCCCTTACCTCACAGTCAGCAGACACATGGCAGCCAATCAACAAGCACCCCATCCTGGACCCCCCACGCCCCTATTAAAAATCAGTTGTGGTGGCCATATTGGATTCATTCTCTGCTGGTTAGTGAGAGCAGAGACAGACTTGCTGCAGATAGGTAGGGAAAGCATTAGCTAGGCCTGTGTTCTTGTTCCTCACTGACTATTTGCTGAAAACACCCCAAATAGCCCTTTTGAGGGCTAGCACATCGGTCTCCTGTTTTTTATTTTGTGTGTGACACTCCACAGCCCACTGACACTCAGAGCTGTGCACACTACTGCTATTGTTGCCACATTAAGTTGCAGGCACAGAGTACTACTCCAGTGCATTATTTGTAGGATTGTAATGTGATTTCTGCCCTTTAGGGTTTAAAATCCGACTTTGCGTCAACTCCGTAATTTCTGGTGAGACTTTTGGCATGGATCCCCCTCTGGCATGCCACAGTCCAGGTGTTAGACCCCTTAAAACAACTTTTCCATCACTTTTGTGGTCAGAAACAGTCCCCATAGGTTTTAAAATTTGCCTGCCCATTGAAGTCTACGGCGGTTCGCGAACATTTGCGGAGGTTCGCGTTTGAGAACCCAAAATTTGCTGTTCATGACATCTCTAACCCCTGGCAGCCTATCTGTCCCTCGCCGCCAGCCAGTGCCCCGGGGTCCCCTCCATTGCAGATGCCAACCGGCATCCTCTGCCTCGCCGCTCACGGAGCCTGGAGCGTTCTACGTAGGCACAGAACTACTGGTGAGTAGATCTTGTTTTATTTTTGAGCTCGGACCTTCGCTGTAAAGTGTCCATCTTTCTTATCTCAAAACGTTGGGAGGTATCGGTGTCTTTTTTGGCCACTCAGTATATGTTGTTATTATATATATATATACAGTGGTGTGAAAAACTATTTGCCCCCTTCCTGATTTTTTATTCTTTTGCATGTTTGTCACACTTAAATGTTTCTGCTCATCAAAAACTGTTAACTGTTAGTCAAAGATAACATATCTGAACACAAAATGCAGTTTTAAATGATGGTTTTTATTATTTAGTGAGAAAAAAAAACTCCATCTACATGGCCCTGAGTGAAGAAGTGATTGCCCCCTTGTTAAAAAATAACTTAACTGTGGTTTATCACACCTGCTATCTGACACAGAGAAGTAGACCAAAAGCACCTCAAAAGCTAGACATCATGTCAAGATCCAAAGAAATTCAGGAACAAATGAGAACAAAAGTACTGTAATTGAGATCTATCAGTCTGGTAAAGGTTATAAAGCCATTTGTAAAGCTTTGGGACTCCAGCGAACCACAGTGAGAGCCATTATCCACAAATGGCAAAAACATGGAACAGTGATGAACCTTCCCAGGAGTGGCCGGCCGACCAAAATTACCCCAAGAGCGCAGAGAAAACTCATCTAAGAGGCCACAAAAGACCCCAGGACAACATCTAAAGAACTGCAGGCCTCACTTGCCTCAATTAAGGTCAGTGTTCACGACTCCACCATAAGAAAGAGACTGGGCAAAAACGGCCTGCATGGCAGATATCCAAGGCGCAAACTCACTTTTAAGCAAAAAGAACATTAAGGCTCGTCTCAATTTTGCTAAAAAACATCTCAATGATTGCCAAGGACGAGACAAAAGTTGAAATTTTTGGAAGGTGCGTGTCCCGTTACATCTGGCCTAGAAGTAACACAGCATTTCAGCAAAAGAACATCATACCAACAGTAAAATATGGTGGTGGTAGTGTGATGGTCTGGGGTTGTTTTGCTGCTTCAGTACCTGGAAGGCTTGGTGTGATAGATGGAACCATGAATTCTACTGTCTACCAAAAAATCCTGAAGGAGAATGTCCGGCCATCTGTTTGTCAACTCAAGCTGAAGCGATCTTGGGTGCTGCAGCAGGACAATGACCCAAAACACACCAGCAAATCCACCTCTGAATGGCTGAAGAAAAACAAAATGAAGACTTTGGAGTGGCTTAGTCAAAGTCCTGACCTGAATCCTATTGAGATGTTGTGGCATGACCTTAAAAAGGCGGTTCATGCTAGAAAACCCTCAAATAAAGCTGAATTACAACAATTCTGCAAAGATGAGTGGGCCAAAATTCCTCCAGAGCGCTGTAAAAGACTCGTTGCAAGTTATCGCAAACGCTTGATTGCAGTTATTGCTGCTAAGGGTGGCCCAACCAGTTATTAGGTTCAGGGGGCAATTTCTTTTTCACACAGGGCCATGTAGGTTTTGGTTTTTTTTTCTCACTAAATAATAAAAACCATCATTTAAAACTGCATTTTGTGTTCAATTATGTTATCTTTGACCAATAATTAACGGTTTTTGATGAGCAGAAACATTTAAGTGTGACAAACATGCAAAAGACTAAGAAATCAGGAAGGGGGCAAATAGTTTTTTACATCACTGTATATATAAGGCATTGTGTGTATTGACATTCATGTCTGACCTTTAATCCCCCTGTAAATTCCTAAATTCTGTCCCAATTTACTGTAACAATCAGATACTTCTACTGTTGTAATACTGATGAAGAGGACCTGTGCGTTCTCATAACAGCTGTCTGTTACACAGCATTGGTGACATTTTTACAATAAACGACATTGGTCACTGATGATTGTGCACTGGGAGGAGACACGTTCAATTAACGCCAAGGCAATAGATAGATGACGAAACAAGAACTCCAATGCCGGTCCTATATTCCCGGGCACAGCCGCCCAGCCAGACCTGAGTGAAAGCTGAGACCAATCAGGAGTTATTGAACTGACGACTCCAATTAATTAAACAAAGCAGAACGGTGTGCGCCGGCGTGTATCGAGTGTCATACAGCGAGCTGCGGCCAATTCTCTGTCCAATCTTTAAAGTAATTGAAAGCTAATTACCCCAGACCCCCTATTCTGCTGCCTGTGCCCCTGCTGCTCACATCGCGCTTGTTACCTCTCCTCAGTATTCATGGAAATGTCATTCTTGTCACTGGGCCACATGGGATCTGTGCCCTGCGGGTGTCCCGGGGCCCACTTGTAACTCCTGGAAGGTAAGGGGGGCGGGGGGAGCAGCGGGTAATTGGGCATAGCTTGGCTGTAGCTCTCCAAACTCCCAGCAGCCTTTGCAGGGAAGAATAAGCGATCGTCTGAAGATGATAAAAATAGCGAGAGTGCAAAATCCCCGGAAAATACGCAACGTTTCCATCAAATCGGATCGACCAAAGCATTGACTGAAGCCAGAAAAATCCATTGAATCATATTCGCACAAAGGAGTTCTACAGGCTGGATTTGAAATGGGGATCAAACATTTGTGACGTGATTTCTTAAAGCAAACATTAAGAGAAAAAAAATGTATATGATGAATTGTATGTGTGGTACGAATAAGGAGTAGAACATTAAAGGATACCCGAACTGACATGTGACATGATGAGATAGGGGAATTGCTTATCAGTGAGGGTCACACTGTAGTCACTTCCTGTCTGAGTCAGGACTGAGTCAGCCACTTACATACCTGATATTTAACTATTTCAGGCAGAGAAAGGAAAAAATGGAACACAGCACAGTTATTTGCATGCTTGGCACTGTACATACACATGTCTATCTCATCATGTCACATGTCACTTCGGGTATCCTTCAATAGCAAAGAAAACAGTTTCATCATTTTATTTTCAGTTATATAGCTTTTTTGTTGTTGTTATATAAGATTACATCATTCTGTCACAGTTACAGTTTTAAAACCGCACTCTGTCTTTTAAACTATAAAACAAAGCAGAAATAATGACCTTTTGAACTTTCCTGCAGTAAAACATTATCTCAAGCTGTCTCTGGCCCAGTGCTCACAAAAAACCACTAGCAGATCTACAAAACGCTAGAGGTTTTTGAAGCAGATTTCAGAGCGATTCTAGGTAGGTTAGAGAGATTTTCTAAACATGCCTGGCGTTTTTTGGAGTGTTTTTGTGTAGCAGATTACACATATTGTTACAGTAAAGCTGTTAGGGCTCGTTTCCACTGTAGCGGTGCGGAATCGCCTGGATTCCACCGCTGAAGAAATCGCATGCGGCTGCGTTTCCGCATGCAGATTTACCCGCGATTTCGCATGCGATTTCGCATGGCAAGGAGCCATGCGAATTTAACCATGTCACTGCCTGTGTTAAGTTCCATTGGCTTTCATGCGAAATCGCATGCGAAATCGCGGGGAAATCCGCATGACAAAGCCGCATGCGATTTGCCTATTGAATACATTAGCGGCGATTCGCCCGCATTCCTGCCGCACGCGAATCTGCACGACCCTGTCGTGCAGAATTTCCCCGCACCGAAAAACGCTGCCGCCGCCGCACACGTAGAAACAGCCCCATCCACTAACATTAAGTATGCGAATCCGCATGCAGTGCCCGCATGCGGATTCGCTATAGTGGAAACGAGCCCTTACTGAACAGCTTCTGTAACAAACGCCTGGAAAACCGCTCTGATGTAGCATTTTTCAGATCGGTTTTCCACTTTCCTATACTTTATATTGAGGCAGAAACGCCTCAGAAATCTAAAAAATGCTGCAGCCCCCGAGTTTGCGTTTGTGGAAAAAACGAGCCGCTCTGGTGTGCACCATCCCATTCACTTTCATTAGCCAAGCGGTTTTCCCCCTGCAAGCGTTTTACAAAACGCTCCAGAACCGCTCTGGAGTGCACCAGCCCTCTGAGGGCTCATTTCCACTATCGCGAATTCGCATGCGTTTTTCGCATGCTTTCGCATAGAAACAATGGAAAAAGCACACCAGCACTGCCATGGTTAAATTCGCATACATCGTCATCCATAAAAATTCGCATACACCCGCATGCGAAATTCGCATCCGCATGCAAATTTTTACCGCGGCGATTCGCACCGCACAAGTGGAAATGCAGCCTCACTGTTTCTTTGCTGTTTAAGTGCATCAAAAAACAGGACTGTATTCAACCCTGTGGGTGGAAGAGCTCAGAGAGGCTCTTTTGCATAGATAAAAACTGAAGTTTCTTAACTCTTCCTGTACTAGAAATAATAATAATCTGTACTAATGTTCTATTTCTTAGCTGTACTACACATACAATTCATTATATCATAAGTTTATTTTTGCTTCAGGTTGGCTTTGAAGAGGAACCGTAACGACATATCCTGTAGTAGAATGCAGGATGTGGAATGCATTGTTTGTTTCAGCATCAGAGACACTTCCTGTATCTATATACTGCTGTATATTGGTATGTAACCCCTCCCTGTGAAGCTGTTTATTATGTGGACTGTCCTCCCCCCCCTTCCTGAGCATTCTGGGAGACCAGAGATATTTTATACTGGCTTTAAAACTCTCAGTAAACATTCCACACTGACCACCTGCCAGTACTGATGCTGCTGCCTGTGTAGAAAGTAAATCAGGAAAAGAACTAAATTATTTATATATGAATATTGCAAGAAAAAAACAAAACAAAAAAAACAACAGATTTATTCATTATGTTTTTTTATTACATTTCCTCTTTAATCTATAATCCACTGAATTCTGAAATACTGGATCTGGGTGGACTAAAGCAGCATCCATTCTCATCTCTACAATTTCCAGCATTTTTCCGCACTTCCTACTCTGTGTTTTGGGGGGGGGGGGGGGGGGTTTGTGCCTGTTTTCTATGAGATTTTTCAGATTGCTATTTTTCATGCGTACCAGTTAAGTTAATTTACATGTAATTGTATGTACAGTGGAGTCCCGGTTACCGGAACTCGACTAACCAGAAGTCTCAACCAGAACAATTCGCCAGCAGTATTGGTGATGGCCGACTTATGCTGTTTGTGGGCTCGGCTCTGCTTAAAGGGTACCTGAGATGAATGGAAACAAGAAATGTATGTATACATACCTGGGGCTTCCTCCAGCAGCCTTCAGGCTGATCCTTCCCACCGCAGTTCTCTTCCGCCTCCTGGATCCTCTGCTATGGTTCCCGGTAAGTCATCCAGTCAGGGCCAGTTGGCGCAGGCACAGGACACTCCCACCGAGAGCGCGACGGGGCACACATGCGCACCAGATGCGCACCGCGCCCCAACTGGCTGGATAGCCATAGCGAAGGATCCAGGAGGTGGAAGAGAATGGCATGGGACCGATCAGCCTGAAGGGGGCTGGAGGGAGCCCCAGGTATGTATACATTTCTTGTTTCCATTCATATCAGGTTCACTTTAAAGACTGGGCTCCCCCAAGCTTAATGTGCTGTCAATTATTGTATTTTCACATTGAATACAGATTTCATGGTATGAATATACTGTAGAGTGTGTATAGTACTATTTTAACATTGACCAGAAAGCACATTTAAAGGGAACATGAAGTGAGAGGTATATGGAGGCTGCCATATTTATTTCATTTTAAGCAATACCAATTGCCTGGCAGCCCTGCTGATCCTCTGCCTCTAATACTTTTAGCCATAGACCCTGAACAAACATGCAGCAGATCAGGTGTTTCTGACATTATTGTCAGATCTGACAAGATTACGTGCATGCCTGTTTCTGGTGATTTATCTACGGCTACTGCAGCCAAATAGATCAGCAGAGCTGCCAGGCAACTGGTATTGTTTAAAAGGAAATAAATATGGAAGCCTTCATGCTCTTCTCACTTGAAGTTCCCTTTATCACGCATCAACCGATCCCCTTCAGTGTCCGGGTAACTGAGACTGTAGTGAACTACAAAATCGATTTTTTTTGGAAACCAAATGCAATTTTTCTACATTGACTTACGTTAAATATGACTTGTGAATTGAACGCAAAAAAAAAAAATGCAGCACTGCTACACAATTTAATTGGATTCAATTAAAATCGGACAACAAGGCAAGTCAAATGTAATGCCAGTATGCCACTGACTTGCATCCGATGCGTAGTGAATGCAAATCCGCAATAATGCAACCTGCGTTCAAATTCTGTTACTTGTGAATGTCCCCCTAAGCCGCGGTAATCTGCACTATAACGCTGGGGTCTCCGTTCTGATGTCAGAGGTTTGCTACAGAGGTTGTCACTCAGCCAGGTGACATTGCCTGCAGCTTGGTGACAATACTATGTAACATAACCTATGGATTTAGGTCAGTAGACAGCAGGAGGTGAGTATGACTCCCGAGCTGCCGTGCACGTTCATAAATTGACAGCAGATGGCAGCGCCGCAGGTTTGGGATCAGGTCTCGGGGGGCTCAATCAAGTGGAAATAAGCAGCCCCCCGTATCTCTCCATCTCCGCGCTCGTTTTCTGAAAGGCCAGTAATGGAGGCTTGCACAATCTGGCATTCAGCCGCTGAAGTGTCACGCGAAATTAGCAGCTCGGCAGAACCTGAGCAAAACGGCGGCGCGGAGAGTGACTACTGGGCCATCGCCAATTATAATGCTGAATTATTAAAGTGTGACTCCGCTTACAGAAATGGGACAGCGTAGCCAGGCCATAATCCAACAGCCTATTAATACCCATTGTTGTTTTCATCAGATGCTTCTGTTGTTGTTTACAAACGGCTGTATGCGCTTATTGTCTGCATGAGTCTAAAAGGAGGTCAGAGAATCGCCCCTCCAGCTTTACCTGAGTTCTCATCTAGCTGCACTTAATAATGACCAGAGCTGTTTTCACCTCCTCTGATTTGCCTAAGGTTTCCGACACTAGTGACATCCTACAGAAGTGTGACATTCCAGTACAGGCGGTCCCCCAGTTACAAAACAAGTTCAGTTCCAAAGAGATTGTTTGTAAGTTGAATTTGTTTGTAAGTTAAAGTACAGTAAAGAGGAACTGTAGTGAAAAGTACATAATTAATAAAATTGCTTATTTTCCAACCGCCAAGCAAGCAGTATCTCCCTATGTACATAGAAATCTCAGTAACGAACATTCCGCACAGATCACCTGGCAGGACTAGAGATGTCACCACTAGTGATAAATCTCAAAATGTAAATCGGGGTGAGGAAAGTTTTTACAATGGGCAAACACTGACTAAATAATCTATAAATTAATATTATAAAAAAAAGCTGTTATTTCCCACAAGGCAAGGAGGTTCACAGACAGAAAACTGTCAGGACCTTGGTCATGACATCACACTGTGGGAGGGGTTTTACAACAATATCAGCCATACAGACGTCCCTGATGATCTATTGGAGAAAAAGAATAGATTTCTCATGGGAAAGGGAGTATCAGCTACTGATTGGGATGAAGTTTAATCCTTGGTTACAGTTTCCTCTTTAAGGGTTCAGCCACACTATAAGCACTTTTCTGAGCGCTTTGTGATTGATCCGCAGACATGGATAGGTAATGTATAGTATACTGGGGGGTTTCGCTGCTCGTCCTGTTATCACTGGCCTTTACTGCAGTGTACCCGATTGAGCAAGTCGGCCCTACATCTTGTAACATGTCCAACCGATTTATGCGACCATTGTGCCAATTTTCATCTGATTCAATTATAATAATCGAATCAGAATGGTCGATGGGCCACCAAGTTGTCTGTATGGCCACCTTTACAGACGCAGAATCAGGGGAAGGCCTTGTTCACATTATAAATCGCCAGTGCTATCGCAAGCTCTGAGCGATTTATTGAGCGATTTTCGAAGCACTTATGTGTAGTGTGTTTTTTCTCACTTCCTGATGTCAGTCATAAAACTCTCTGCAATGTATTTATTCATTAAAAGCACTCGGGAAATCGCTTTTTCAAGCGCTTAGTAATTTCCCTATCCTTTCTATTTAATCACAAACGCTCTGAAAATGGTGCAGGAGCCGCGTTTGTGATTGGATAGAAAGCGCATCGCTTATGTGAGAACACACTTATTTAAGCTAACATTGCACAGGCGCTTTTAAGGGAATTTTTAAAATACACACTGTTGCGCTTGCGCTGCATTTTTAAAATCTCATGTGATTTTTAAATCGCAAAGCCTTCATGAGAATAGAAAAATCGCATCGCACCAGTGTGTACAGGTCTTCACGACTCTTATGATTTTTCAAAAGACCTGGCGATTAAAAAACGCATGCGAATTTAAAAGCGCAGCGCAAGCGCAGCAGTGTGTACAGGCCCTAAGGGGGCCCATACATTCAGCCGATTTTCTGGCCGACTGATCGATCAAAATCGATCAATTGCAAATCGGCTGGCCAATCGACCGATCGACGGCCGATTTCGATCGATTTCGATGGATTTCCATCGAACTGGCAAGGTGGAAAATCTAGGTCGATCTGATGAGATTGCTTATCAGTTTGCATTGGCCTTAATGGGAATCTGATGGCAAAAAAATGCCATCAGATCGAATTTCAATAGATTTCAAACTGAAATCTATTGGAATTCTATCCTGGTAAAAAATGTTCAAAAAACACATCAGATAGATCATCAGATGCATTTCTTATCAATCTGCTGCTAATCTGACGAGTGTATGAGCACCTTAAGTGTGACCGAGTCTGAACAGTTGGGCAACTTGCATTGTTTAAGAAAAAAAAATGGCAGCCTTCATATCCTTCTCACCTCGGGTTCCCTATAATGCAATCTCCCTCCTAAGAATGTTGGCCTGGATGTCTGTACCCTTTGTTGCAAATATGACATTGTTTAAAGTACACTAGGGAGACGGGTTATATAGCGGTAAAAGTACTTCCGTAACATACAAACTCTTCATACGCATATCGATTCATTTCAACAACTTTCTGTCTACAAAGTAGGATGGGCGCAACAACTTTGCACATCTGTAACTGTTCAGACTATTTATTCTTTTTCATACACAAAGAGGGATTGTTTTAATAATGGGAAACTTGTCGTGAATAAA
This sequence comes from Hyperolius riggenbachi, assembly GCF_040937935.1. Lineage (NCBI taxonomy): Eukaryota > Metazoa > Chordata > Amphibia > Anura > Hyperoliidae > Hyperolius > Hyperolius riggenbachi. Next base: position 33,411,830 of record NC_090654.1, read on the forward strand.
TAAAGCCAGACTGTCTTGTCTCTCATTTTCAAGTCGCTAACATAGACAATGTCTAAGCAACTTATGACTTAATGGCTGCTTAATCTAAAGTCTACTATTCTACTCTTAAGGTGGCCATGCATCTAACAACATGGCGGCAGATCGACCGTCTGATTTGCTAGGAACTGCGGTGGGGCTGTCGGGCACCCTGTAGAAGAAGGCACAGGAGACAAAAAGGCGGGAGCCCAATAGTGCAGAATGTCAATGTTGAAGTGGGAAATGGTAGGAAGAAAAATGCTACTCACAAAGGAGGGTTGCAAGGAGCAACCAACCACCGGAAGCAGGTGGAGACCATAAACCAGACTCCACTCGGGGTGGTTCTGGGGGGACCCGGGAGAGGTCGCTCTCTTGGAAAAACCGGAGACAGATGTCCGCTGTGGTGGTGGCCACGGGTGTACTGTCACCACCCCTCGGACAGGTTATATACGAGGGTGTACAATGCACAAACGCGTTGCCTGTGCTAAATAAAAATCTTTTGTATGTTACAGAGATTTTGTCATTGAGGTAAGATACCTCGTCACCCTTTTCGTTTTTAACTGTTTTTAGAAGCTTTTATACAAACCAGGGCGCCGCTTCCCCCCCTAATCTGATCTGCTAATTATTGTCGAATCGGATGAAAAATGGTGCCACCAAGTGCATGCCCGATCGATGATGCATCAATTTCGGTCCGAGCTGAGCACGCCCCCCTCTCCCGTTGCTGTGCGCGGCCCCCCTTCATATCGGGGCTGCGCAGATCCTCTTCCTGGCTTATGTGCGCACAGTGACTGCGCAAGCCCGTCCGCGCAAGCACAGTGGCAAGGAGTCTGCGGCTCTGTGCTACTGCGCATGCACTGGCGGGCTCAGTCGGCTATTGCACCCACTTGAACTAGGAAGAGGAGCTGCGCTGCCCCGACGTGATTGAATGCATTGGCGCTAATCTTCCGGGGGGCCACACCCAGCAACAGGGGACCAAGGTATAGCCTCAATAGGATCCTGAGGATTCCCTCTCTCTAGGTAAGTATCTGATTTTTGCGTACCTGAGCTTCGGCTCGGGTACTCTTTAAAGCTGTTGGTTAAAGTGTATAACTGATTTGGTTTACGCCTGTTTTAGACATGCAGTGGACAGGAGGTGCATCCAGTGCATTTCAGCTTCTCCAGTGTACCTGCTGGGTGCAGGGGGGGGGGGGGGGGGGTGCCCAGAGCAGGATCATCCACCAGGCAACCTAGGCAGTTGCCTGGGGCCGGACCCCATTACATCTTAATCCATGTCTGGTAGTGCCCATTCCTGTAGGAAGACCTGAGTGCGGTAGTACCTACACCTAGTCTAGACATGAGATTTTCTGTAAATACATAACTGCTCCACTCAGGGGCCAGATTTACAATAAGGCACTGTAGGCTTGTGCCTACAGGCGCCTGATGATGGAGGGGCAGCTCACTCCCGTCCCCTAGCTCCTCCCTCCTTCCCTGTGCTGAGTCCTGAGCAGAGTGTAAATCAGAGTTTAGTCACCCAGCTCTCAGAATTCCACTGATGAGATTTACCTTCAGTCAGGGTCACCTCAAAATACTTAATACAGAGGGTACTTCTGGCACTTAAGGTGCCAGGACATCTGTGCCTATAGGCTCCTGGGATGTAAATCCAGGCCTAGCTCCATTTCTACAGCACTGACACAAATGTGGTTACAAACATTTCCATTGCATGATGTACAACTGAAACTGTAGGGAACTTGACAGCATGGCAGACCGCATGGCAAGGGCACTGTTCAGCTAGGCATGTGAAAAAATGACACTGAAGCGGAAAAAAAATGATGATATAATGAATTGGTTGTGTAGTACGGATAATTACTAGAACATTAGTACCAAAGAAAATATTCTCATATTTTTATTTTCAGTTATTTAGTGTTTTTTATAACATTGCCTCATTCTCTAATATTTGCAGTTTACACACTACTCAGCATTCTAAATGATTTCACAGAGCAGGCCAGTGAATTATTGATCTGTCCTCTAGAGAGAAAAAGAAAATGCAATGACTGAGGCCTGGAGCACACCAAAAACCGCTAGCAGATCCGCAAAATGCTAGCAGATTTTGAAACGCTTTTTCTTCTTTTTCTATGGCGTTTTGCTAGCGTTTTGCGGATTGCTGCAGCGGATTTCAGTATAGTACATTTCATGTATTGTTACAGTAAAGCTGTTACTGAACAGCTTCTGTAACAAAAACGCCGGCAAAACCGCTCTGAACAGGCATTTTTCAGAGCGGTTTGCGTTTTTCCTATACTTAACATTGAGGCAGAAACGCATCCGAAATCCAAAAAATGCCTCACCCCGGCATTTTTCGTTTCTGCAAAACGCCTCCCGCTCTGGTGTGCACCACCCCATTGAGATACATTGACCAAGCGGATCCGCAGCCGCAAGCGGCTGCAGAAACGCTGAAAGAGCCGCTCGGTGTGCACCAGCCCTGGCAGTTGAGATAACAAGCTTCAGAAGACAGAGCTCTCTGCGACTTTGAAAGTCAATGGCTCTTTTGCATAGATAACTGGAGTTTCTTAACTCTTCCTGTACTGGAAACAATATTAGACTTATGTCTCTGCTCCTAATGTTTTATTTCTTAGCTGTACTACACATACAAATCATTATATCATCTTTTTTATTTCACTTCAGTGTCTCTTTAAGAAACCATCGTGAAAATAACAATTGATAAAATTACTTTTTTTTTTTTTTTTTACACCATTCATTTATAAACTATTTAGTCAGCGTTCACCCATTATAAAATCTTTCTTCACCCTGATTTACTTTCTAAAATTCATCACAGGTCTTGTCCTAAATAATTTACTGCACTCTTCTATCACAGGTTACCACAGTGCCTTTTGAAGCAATTTGATTTTTAAAAAAATCACACATACATTAAAGTGGACCTGAACTCAGAACTTCCTCTCTGCTCTAAAAGATAAGCAACAGCATAATAACCTTTCAGGCTAAACTCTCTAAATACATACAGGGTGGATTTCTCTCAGTTTTCCTTCTGTCCTGTGCAAGAGTTCAGGTCCTCTTTAACAAGCGTTTTTCAAATGACCGGCGCTTAGAAAAGCATTGGTAGTGTGAGCCAGAGGAATCTTTCATAGCACAAACTCTCAAGCTGCGTACTCACCGCTCAACGGCTCCTGCGGCGTCCCCTTGACGACGGTCGTCAGCGACGCCTCTTCCTGTTGGCGCGTTAAGCGCGAGGTCATGCGAAGTACACAGCGGCGCGAGCGAGACTTCCAACGATCACGGTACTTTGCGCAGTGTCGTTGGAGATCTTAAAGATCCGATCCCCTGTGTCGGTCTGCGGTCATCGGTGCTGCGCTAAGCGACGTTTGCATCGTGGTTCTGTACCCACCTGGTGACGTTGTGTAGAAATCGCTGGTCGTCGGGAAAATTGTCGGGAAAATCGCCAGGTGGGTACTCGGCTATAGAACAAGAGGCTGCAGCCCCACCCAGTGGATTGCTATATTTTACATAATGCAGATTGAATTGGCTTTCACATAGCTGCAGGATTTCCTGGCTTTGACATGTTCCCCGGAGTTGCTCTTTAGCCTCCTCTTGACATTAAGCCCTGAGTCCCCCCCGCAGGGAGCGCTGCTTGTTTAGCGCTGGTAAAAGCAGGCTGCGTGGCAGTAATGAGGCGTGGGATGTGCGAACATCTATTATTCATCAGGTAAACACCAACATATCTATTAGCATTTTAAACACGCGCATCAACGCTGCCGGGAGACGTGGAGAGACACCACTGCGCCGCACTAGGGTGACAGCCGGTGCCAGTCTCGTGTATACCCACTTCCTGCCCCCCTCCCCCATGTATCAGTGCAACCATCATCCCACAAGCCAGCGTGGCCACACTAGGGTGATAGCCTGTGCCAGCCTTGTGTATCCACCTCTTGCACCCCCTGCCCCCCCCCCCCCCCCCCCCTTTCTCCTTCAAGGTACCTGTACGAACATCATTTCATAAGCGGGCATGGTTGCTGTTTCCACAAACCACTTGACCAAGTTTCGCAAAAGAGTGTTGAACTTGAATTTCACATCATCGTAAATTTCGCATTGCAATTCTCAATTTCGGTGCAGAATCGAAATGCAACGTTTCTGTAAACTAATTTAGTGTATAACCGTAAGTACGGTACGTTCCGTAATTTTGTAATTACTTGAAAATCTTGCTGGAGCAGAGTGTTCTGTACAGGCAGACAGGCATCCAGTATAACAAGTTAGAACTCTAATTAGAACAGAGAGGAACATGGAGAATCCAGGAAATAACAATCCCATAAAGATCATCATCATCACATTTTACACACAGTGTGGTTGTTTTACTATACTGCAGTTTAAGGTAATAATGTTAAATCTCTAACAAATATGAAATTTGATGTCTGTGGGAACAAGTAAAAAAAAAAGGCCCTTGTAGCTTTTGAGAAGATCAATGTTAAAAAATTCAAAGTAAAAATGTTTCTTATACTCGGTAAAATGACATTTTGCTGCTGTACACTTTACCATATACTCAGTATATGCATTGTAAAGCAAACCTGTGTTCCAGTGCTGGGAATCTGGAGTAAGTTTGCAACTGTGCTCCTGTCTGTAAACAAGCGTGGTCGTACTGTGCAGGCGCAGGATGCAGATCTTTACAGGCGACCAATGGGACACCGAGGAGGACCTGGACTGCGACGAGGGACTGAAATGGCTTCCAGGGGCTGGAATTAAAAAAAAAAAAAAAAAAAAAAAAAAAAAGATTAAAGTAATCACCTCAGAAGTCCTTTAAAGGAAACCACAGATGACTGGAAAAAAAAATCATACATACCTAGCGGCTTCCTGGGGGCTCCCGCAGAACTCTCCTGGCTGAGCGAGCGAGACACGGGAGCGCACGCAGCCACACTGCGCATTCGCCGACTGGCTGAAAATACCAGGACCCGTTACAGAAGATTGAGGAGTGCCGAGGGAGCAATCAGTCTGGAGGAAGCCCCAGGTACATATGATTTTTTTTTCAGTCATCTCTGGTCAGTGGCGTAGCTAGAGAACGTGATTGTGAATAATCCCTAAACACTTGTTGTCAGTGTCAGATAATATTAAGCTGTCACAGCTTTCTCTGCGATCCACGTGGATTTAGGTCTCTCTGAGGTTTGGCATTTCTCTGGTGCGTTGTGCTGGGTTGTCTGGTTACCCCAGACTGTTTATGTCAGCGCCAGCCAGCGTTCTGACTATGAGCGATACAGTACATTTCTGACACGCTGCTTCTGCATCTGAGCTCAGCGCTAGCCAGCGTTCTGACTATGAGAGATACAGTACATTTCTGACACGCTGCTTCTGCATCTGAGCTCAGCGCCAGCCAGCGTTCTGACTATGAGCGATACAGTACATTTCTGACACGCTGCTTCTGCATCTGAGCTCAGCGCTAGCCAGCGTTCTGACTATGAGAGATACAGTACATTTCTGACACGCTGCTTCTGCATCTGAGCTCAGTGCTAGCCAGCGTTCTGACTATGAGCGATACAGTACATTTCTGACACGCTGCTTCTGCATCTGAGCTCAGCGCTAGCCAGCGTTCTGACTTTGAGCGATACTGTACATTTCTGACACGCTGCTTCTGCATCTGAGCTCAGCGCTAGCCAGCGTTCTGACTATGAGCGATACTGTACATTTCTGACATGCTGCTTCTGCATCTGAGCTCAGCGCTAGCCAGTGTTCTGACTATGAGCGATACAGTACATTTCTGACACGCTGCATCTGCATCTGAGCTCAGCTAGCCAGCGTTCTGACTATGAGCGATACAGTAAATTTCTGACACGCTGCTTCTGCATCTGAGCTCAGCGCTGGCCAGCGTTCTGACTATGAGCGATACTGTACATTTCTGACACGCTGCTTCTGGATCTGAGCTCAGCGCTGGCCAGCGTTTTGACTATGAGCGATACAGTACATTTCTGACACGCTGCTTCTGGATCTGAGCTCAGCGCTGGCCAGCGTTCTGACTATGAGCGATACAGTACATTTCTGACACGCTGCATCTGCATCTGAGCTCAGCGCTGGCCAGCGTTCTGACTATGAGCGATACTGTACATTTCTGACACGCTGCTTCTGCATCTGAGCTCAGCGCTAGCCAGCGTTCTGACTATGAGCAATACAGTACATTTCTGACACGCTGCTTCTGCATCTGAGCTCATCGCTGGCCAGCGTTCTGACTATGAGCAATACTGTACATTTCTGACACGCTGCTTCTGGATCTGAGCTCAGCGCTGGCCAGCGTTCTGACTATGAGCGATACAGTACATTTCTGACACGCTGCATCTGCATCTGAGCTCAGCGCTGGCCAGCGTTCTGACTATGAGCGATACAGTACATTTCTGACACGCTGCTTCTGGATCTGAGCTCAGCACTGGCCAGCGTTCTGACTATGAGCGATACTGTACATTTCTGACACGCTGCTTCTGCATCTGAGCTCAGCGCTAGCCAGCGTTCTGACTATGAGCGATACAGTACATTTCTGACACGCTGCTTCTGCATCTGAGCTCAGCGCTGGCCAGCGTTCTGACTATGAGCGATACAGTACATTTCTGACACGCTGCTTCTGCATCTGAGCTCAGCGCTAGCCAGCGTTCTGACTATGAGCGATACTGTACATTTCTGACACGCTGCTTATGCATCTGAGCTCAGCGCTAGCCAGCGTTCTGACTATGAGCGATACAGTACATTTCTGACACGCTGCTTCTGGATCTGAGCTCAGCGCTAGCCAGCGTTCTGACTATGAGCGATACGGTACATTTCTGACACGCTGCTTCTGGATCTGAGCTCAGCGCTGGCCAGCGTTCTGACTATGAGCGATACGGTACATTTCTGACACGCTGCTTCTGCATCTGAGCTCAGCGCCAGCCAGCGTTCTGACTATGAGCGATACGGTACATTTCTGACACGCTGCTTCTGGATCTGAGCTCAGCAAGGCGGCTGTCTGCCCGCTATGTTGTCACAGAGTCGTGGCTGGTTGACTAGCGGGCAGCCCTGTTAAGACATTTGGGCGTGATGGTTTCGGTTAGCGGTCTCTGTCAGTCATTCACACTTGGCTGAGCGGACTGTACTGTCAGGAAAGGTAGGAGGCTCCCCACCAGGCGTGGGAACAAAAGAAACTGGATGGTAATCCTGCCACTGCCAGTTGCCCCGTACATCTCACAAAATCATCGTGAACCATATTTCTGGCCATCAGAAGTCTTTATGGATCTTTAAAGTGGACCTGAACTCTTGCACAGGGCAGAAGGAAAACAGAGAAATGCACCCTGTATGTATTTAGAGAGTTTAGCCTGTCTAATCCCCCTTCATCTGAAACTAATTTGGCTTTGACTTAGACCTGCATTTGTTATATGCTCCATCTTATTGCCTGAGGGTTCTTTCACACCAGAGCCGATTTCTGGCATTTTGACGCAAAGTCACTACCTAGGTAAAATGAAAGGCCATATGAACCAGCCGCCCGTGGCAGCTCGACGTCTCGTTCCAAATGCTTTTCTGAAAGTTTGCAGAAAGGCATTTGTGGGCGCCTCCCGGTGTGCAGAATTTTTCATCCCGCAGTGGGACACAGAAGCGTGGGGTAAGCAATCCTGGAAGCAGCATGTTGCTTCCAGGATCGGCTAAAAGACGGGCAGACAATGGAAAAAATCAGGATTAGATGACGGCGTTTGCACAAACAACGCTGTGTGAACCAGCCCTAAGGCATTGGTGAGGTGGGGGGAACGATTTAGGATAGGCATCAGTGGGTGGGGGGACCCGGTCAGGGTTAGGCATTGGCATGGGGGGTTGGTTAGGATTAGGCATCAGTGGGGGGGCGGAGTTAGGGTTTAGAGTTAGGCATCGGCAGGGGGGATGGTTAGGATTAGGCACCAGGAGGGGGGGAAGTTAGGGTTTATAGTTAGGCATCGGCAGGGGAGATGGTTAGGATTAGGCACCAGGAGGGGGGGAAGTTAGGGTTTAGAGTTAGGCATCGGCAGGGGGGATGGTTAGGATTAGGCACCAGGAGGGGGGGAAGTTAGGGTTTAGAGTTAGGCATCGGCAGGGGGGATGGTTAGGATTAGGCATCAGGAGGGGGGGAAGTTAGGGTTTAGAGTTAGGCATCGGCAGGGGGGATGGTTAGGATTAGGCATCAGGAGGGGGGGAAGTTAGGGTTTATAGTTAGGCATCGGCAGGGGGGTTGATTGGGGTTAGGCATCAGTGGGGGGGGGGGGTAAGTTATGGTTCAGTGAGGGGAGGATAGTCAGGGTTAGGCATTGGCAGGGGAGTTGGTTAGGTTTAGGCATCAGTGGGGAGGGGTGAGGAAAGTCATGGTTCAGTAGGGGGGGGGAATGGTTAGTCATCGGCAGGGGGTGTGGTTTGGGTTAGGCATCAGTGGGGGAGGGTGAATTAGGGTTCAGTGAGGAGGGGGTGGTCAGGGTTAGGCATCGGCGGGGGGGGGGGGGGGGGTTAGGCATCAGCGGGTGGGTAAGTTAGGGTTCAGTGAGGGGGGGACAGTCAGGTATTGGAGGGGGGCACCCAAATGACCCAATCCCGCAGCTTAGACTGTGTTTTAGAGTTTTGCGCCGTACGTGATTGCATCTCACGCCCATGCTCTAGAATCCGAGTTTCAGGGCTGTGGAGCTCTGTATCTGGCAGGTTTTACATGGCTTCTGCCAGTGGAATCCACGTGAATGCGATCAACAGGCTTTTGTCATTATAAACAACTATTTAACAAATAAAACTTTGACTCCCACAATGTACACCCTCCACATGGTCAATGAGATGCCTACTGACTCCAACTTGCACACCCATTCATTACAAATTGTATGCCGGTTGGAATTTGGCCAATCAAAACCAACAGGAAGTGAATTTGCATGCAAGGCAAATTTATTGACATCCCATGAACCCTCTCTAATGGGCACCAGTTCATCCTCCTGTGCTTTTCCAACATAGCCAGTGAAACCTTATTTCTGCTAGCAGAGTCTGAAGATCTTCATTGTTGGGCTGTGGTTGATGGAGCAGACAATGGCAATGTTGTGGTTTTCCCTCCCGTTGTCCCAGAATAAAAACAGAAAGGCCTAAGTTCACTCCTGCAGAATGCGGCCCATTGTTGGGACTTTACCACACAGAGCATTCAGCTGGAAATAGGATGGTTGAGCCCCGTGAAGGTGGAGAGAGTGTGGGGGTCAGGAGCTTTGTGTAAAGATCGCACGCGTGACAAAGGGAACCTGTTACAGCAATCTCCACAATAAAGGGTATTGATGACACGCAGCTGTACGACTCAAAACCACAGAAATATCAGGACATTAGATTCTTTCCCATGTTCCTCTCTGGCTGACAGTTAAGAACATCTTCACCTCCTGCACCTGTTCGCCTGCCGCCGCGCTCAAATGCCAAGCGTGCGTCATCGCCGCTTCCCATCATTCCTGTTTAGCAAATTACTGTTTTGATTCATCAGAGACATTATCAACTTGCGAGAGAAAATTCTCTCCCCGTTGTAAAAGCTTTCTGTTAAGGCAGAAACTTTTTTATAGGTTGTGTTTTTCATGTTGGGGAGAGTGTAAGCAATTATTATTATGTATTTATATAGCACTGACATCTTCTGCAACACTTTACAGAGTACATAGTTATGTCACTGGCTGTCTTCAGAGGAGCTCACAGCCTAATCCTGCCAGAGCAGGGACAAGGTCCTCCAGCACCCAAGGCTGAAACACCAAAGTGCGCCCCTCCATCCCTCCCACCCCAGCTGTCACACACTGATTGCTATTAGACTAAGAGGGCCACAGGGCCCACAACCTCCCCAACACCTTAATATCTAGTTATCTGGCTTGCAGTCACTGCCATGTATCCCCTTTTCTTATTTATTTTTGTTTCAAACACAATTAGGAATGACAGCTGAATGAATTCTGCGCCCCCTCCTACACTGCGCCCTGAGGCTGGAGCCTCTCCAGCCTATGCCTCGGCCCGGCCCTGAATCCTGCCATAGTCATACTCTAATGTCCTACCATATTATTATTATTATTATGTATTTATATAGCACTGACATCTTCTGCAGCACATTACAGAGTACATAGTCATGTCACTGACTGTCCTCAGAGGAGCTCACAATCTAATCCTACCACAGTCATAGTATAATGTCCTACCATATTATTATGTATTTATATAGCACTGACAGCTTCTGCAGCACTTTACAGAGTACATAGTCATGTCACCGACTGGTCTCAGAGGAGCTCACAATCTAATCCTACCAAAGTCATAGCCTAATGTCCTACCATATTATTATTATGTATTTATATATCACTGACCTCTTCTGCAGCACATTACAGAGTACATAGTCATGTCACTGACTGTCCTCAGAGGAGCTCACAATCTAATCCTACCATAGTCATAGTCTAATGTCCTCCCATATTATTATTATTTATATAGCACTGAGCCACTGACCTCTCCTGCAGCACATTACAGAGTACATAGTCATGTCACTGACTGTCCTCAGAGGAGCTCACAATCTAATCCTGCCATTTATACTTGAAGGGGAACACACAGTACTGATGCCAAGATTGCAAAAAAAATAAAAATATCACTCTGAACTTTCAAGTAGCTTTTGAAATTTTAAGCTCCAATATAAATTTTCAATAACACAATCATGCAGCACCAGTCTATATTTATGGCAATTCTCCTTTAAGGGGGTCATTGTCTTCAGCACATCATTTAGATTGCGCACATTTTTTCCTCGACGTTCAGTAATTGTATTTTCTCTCTTTCCTTCCAGTCATCTACGTCTGCTGCTCTCCGGACTACTTCCGCCAACTCATGCTCCAAGCCAACCGCAACGGCCTGTGCAACGGTGAATACGTCTTCTTCTACATCGACATCTACGGCGCCAGCCTGCAGGGGTCCAGCTTCCCCGAATATCAGAGGCCCTGGTACAGACCGGATGACAGTGACAATGCCAAGGCCAAAGAGGCCTTTAAGGTAAAACAATGTGATGGTGCTATCGAAGTTCATTTACCGCCATGTTTATACCACTTCTTAAAGTGGACCTGAACTCTTGCACAGGACAGAAGGAAAACAGAGAGAAATGCATCCTGTATGTATTTAGAGAGTTTAGCCTGTCTAATACCCCCTCATCTGTGACTAATTACAACTGTAATTTGATCAATCAGCTGTGTCAGCTGACTGCCACAGCAGAGAGTCTAATTTGAGAGCACAGGATGTTAATATATCTGCTTCCATGAAAGCAGGAAGTAGACACACTGCAGATTTATTGCAGGATTTCTATCAGCTGTAACAAAGAAATGTTTCTCGTTATAGGTTATTATGCTGTTGCTTATCTCTTAGCGCAGAGAGGAAGTTCTGGGTTCAGGTCCACTTTGGTGGACTTGGTGATGACAAAATATACTGTATAATCACACTCAATGAGATGCCAATAATTTGAGTTGGTACTAATGTTATGCAAATTTATTCAGCTTGGAAATAGACCAATGAAACGGCACACAATGGCGTAAAGGATAGCACTCTTGTATTGCAGCGCTGTGTCCCTGGATCAAATTTGAGACAGGACACTATGTCCATGGCATGTGCAGGTTCTCCCTGTGTTAGTGTGGGTTTCCTCCATCATACAGAAAACATGCAAAGAAGTGAATTGGTGTCTCCCACCAAAATTGTGCCTTAGGCTATGATAGAGACATATGACTATAGCAGGGGTTACTGACATGACTATGTACTCTGTACAGTGCTGCAGAATATATCAGTGCTACATAAATACATAATAATAATAAGGTAGGACATTAGACTATGACTATAGTAGGATCAGAGTGTGAGCTCCTCTGAGGACAGTCAGTGACATGACTATGTACTCAATAAAGTGCTGCTGAAGATGTCAGTGCTATATAAATACATAATAATAATATGGTAGGACATTAGACTATGACTATGGTAGGATTAGGCTGAATTCAAAAGGAAGTAGCTCTCTGCCTTGTGCTGCTTTATTGTGCTCTGGCCAGTACACCACCCTATTGTTTCTGGTCTGATCCCTCATGGCAGGGCAGGAAAACAAGGGCGCATGCAGCAAGTGGACTAATTAGGCCACTGACACATAGAGTTGAGCCGAAATTTTCATAATTTCGCATTACCATAATTACGCATGCGAAATTTGCGATTACGATGCGAAATTACGGTAGAGTAATTGCCATTAAAATCGTAATTGAAAATACCGTAAGCGTAATTTTCAACGCGTAATTTCGCGTTTCGTTCATGCCGTAATTTCGCATTAAACCATACTATAATTTCGCATTAAACCGTAACGCTCCGTATAATATAAAAAAGCCGCCGACTTTAAGGGTTAATAGCAAAGCCCCCTTAAATGCTAAGAGCCTCAAATTTGGAGAATATATTAAGGAGATCAGAAGGAATAAGAGGAAACAATTTTTTTTCAAAAAGACCTTATAGTTTTTGAGAAAATCGATGTTAAAGTTTCAAAGGAAAAATGTATACATTTAAAAACCCGCCGATTTTAACGGTTAATAGCAAAGCCTGCTTAAAGTGTAGGAACACCAAATTCCCAGGGTATATTAAGGGGATCAGTGGGAATAAGAGGAAACATTTTTTTTTCAAAAAGACCTTATAGTTTTTGAGAAAATCGATTTTTAAGTTTCAAGGGCAAAAATGTCTTTTAAATGCGGAACATGTCAGTTTTTTTTGCACAGGTAACAATAGTGTATTATTTTCATAGATTCCCCCAAGTGGGAAGAGTTTTACTTACTTCGTTCTGAGTGTGGGAAATATAAAAAAAAAACGACGTGGGGTCCCCCCTACCAGACCTCTTTAACCCCTTGTCCCCCATGCAGGCTGGGATAGCCAGAATGCGGAGCACCGGCCGCGTGGGGCTCCGCACCCTGACTATACCAGCCCGCATGGTCCATGGATTGGGGGGTCTCGGAAGGGGAGGGGCAGCCAAGCTTTCCCCTCCCCCTCCGAGCCCTTGTCCAATCCAAGGACAAGGGGCTCTTCTCCACCTCCGATGGGCGGTGGAGGTGGAGGCCGCGATTTCCTGGGGGGGGGGGGGGGTTTCATGGTGGAATCTGGGAGTCCCCTTTAAAAAGGGGTCCCCCAGATGCCCACCCCCCCTCCCAGGAGAAATTAGTATAGAGGTACTTGTACCCCTTACCAATTTCCTTTAAGAGTTAAAAGTAAATAAACACACAAACACTTAGAAAAAGTATTTTAATTGAACAAAAAACATAACCACGAAAAAAAGTCCTTCAATATTCTTAATTAACCATTAATACTTACCTGTCCCTTTAAATAAATGATCCCTCGCAATATCCTCGGAAATGTTCTATCAGTTACAATGTAACAAAGTTATTTACAATGTAACAACTTTGTTACATTGTAACTACGCCGCATCCGACGTCACTCGCTGCTCAGCCGCCGCATACACTTACGCGTCCGTGCAGGACGCTAAGTCCCCGCCGGCTCCCGCCGTCCACCCCGCCCACATCTGTCACCCACATGTCACCCGCATGTGGGTGACATGTGGGAGAGGCGGGGAGGGCAGCGGGAGCTGGCGGGGACTTAGCGTCCTGCACGGACCCGACAGAGCTCTGAGCTATATAGCTCAGAGCTCTCTAAGCATCTTTGTATTTGGGCTCCAAGGAGCCCCATTGGTCCTTAGCAGACCAATGGGGTTCCTTCAAATCAGAAGGAACCCCATTGGTCTGCTAAGGACCAATGGGGCTCCTTGGAGCCCAAATACAAAGATGCTTAGAGAGCTCTGAGCTATATAGCTCAGAGCTCTGTCGGTCCGTGCAGCGCAGACGCGTATGCGGCGGCTGAGCGGCGAGTGGCGTCGGGTGCGGCGTAGTTACAATGTAACAAAGTTGTTACATTGTGATAACTTTGTTACATTGTAACTGATAGAACATTTCCGAGGCTATTGCGAGGGATCATTTATTTAAAGGGACAGGTAAGTATTAATGGTTAATTAAGAATATTAAAGGACTTTTTTCGTGGTTATGTTTTTTGTTCAATTAAAATACTTTTTCTAAGTGTTTGTGTGTTTATTTACTTTTAACTCTTAAAGGAAATGGGTAAGGGGTACAAGTACCTCTATACTCATTTCTCCTGGGAGGAGGGGTGGGCATCTGGGGGACCCCTTTTTAAAGGGGACTCCCAGATTCCACCATGAAACCCCCTCCCCCAGGAAATCGCGGCCTCCACCTCCACCGCCCATCGGAGGTGGAGAAGAGCCCCTTGTCCTTGGATTGGACAAGGGCTCGGAGGGGGAGGGGAAAGCTTGGCTGCCCCTCCCCTTCCGAGACCCCCCAATCCATGGACCATGCGGGCTGGTATAGTCAGGGTGCGGAGCCCCACGCGGCCGGTGCTCCGCATTCTGGCTATCCCAGCCTGCATAGGGGACAAGGGGTTAAAGAGGTCTGGGAGGGGGGACCCCACGTCGTTTTTTTTTTTATATTTCCCACACTCAGAACGAAGTAAGTAAAACTCTTCCCACTTGGGGGAATCTATGAAAATAATACACTATTGTTACCTGTGCAAAAAAACCTGACATTTTCCGCATTTAAAAGACATTTTTGCCCTTGAAACTTAAAAATCGATTTTCTCAAAAACTATAAGGTCTTTTTGAAAAAAAAAAATTTCCTCTTATTCCCACTGATCCCCTTAATATACCCTGGGAATTTGGTGTTCCTACACTTTAAGCAGGCTTTGCTATTAACCGTTAAAGTCGGCGGGTTTTTAAATGTATACATTTTTCCTTTGAAACTTTAACATCGATTTTTCCTCTTATTCCTTCTGATCTCCTTAATATATTCTCCAAATTTGAGGCTCTTAGCATTTAAGGGGGCTTTGCTATTAACCCTTAAAGTCGGCGGCTACCTAACATTGATCCATGCGTCAACTTTTTGCTTGGGAGCATGGCCATACGCATTAATTTCGTAATACCCCCTGTAATGCGAAAATTACGCGTACGCGAAATTTCGCGAAATCCTTCTTCACTACGATTATGTTCTTACGGCCATAATCGTAATTACACTAATTACGCAAAATTTCGCAAAATCGTAATTACATCATTACGCTCATCTCTACAAAGCGGGTGCACAAATGCCACTATTCTGCGGCATCCATTTAGTTCACTTGCCAGCGAGGACCCTCATTCGGCAGACTGCACCTACCATACAGAGCCATACACCCCGGAGAAATAGAGGCACAAGGAAAAATGGGTGCCGGGTGAAGCCGATATAAGCCTAAACGATAAATACTGTTGTGAATTGGGCACCAGATAACGAAAAAATATTTACAGTGGTAATGGTGATAGTAAAACATTGGTAAATTTTACTGATATTTAGCTACATTTAAAAGGGGTTCTGTGGAGTCCCATAATAAACATAAACTGACACTTACCTGGGGCTTCTATCAGCCCCCTATAGCTGTAATGTCCCACGCCGGCCTCCTCTGATCACTCCTTCCCCGCTGCAGGTCCCGGTCTAATTACGCACGTAACGCGTCTGTGGCTGCGCACGCTCCCATTCGCGTCTCCGGAAGCTTACTGTGCAGGCGCAGTACAACAAACCCTTGTACTGTGCCTGCGCAGTAAGCTCCCGGAGACGGGAGCAGGAGTGCACATTATTCGTCTTGTGTTAGACAAATAATTGCTCGGTGCCGACGGCGGGGAACGGGTGATCGGAGGAGGACGGCGCGGGACATTACAGCTACGGGGGCTGATAGAAGCCCCAGGTAAGTGTCTGTTGATGTTTATTATGTGACTCCACAGAACCCCTTTAAGCTAACCCTATTCTCACAGAAAACCTGGCTCCCTCCTCCGACGCCTAACCTTAGAACACCCCTCCCTGATGCCTAACCCTAAATCCCCCTTCTTGACGCCAAACCTTCAAATCCCCCTTCCTGATACTCTAACCCCCCCTTCCTGACGCCTAACCCTAAACCCCCTCTTACTGATGCCAAACCCTACACCCCCCTTCCTGATGCCTAACCCTAAAACCCTCCTTCCTGAAGCCTAACCCTAAACCCTCCCTTCCTGATGCCTAATTCTAAAACCCCCCTTCCTGACTCCTAACCCTAAAACCCCCTTTCTGATGCCTAACCCTAAAACTCACCTTCTTGACTACAAACCCTAAGACCCCGCCTTCCTGATGCCTAACCGTAAAACCCCCCTTCCTGACGCCTAACCGTAAAATCCCCCTTCCTGACGCCTAACAGTAAAACCCCCTTTCCTGATGCCCAACCCCAAAACCGCATGCATGAAAAAAAAAAAAAAAAAAACATGAAATACAAAAGACAAAAAAAAATCAATATCTATAACTTTCTAATCAAATTTGAAATCGATAATTGTCAAAAAAAAAAGAAAAAAACGTTAAATACAATAGACTAAAATTTTCAATAACTGTAAATTTCAAAAAATTATATGGTTCTAATGTTCTCAAAATAAAATACATTTCAAAAACTATAATGGTCTAATTTTCAAAACGATATTTATCAGATGCCCAAATTTCTGCTTTCAGAGCCCATTAGGTGATATTTGCATTAGCAGCTATGGTGGTGCCCAAAATGGCCATTAGCCACAGGTGCCCAAATTTCCTGCTTCCCACCAGTAGTTCTAGATGTGTGCCTGGATATCTAGGGCAGTGGGGCATAAAGAGATGATTTGCATATCCGGGAGTGATGCATTGTGGGAAGCCACAGTTGCCCAGTGCCCACATAAAGTTGAATTATATGAAACATCTTCTGTTTAACCATCTTAGCGGTATGGACGAGCTCAGCTCGTCCATCACCGCCGATGGCTGCCGCTCAGGCCCTGCTGGGCCGATTTTGTTCAAATAAAGAGCAGCACACGCAGCCGGCACTTTGCCAGCCGCGTGTGCTGCCCGATCGCCGCCGCTCTGCGGCGATTCGCCGCGAGCAGCGGCGAAAGAGGGTCCCCCCAGCCGCCTGAGCCCAGCGTAGCCGGAACAAAAAGTTCCGGCCAGCGCTAAGGGCTGGATCGGAGGCGGCTGACGTCAGGACGTCGGCTGACGTCCATGACGTCACTCCGCTCGTCGCTATGGCGACGATCTAAACAAAACAAGGAAGGCCGCTCATTGCGGCCTTCCTTGTTTATTCTGGGCGCCGGAGGCGATCGGAAGAACGCCTCCGGAGCGCCCTCTAGTGGGCTTTCATGCAGCCAACTTTCAGTTGGCTGCATGAAATAGTTTTTTTTAAATTTAAAAAAAACCCTCCCGCAGCCGCCCTGGCGATCTTAATAGAACGCCAGGGTGGTTAAGAAGCCAAAATTGTATTCAGTCTTGATTTTTTTAGGGCTTTTCGGTCTCTTTTAAAGAGACACTGAAGCGAAAAAAAAATATGATATAATGAATTGGTTGTGTACTATGAATAATTACTAGAAGATTAGCAGCAAAGAAAATATTCTCATATTTTTATTTTCAGGTATATAGTGTTTTTTCTAACATTGCATCATTCTCTAATATGCGCAGATTACACCACACTCAGCATTCAAAATGATTCTTTCAGAGCAGTCTGTGAAGTAATGACATCTCCTCTGGCAGAGGAAAAGTAAAAAAAATTAACTAACAGTTGAGATAATAAAAGTTAGAAAACAGCCCTCTCCACGACTTTGAAAGTCGTAGAGCTTAATGGCTTTTTTGTATAGAGATAACAACTGGAGTTTCTTAACTCTTCCTGTACTGGAAACAATTAGACTGGTGTTTCTGATCTTAATGTTTTATTTCTTAGCTGTACTACACATACAACTCATAATATCATAATTTTTTTTTTTCGCTTCAGTGTCTCTTTAACCCCTTATACTTTCATAGTGATTCCAGGTCACCCTGAGCTAATTAGGTATTCTGTAGTGCAAATTCACAAAGTGATTGCCGGCCACGTTTGCCAGATGAAAGCCAGTGGTGCTGCTTATGCATGTTAAAACAAGCAGGGGTGTCCTTTAACCTATTAGCAGCTTTAACGGAATTATCCCATTTGAGATAGTGCACTGCTTTTGACCTCAGCTGGCCAAACATGTGCTGTAAATTCTTGGAATGCTTTGAACTCTCTCTACTAGCAGAGGATACAGAAATGGCAAGCAGAAGTCAGCTGCTATTGTCTCACACTGCCCCCTAGTGAAAAATGTCGAGAAATACACATTACAGCAGTACTAATTAGTAGCAAGGAAATGTAACAAATTAAACCAAAAAAAAGTGTTGAAATAAATAAAAGTACTTGTAAGCCTCTAAATAAACTGGCATTTTCCCTGCCAATTTTGTCAAGGTTTTTAAATGACCACATCAAAGCATCTCCCCGGTCAACCCCTACTGGCCCTCTATCCTTCCTGCGAGGCAGAGCAGTGAGAGGAATGCAGATCCGGACAACTTTATTCCATTTAAAAGAAATGTCAATAGCCTGGATACAGTGCTGATCTTTTGCTTTCCACAAATGAAACATGCAAGGTGTGGTCCATGTTAGTTGTGGAGATGATCCAGAATCATTGTCAAAATAACAAGACTTGGACCACACTTCAATGAAAAACTGTACATAGTTTTCTTGCAAAGTATCAAGACAACTACTGTATTTTTGGCATATAAGACGCTCTGACAATAAGATGCACCTAGCTTTCGAGGGCAAAAACCACAGAAAAAAAATACTAAATCTGGTACGTCCATGGTCCAGGCGTGTCTTGTAGATGTTCTCCCCCAATTATTGTTTCCCCTGTGCCCCTCATTTGCCTTCCATAAAACTATAAATATCGTTTTGAAAAGTAAGTCATAAAACGATAAATATCGTTTTGAAATGTGTTGAATATGGGTTTTGCTCCCAGTGTGTGTGTGTGTGTGTGCATGTATATATATATATATGTGTGTGTGTATATGTGTGTGTGTTTGTGTGTGTGTGTGTGTGTGTGTGTGTATATATGTGTGTGTGTGTGTGTGTGTATGTGTGTGTGTATGTGTGTGTGTATGTGTATATATATATATATATATGTGTGTGTGCGTGTATACACACACACACACACACACACACACACACACATATATACACACACACACACACACACACACAAACACACACACATATACACACACACACACACACACACTCTCTGTATATACACACACACACACACACACACACACACACACACACACTCTCTGTATATACACACACACACACTCTCTGTATATACACCCACACACACATATATAATAAACTGATGAGGAAAACAATTGTAGCTATCCTAATTCTCTGAAAAATGACTTTTTTTAAGATATCCCAGTTTTATTTATTTATTTATTTAAATCTAGTTTATAAGTATTTACTGTTTCATGGTCTCTGCTAAATGACGCCTTCATTGAAGTATGCCAGAGCTCAAATACATGAATTATTGACCCTATCTCTTTCCTGCTCCAGGAAGCCCTTTACTGACAGGAAAGTGTTTTATGGCTGTAATTACTAATCAGTGAGGGTTATGCTATAGTCTAACTGAGTCAGACCTGGTCCCAATCCAGACAGGAACTGCCACTTGCATACCTGATGTTTAACTCTTTAAGGGCTCGTTCACACTAGGGGCATTTTTGACATATTTTAAGCGTTGGCGATTTTCAAAACCGCCCTGAAAGCGCTTGTGCAATGATTATCTATGAGAAAGTTCACATCTGAGCGGTTCGTTTCCGATCCGCTCAGAAAAGCGGTGCTTGGGCCATTTTTGAGGCGACTCCGACTCAATGGAAGGTATAGGAAAATGCAAAACACTTTGTGCAGCGGTTGCGTGAGTGTTTTTAAGAATAAATACATTGTATTTATTCTTTTCAGGATCAAAGAGTTCACTTCCTGACTGAGGTCAGGAAGTGAAAAAACGCAATGGCTCTGTAAAAGCGCTTAACAAAAATGTTGAACGCACAGAAATTACCTAAAAACACTTTACAAAAACGCGTAAAAAAACTCCCAACGCGGACTGACACGCAAACGGAACGCAATGGGAACAAGGCCTCAGACAGAGAAAGAAAAAAAGGAACACAGCCTATTTATTTGTGTGCTAGGCACTGTACATACACACGTTTACCTCATCATGTCACATGTCATCTCGGATGTTGCGGATCGATAAAATATGATCTTTTCTTTTGATGATCTTAATGATCTGACAAAAACTATGGTTATTCACTAAAACTCGTACCATCAATAGGCACATTAAAGAGGAACTGTGGTCAAAATAACATAATTAATAGAATTGTTTATTTTTTATTTTTTTTTACAAATATTCATTTATTAATTATTTAGTTAGTGTTTTCCCATTGTAAAATCTTTCTTCACTCTGATTTACTTTCTGAAATGTATCTTTAGTACTGGCAGGTGATCTCTGCAGAATGTTCATATACTGAGAGTTGTAAAGCTAGTAGAATGCTCTGTGGGGGAGAATTCCACATAATAAACAGCCTAGGCCAAGCCTCTGTGGGAGGGCGGGGCTACATACTGATATAAAGCAATATACTGTGTGTGTGTATATATATATATATATATATATATATATATATATATATATATATATATATATATATATATATATATATATATATATATATATATAGTTTCTGATGCTGAAACCAGGTTATTTCATGTAAAAGTGGGTATCTTGGGAAATTTACTGCATTCTACTACCGTGCTTCTCTGAAAATACGACATTATTTCATTTTTGCTACAAATGTTGAGCTAGGGCTTATCTTCAGTGGATGTCTTATATTTCTATGAACACACAAGTTCCTGTGCTGTGTGTCCTCCTGCCTTCCCCCCTGTGCCGCCTCTTCCTCTGCTGGATCCACCTCTTGTGTGCCCGTGTCCCCCTTGTACCTTTAGTGTCCTCCTGGTGTCCCTCTCCGTACCTGTGGTCTCCTCTATCCCCTAAACTCCTGTGTCCCATGTAACCCTATGTCCTCCTGGTGTCCCTTGTGTCCACCAATGTTGCCCTACATCTTCCTCTTACCCCCAGCTCCATGTCACACTGTCCTGCGATGTCCCCCTAATCCTCTTCTTCCCTCCAGCTCCCTGCCGATGTGTCCCCGAGCTTCAGCCTATGAGAAAGAAGTACGGCAACTTGTGATTCTACTGGAGCCGATGATCTCGTAGGCGGGACCATGGCTCTGTTATTGGGCCAATCGCTGCACCCACTGAGTAGAAGCAAGTGCAGTGATTGGCCCAATGACAAAGCCTTGATCCCGCCCATGAGACCATCGGCTCCAGTAGAAATACAAGTTACCATACTTTTTCCTCTTACTGCTGCTTTTGGGGTAGGGCTTATATTTTGGGCATGCTTGAAACTCCTGCTAGTGCTTACTTTCAGGGGATGTCTTAATTTTAGGGAAAGAGGGTATATCCAACAGTGGCTGGATAGTGTAATGGTTAAGTGCTCTGCTTCTGACACAGGAGACCTGGGTTCAAATCTCGGCTCTGCCTGTTCAGTAAGCCAGTTCCTATTCAGTAAGGAGTTTCTTGGGCAAGGCTCTCTACTGCCTACTGAGTGCGCTCTTGTGGCTGCCTTGCAAGCGCTTAGAGTCCGACAGGAGAAAGGCGCTATACAAATACTGCAATTATTATTATTATGCCACTACAGTACCTCTAACATTTCTACGAGGTTTACCAACAGCTTGGACTACAGATATTCTGTGATACAGAAGCAGCTGTTTAGTTGAAAAGTTTACTGGCTAATTATCCTTCTGGCTGCGGGTTGCTGTGAGTTCCGTAAGTCTACATTCCTATAAGCATGCCTGTGACAGTGTGTCTGGGGCCCGGGGCCCTTCCTATTCCTCATATTATGAGTCATTTGCTGTGACAGACAAAGGGTCGCAGGAACATTTGTGTGTTGGAGGAAACAACAAGAGTAATGGACTCCTTGCGGGCAGAGAAGAGACATAGCATAATAGAGAGGACAGTGACACAAACTAACGAGATATGAATATTATAATGGGAAAGGATGAGGACCTTACAGCGGACCTGAACTCAGAGCTTCCTCTCTGCTCTAAAAGATAAGAAACAGCATAATAGCCTTTAAAGAAAAACATTTATTTGTTACAGCTGATACAAATTCTGCATTAAATCTGCAGTGTGTCTACTTCCTGCTTTCATGGAAGGAAACATAAGGTTAACCTCCTGTGTTTACAAATTAGCTGCTCTGCCGAGGCAGCCAGGTGACACCGCTGAGAAATCAAATTACACTGGTGATTATTCACAGATGAGGGGGAATTAGACAGGTTAAACTCTCTAAGGCCTCTTTCACAGTGCAACGTTAAAGTCACACGTTAGAAAATGTTTTAGCGTGGACTAACACACAACAATACTAAGTCTGTGCGACGTTCACAGTGCACACGTTGTGTTTGTGTGTAACGTGTAGCATTATTAGAGGGTGCTGCATGCTGTGCGTTATACACGTTATTAGCTGCGGTGGACTGTTTGCACATGCTCAGTAATGACTTGGAAGCATACTTTTCATTGCCTGTATGCGACGATAAAAGGGCATAGAGTTGCGTTGTGACATTTTTGGGACGTTGCGTTGTTAGTTTGCGTTGCGACTTTAACGTCGCATCAAAACGCAACGTCCCACTGTGAAAGTAGCCTAAATATGTACAGGGTACATTTCCCCATGTTTTCCTTCTGTCTTGTGCAAGGGTTCAGATCCACTTTAAAGAGGCCCTGTAGTGACACATAGTAGTTTGTAGTAAAGTATTCAGGATAGCCACTTTTATGTTAATTATCCAGGTTTCAGCAATCAGCACCAGAAACCCTTCTATATCTATATATTGCTGTATATTGGTATGTAACCCACCTTCCCTCCCTCCCAGGCAGTTTATTATGCAGAATTCCCCTCCCATGTGTTGTTTCTGCTCACTATGGAAAACACAGTAAGGGCTGGAACCCACAGGAGCGCTTTTGGCAGCGTTTTGGCAGCACTGCGATACGCTAGCAGTTTGCCAAAACGCTGGGCTAATGTTAATGGATGGGGCAACTTCCACAGGAGCGTTTTCGTTTCCCAGAAACGCAAACGCAGGACATGCAGCATTTTGGGAGCGTTAGCGCTTCAATGTAAAGTATTGAACCGCTAGCGGAAACGCTCAGCAAAACCTAAACTGAGCGGTTTTGCTAGCGTTTTGCGGTTCAGCACACTGTAACAAAATGAAAAATAATTCACAGGACCAATCAGGATAAAAACGCAAAACGCTAGGCACCCGCTGGGGAAAAAAATACAATGTTGCAAAACACGACCAAAAACGCGCATGAATCCGCTTGCAAACTGCTCAGACAAAACGCTAGCGGTTGCGTTTTGCGTTTGCGGTTTTCAGTGGGTTCCAGGCCTAAGGCCCGGTGCACACCAAAACCCGCTAGCAGATCTGCAAAATGCTAGCAGATTTTGAAACGCTTTTTCTTCTTTTTCTGTAGCGTTTCAGCTAGCGTTTTGTGGTTTTGTGAAGCGTTTTTTGTGTAGTAGATTTCATGTATTGTTACAGTAAAGCTGTTACTGAACAGCTACTGTAACAAAAACGCCGGCAAAACCGTTCTGAATAGGCGTTTTTCAGAGCGGTTTGCGTTTTTCCTATACTTAACATTGGAGACAGAAACGCATCCGAAATCCAAAAAATGCCTCACCCTGGGAGGATGCGTTTCAGCAAAACGCCTCTCGCTCTGGTGTGCACCAGCCCATTGAGATACATTGACTAAGCGTATCCGCAGCCGCAAGCGGCTGCAGAAACGCTGAAAAAGCCGCTCGGTGTGCACCAGCCCTTAACAAACATTCTGCAGTGATTGCATCTGCCAGCCCAGCAGAGAAGATGCCGCCGCCGCCTGTAATAAATGTAAGAATGTAAATCAGGGTGAGTAAATGATTTATAAAAGAATATTGTAAAATATAAGCAGTTATTCAGTAAAGTTCCTATTAAAAGCAAACCTGAAGTGGAAAAACAAATTATGATATAATCAATTGTATGTGTAGCAGTGATAATAAACAGAACATTAGTAGCAAAGAAAACAGTCTCTTATTTTTATTTTCAGTTATATAGGTTTTTTTTTTATAACATTGCATCATGTCACAGTTGCAGAAATAATGACCCTTTGAACTTCCCTGCAGTAAAACCTTATCCCGAACTGTCCCTCTCTGACTGTTTAGGTGTTTCAGAAAACAGGACTGTATTGGATACAGTGGGTCGAGGCACTCAGAGAAGCTCTTTTGCATAGATAACAACTAAAGTTTTGTGACTCTTCCAGTACTAGAAAACAATATGAGACTTTTATTTGCTACTAATGCTCTCCTAGCTGTACTACACATGCAGTTTATGATCTCATAAGTTTATTTTCACTTTAAAGGAAACCTGAGATGGCACAAGAAAAAAAATCATACATACCTGGGGCTTCCTCCAGCCCCCCTCGTGTCTGATCGCTATTTTAGCGCCGTCCTCCGCCTTCTGGATCTTCTGTAAATGCTCCCAGTATCTTTGGCAGTGAGGCTTACTAAGCTTGCACGGCCTGGCCGCACGCACCCGCCCTGCTGCGCTCCCACTGCCGGGAGCTCTCTGTGGTGCGGTACTACTGCGCAAGTGCAGAACTCTCCTGGCCACGGGAGCGAGAGAAGGGAGTGTGTGCAGCCTCGCTGCGAATGCGCTGACTGTCGAAGATACCGGCAGCCCTTACGGAAGATCCATGAGGCAGAAGACGGAGCCAAAGTAGCGATCAGGCCAGACCGGCAGGAGGAAGCCCCAGGTATGTATGATTTTTTTTGTGTGTCATCTCTGGTACACTACTGAAATGGAAAAAAAAATTATGGTATAATGATTTGTATGTGTAGTTGCAGCTAAGAAATAAAACATTAGGAGCAGAAATATGAGTCTAATATTGTTTCCAGTACAGGAAGAGTTAAGAAACTCCAGTTGTTATCTATGCAAAAAAGCCATTGAGCTCCACGACTTTCAAAGTCACAGAGAGCTCTGTCTTCTAAAGCTGGCCACTAACGGTACAATTTCTAGCGAAAAATCGTTCGAGCGATCAGAAATTCTGATCGGACAAAAAATCGTTCACTACACCATCAACTAACCAATCATTGCTTCCTATCTATCACAACCACCAAGAAAATTGACATTTGACATTTGTTTCACTCATTCATAATCGATTGTGTCCACCAATGGAGATTATTTACAACCAATCCGATCAGAATTTCTGATCGCTCGAACGATTTTTCACTAGAAATTGGACAGTTAGTGGCCAGCTTAAGGCTTATTATCTCAACTGTCAGTCACTGTATTTTCTTTTTCTCTCCAGAGGACAGGTCAATAGTTCACTGAGCTGCTCGGTAAAATCATTTAGAATCCTGAGTAGTGTGTAAACTGCAAATATTAGAGAATGATGCAATGTTATAAAAAAACACTATATAACTGAAAATAAAAATATGAGAATATTTTCTTTGCTACTAATATTCTAGTAATTATCCGTACTACACAACCAATTCATTATATCATAATTTTTTTTCGCTTCAGTGTCTCTTTAAAAGGTGTTGATTATATTTTTTTTAAAGCGGTAATGTCACCATAAAAATCAAATTTCAACAGCAACTGGGCTGAGTGTATTAACCTGCCTGGCGTTCTGATTCCCGCGGCCCTGCAGCCGCGGGAACGTTTTTTTTGCACATTATTTTTTATTTTTCATGTAGCTAGCCTAGCGCTAGCTACATGATTCCCCCCTCCCTGCGGCGTCCCTCCCACCCCTCCGATCGCCGGCGGCACAATGGCCCATCCGGAAATCCCGTTCTGAACAGGATTTCCTGGAGGGCTTCCCTCGTCGCCATGGCGACGCACGTCGTGACGTCATCGAAGTCGGCGACGTCACAGGAAGACTCGATCCACCCCACAGCGCTGCCTGGCACTGATTGGCCAGGCAGCGCACGGGGTCTCGGCTGGGGGGATCCTGTATCGCGGCGGATTGGCGGCGATCGGGTAAGGCATGCAGCAAGCAAAGTGCTTGCTGCGTGTTTTTTTTTTTTAATTATTCAAATCGGCCCAGCGGGGCCTGAGCGGTCACCTCCGGCGTCTCTGGACGAGCCTAGCTCGTCCAGAACGCTAGGGAGGTTAAGTGATAAAGATGCTAATACTACATTCAAAGCTTTTTCTACTGTTATGGTTTGGAGTTATCACATACTTAAGGAGCACTGGCCATTTAGTAGTCAGTGCCAAACAGTTGCATGCTGGGGGTTCTTTTTATCTATAACATATTACTCCTCTTCCATTTATTTCCCTGCCTAGCTATCTAGCTGAAACATGATCCTCTGCTCCCTTGTGTTTACAAGCAAGGCTGAGGTGACTCAGTGATTGGAGGAGAAAAGAAAAAAAGTAAAGGGCAGAAATGACATCAGGATATAGCCTAAACTGTGGGCAAAAGACAAGGCCCCCACCAGGAACAGAATTATCTTCATTTACTATATAAAATCCACTGAAATCAAAATGTGGACAGTACAATACATGTGTTATGTAAGTAGATCAAGTATTTATCTACTTATATCTGTGTTTTTTTCCCTGGCATAGTATGGCTAATCCTCCTGCATTAAAGTTGCTTTGCTACACCTGTGACTGTGCTCTGGTATTACTGTTACACATTAATGTTTTAAGAAAGGTTATTTTTCCCTGTTCCATTTCTCGAGGCTGGCCGTGCGCCATCTTTGCTGTCTGTCCATGTGTGAGGGGACGTGAGGCATAGTGACGGGGGTGACTCCGGGCCAGAGGATCTGACATTTATGAAATGGCATCTCTGGCGCACTCACATGCGCACACTGAGCCGGAACACCTTCTCACCCGTGACTTTTGTGGAGAGACTTGTGTGTGAATTGATGTCCCCCCTGTGGTTCTCTTGTTCCCAGGGGTCACCTGTCATTCGCGGAGGCTACAGTGGCACGCTCTGCCTATAGTATTAACTTAAGACTGCCATCCTGCCAGGAAGGAGTTAATATAGAAAGGGATCCATCACACAAGCACCTGCCAGCTGGATAACTTGTGTACCCTGAACTCTGATGTACCCCAATAGCCTTTATCCTTCTGCTGCATCCTCAATGACTATTCTCTACTATCCTGTTCCTCTTCTGTAGCCACCACTCCTGTCCTGATATCCCTTCTGATCCACTTTGCCCCTCTAGATCTAGTTACCTGGAGCTTCCTCCAGCCCCTGGCATCTTATGTGTCCCTCGCCACAACACTGCTCCAAGCCGGCTCCCAGGGTGCCCTCTGTAGTACTGCGCCTGCGCAGAATGCTATGCTCCCGGCAACGGGAGTGCGGCTGCATGTGCAGTGACCATTGACCTGGCCGCGTCGGCAGCTGCTACGGGGAGGAAGGAGGCACCCCGGGACAACGCCTGGGCAGGGCCGGAGCTACCATAGGAAAAAATGGGCAATTGCCCCAGGGCCCCAGAGCCTGTAGGGGTCCCCAAGGTGTCCCTCCCCCATCTTAACTGTTGCTCCCCAGGGACTCTGCAGAGTCTGTTAAGTTGGGAGGTGATTGGGGGAAGGTCAGCAGCCAGCTCAGGGGCCCAGAAATTTGGCTGCAACAAAGGTCCTCTAATGACGCTTTTTGGTCGGGGGGGGGGGGGGGGGTGTCTGCTGGGGGGCCCCCAGGCAAATTTTGCCCTGGGGCCCAATTGTTACTTGAACCGGCCCTGCGGCTGGGAGCAGAGATGCAGTGGGGGACATATAAGCTGCCAGGGGCTGGAGGAATCCCCAGGTAAGTAGATCTGATTTTGTTATGTTTCCCGAATGTTTCCTTTAAAGAGACTCCGTAACAAAAATTGCATCCTGTTTTTTATCATCCTACAAGTTCCAAAAGCTATTCTGATGCGTTCTGGCTTACTGCAGCACTTTATACTATCACTGTCTCTGTAATAAATCAATGTATCTTTCCCCTGTCAGACTTGTCGGCCTGTGTCTGGAAGGCTGCCAAGTTCTTCAGTGTTGTGTTTCTGCTATGAACTCCCCCTTCCAGGCCCCTGTATGCACACTGCCTGTGTGTTATTTAGGATTAGAGCAGCTTCTCTCTTATCTTTTACAAGCTGGATAAATCGTTTTCTGAGCTGGCTGGGCTTTCACATACTGAAGAATTACAGACAAGGGCAAAGCTGTTTGCAGGAAGAAACAAGCAGCCTGAAACTTCAGTGCATGAGAACAGGGGGAAAGAAACACACAAATGATCTCTTGAGATTCAGAAGGAAGGGTGTATACAGCCTGCTTGTGTATGGATGTATTTTCTATGTGTGGACATACTGTACATCAACCTACTTCCTGTTTTGGTGGCCATTTTGTTTGTTTATAAACAAACCTTTTAAAACAGTTTTTAACCACTTTTAATGCGGCGAGGAGCGGCGAAATTGTGACAGAGGGTAATAGGAGATGTCCCCTAACGCACTGGTATGTTTACTTTTGTGCGATTTTAACAATACAGATTCTCTTTAAGGTGAACATACATTTAACGATTTTTACCATCGTTTGATTACTCTGATTGAATCTGCTAGAAATGCAATGCCATAAACCATGCCTGATTGATTATTGCACTGGATGGAAAATATTGCACAATCAGCAGCGGGTCAGGTGTCCACCAACACGTTTCTGAGAAGAAGAGAATACCAAGAGCCCAATATAGTGTATTATGTACTGGTAATGGAAGATTTATAGAGTAATTCAAAATGTAATACTCACAAACCAGGGTTACCATTAGGCAACCACTGTCAAGGCAGGTGGGGAGATTGTCCTGACCCCACTCCGGAATAAGAAGTCGCTCTCTGTAGTAGAAGAAGGAAGTGGGTACAACCCTCCACCCAGGGTGGACTCAATGTAGCAATAAGATAACAGAGGCGCCAAAAGGATAAAAGGGACTAAATGAGCTTAAAAAACAATTTGGTAATAGAGGAGGCAGTGGTGGACTTACCTCCTCCAAGCAGAACACATGACTGTAGATTTTCAGTCAAAAAAACGTTTATTGGGTACTCCAAAATAAAGTGCAACACGTTTCGCAGGTGAACCTGCTTCCTCAGGAAATACAGATAGGAATAAAAAAGCATCTGCTGGTAACATCAAAGCTGAGTGACTCTGTTTTTATCCACTGGAGCAATGAGGCTTCTACTTTATGCTGGCATTGTAAATCAGTAGTTGGGGACTACCTACACATGTGGTGGGACTGTACAGTCATCAGACCTCTATGGAACTGGGCCTTTCAATGGTACAGTGAAATGTATTGCTCCCCGATATCTGCCTCTCCAGAAATAGCTCTGCTCTCTCTTATACCCGGTTCCATTAGATCTGCAAAAAAAATCCTACTACGTCATCTTCTCACTGCAGTCCGCTACTTAATCGCCTTACATTGGAAGACAGTATTTACACCTATTCAGAAAGACGTAATTTGCACCATTAATGAGATTATGAGAATGGAGGAACTAGTCCTAACAGTACAAGATAATCATGAGAAATTTATGTTCCAGTGGGCCATTTGAATTGACTATAGAGAGACCAAATTAACTCCCTCGGTAAATGCAGACCCCAAAGCATGCTCTATCTAGTATGGAAATACACCTCCACTGTTTTCTTCTCTTGGTTATTGACACAGGATACCTTAATCGTCCTATTACTGGAATTTATGTCACATGTATAACATGCATAATGTGAACTTATGGTTTAACATCTTCTCATAGTGCCTGTGCCTATCTGTCGGTAGGGATCTATCTCCCCCCCCCCCCCCCCCCCCCCCTTCTTCTTTCTAAAATGTGTAAAATAAGGTTCTAATGGTCAAATATTTTTATGTTCATACGGCTAATCTTGAATCTTGGTAATACATGACTCACAGTTCTTGTAATGTAATGTCCTTGATGATCCTGTTTCTTCATAATAGTTGTATATGACTTTGACCCTTTTTGAACCAATAAAAATTGTTTTACCCCCCCCCCCCCCCCCAAAAAAAAAAAAGCTGAGTGCCTCTGTTTTTGAGCATTTTTTTGGGAGTACCCAAGAAACTACAGTGATATCTATTGCTTTCTCTTCTTTTTTTTATACATCCGGATATTTCCTTGGCTTTGCTGCAGCTGCTTGGCGCTGAGTGTGTAGAGGATGTTCACAGCTTGTTCTCTAACTTCTCTTCTCTCCTGGCCAGTCAGTGATGATTATCACCTACAAGCATCCCGAAAATATGGAGTACTCAGAATTTCTGCAGGACCTGAAGAAGTACCCCTCGCAGTTCAATTACACAGTGGAGAGCACGCTGGTAAGTGCGGGACTGAGGGGGTAGGAAGGCCAGATTCCATTTCCAAGACATTATCTTGTAGATAAAAAATCTGGGTGTAATCATGGAGCGTGATCTGAACTTTTTAAATTTTCTCAATTATTCCATACTTAAGGTAGCCATACATCTAGCGATGATGGGCAGATCCGACCAAGAGACAGATCTCTCTGAACGAATCTGAGTAGAGAGAGATCTGTCGGCTGCCCCCATTCACCGCAGACTGATTCCCATATCGGTTTTATGCTGAAATCAATCAGGAATCGGCCTTGTTGTGATGCCTCACCAGCCCGATGCTGTCCCTGCTAATATCAAATGTGCCTTCGACCCCCACCTCCTCCCCCATTGTCTGTGCTCTATATACTTTACATGTCGATGTCCACCACTGGCTCCATCCTCCGTCCATACACGTGCCTCACGTGGTTGCCAGAGTAATGCGGGCTTGCATGTGACATCAAACATTCACCCACGTGAATGCCAGCAACCACATGGGGAGCATGCATGGACAGAAGACAGAGCCAGAGGTGGACAAGGACATGTAAAGTATAGTGCTCGGGGGAGGCACATTGGACATTAGGAGGTACAGCACCCGAGCATCTGATTGACCACGATGACCCGACATCTCGCAGCGTGTCCAATCGATATGCTTGGCCTGAAATTGGTTGCATTGTTGATCGGGCTCGCTCTTGGCGGCACCGATTTTTATCCAATTCGATGATAATTATCAAATCGGAAGGTCGATCGGCTGCTAGGTCGATAGATGTATGACCACCTTAAGAGAAGAGAGAGTAGCCACCAACAGCTAAAATTCCCATGTCTGCATATGCAGTTGGCAGATTTCAGAGTGAGGGAATTTTTTTTATAAGCGATTAAAAGAACATGATGCTTTTAAAATCGTAAATATGCATAAAAAAAGTTTTGTTAAAAATAAAAAAGCGCCAATTTTTAAAGAATAAAAGACCTGATGTACCAGTTCAAATATCTTTGGTTATATCCATCTTCCTGCTCACTCTCCTACTCTCAGCCAGTCTCAAGCCACGCTTTCTGATAGGCTGTGAGTTGGAGGTGTGGCTCTAGCTGACTGAGCAATCATTCTCTTCATTGCATGCCCACGTGACTAAAGTAATTCAGACTAAGTGGGAGTGAGCAGAGAGTCATAGGGCTTGATTCACTAAAGTGTGCTAAGTGTTGGCACGGTAGTGAAAAGCCGCTTAGCACGTGCTCTTCATGCGCTAATATGCACGTAAGAGTTTGCATGCGTAAAGTTTCGTGATTGTCGCGTAAAGTTTTGCACGCAGGGCTTCACGTGCAAAATCAGCAGCTTCGCGTGCTAAGTAGCGTGAAAGGCAATGACTTCACGTTGCACGCGAACGTAACGTAATGGCGTAGTGCCGTTCACGTTTAACGCCATAAAATAGCACGCGAACAGCAACAGCTTTGCAGTGCAAACTACTTAGCACCCTAGTCTGCACGTGCAAAGTTATCACTGGTTAGCGAATTGAGCCCATAGAGTTGATTTGGCGCAATAGGTACTTTTGTTTAGTGTTTTTTGCTTTCGCCGCAAGTCTAGTTTAGGGGACCCAATAGAAAAACGCATAGGAAAGTTCCACTAGCATGATTGGGTGGGCAGCACCCTCTCCAAGTCCACAGGCCAGATTTGTACTTTTACTGCCCAAGGCCACTATCACCAGCTCGCCCTGACAAACAGCAAACCCCCTACCATAGACACACTTTTATTGGTCCCAGTAATCAATGTATTTAAAGATGCTTATTAACGATGCAATTTTACCGATTGATCAACCTTCTGATTGATGGGATTGGACAGTGTTGATGGCGTCAATTAACTACAAATGACCAATTTGTCAATTGTTTTAACAATCTGTTCTGTGGATTGTTTACATCTAAAATTATCACAATGGTTATCATTTTTATTCCATGTATGGCCCAAATCAATGTTTTCCACTCTGATAGGTTGGAGCTGGGTGGGGGGCGGAGTTGGATTTGAAGAACGGCCGAGGGTGACGATGATTGACAGCTCAGGTATAAAAAACAATAAATAAGCTGCCCACGTTTGCTGCCCCTTCATCACCTGAGTCCCAGATACTTGCCTGACTGCTGTAGTTCACATGTTTGGCAGCTTAATTGCCTAAGTGTGCCAGCCTGCTGCCCGCCCCTTGCTTCCTGGTACCCTAGGCCATGGCCTTGGTGGCCTTGCCTGAAATCTGGCCATGCCTCTCGAACTCCTAGGTTTTAGATAGGTTGTAGTAAACTACACCCACATTATTTGGCCTCCAATCACAATGCCTCCTGCTGTGACTGGAGAACTGTTCCCTTTCCTGCTGCATCCCCTAAACTAGACTAGAACCGTCCAATTTACCAAACAACTTTTTTCTTGGGTTAGGCTCATGAGATTGCTGTGTGGATGGATCAGATTGTACCATGGGTGGCTATGTTTGTTTTTGTGCTGTGTTGTGCCAGTTGTTCCCCCCCTCAGCTCCCTCTCTCCTGCTGGCACTTGTTTAGAGAGTTTGATAATTACACCTCCTGGCTTGTTAATAGAGCACGTCTGCAGGAAGAGAACTATTATCGGTCTGAGGACAAAAGACAAAGAGATAAAATCTAGGACGCGATCCATTGTCGGCCTGCAGTGCTTTAGCTCGCTGTCAGCCGGGGGCAGCAGGGAGGGGGTGGGGGCCGCAGAGGTGTCATTACGCAGGCCCGGGCGTGTGCAAGGACAATGCCAGGAGAAGTTTGTGTGACAGCGTGCCAAGATTTCTCCCGCGTGACGCCTTCTGTCCTCTTTACAGATGAACACGGTGGCAGCTGCCTTCTACGATTCCGTCATGCTTTACGCACATGTGGTCAACGAGACGAGAGCGAAGGGGGAGAATATGAGGAACGGCACCACCATCATCGGTCGTATGTGGAACCGAACCCATAACGGTAAGCCCAAGTGTGCGAGACGTGGAGCTTCGGCTGTCCCTGTGGCATTGATTAGACAGCAAGGAGAGGTGGAAGCGCTTCCCGAGACAGGCATCTATGCCACCAGTTTGGGACATGACCACCTAGTGAGACTGAAAGTGAGTTCACATTGAATTTGCGCATTGCAACAGATTTCCAAATTGGGGACTACCATCAATGTGGGTACTATCCATCTGGCTGGTTCTTGTAGTGCAGAATCTACTGGCTTGCCAGTAGATTGTGGCATAGACAGGTTATAACACAGATCCCAACTCTGTCCCTCCGATGCACCCCAATCCCTTCAGTCTTTCTTTTATATCCTGTTCCACTCTCTCCTTCCTTTGTACCCCAGTTCCCTCTTTTGCCCTACTATACCCCCCAATCCTCTTTCTCCATCCCTCGTACCCACATCCCCTTGGGTTCTCCACTATAGTCCCCTCTCCCAGTATTGCCTGGCACAAGGTTGTGAATCGCATTGGCGTTGGTCAGGCATACAAACTGAAAAGACGCCTGAAAATGTGAGCGCCCGGTAATAAATACTGTAATAAAATATCAGTATTTAATGTTTTACTATGGCCAAACCTAACGTTACTCTCTCACAGAACCCTCCCCCCCAACACCTAAACCCCCTCCCTGCACACACACTACCTGCCTGGCCCCTAACACCCCCCCCCCCCCCCACATACACGCACACACAAACTACCTGCCTGTAACCCTAACTCCTCCACAAACACCCTATTTGAAGCCTAACCCTAACACCCCCCCCCAACTACCTGCCTCAGGCCTAACCCTACTCCCCCCGAACACACTGCCTGCCTGATGCCTAACCCCTCTTCCCCACACAAAACTAACTGCCTCACTGTAACCCTGAACCCACCCCCTACAAACACCCTATTCCATGCCTAGCCCTAAACCGCCCCAAACTACCTGCCTCAAGTCTAACCCTCATATCCCCCCCCCCTCCCAACCCACAAACACCCTCTTTGGCCAGGGCTTTGGAGTTGGAGTCGAGGAGTCTGAGCAGTTTTGAGCACCTAGAGACGGAGTTGGTGGTTTCATACACTGAGGAGTTGTAGTCGGGAGTCGGATGATTTTTGTACCAAACCCATAACCCTGGTAAGAATTAGACTAAGGAGTCGGAGTCAATGAGTCGGAACATTTTGGTTACCTGGAGTCAGAGTTGGAGTCGTTGGTTTCATAAACTGAGGAGTTGGAGTCTGATGATTTTTGTACTGATTCCACAGCCCTGTATTTGACGCTTCCCCCCCCCCCCCCAACTACCTGCCTGACGCCTAACCCTAAACCCCCCTCCTGCACCTTCCCCTGCTATTTATCGGGCACCCAAATTATGGCTCGATGCTGGTATTTCTATAGGCGCCCATGGCAGCGCCCCTAATTCTTGCTTCTGTGGGGCAGTGACACAGAATGCCACACTCTTCCGGTATTCCGGTTTGCCAGCAGAGCAGCTGATCTGCAGACCACACGAGAAAGAAAAAAACCTACAGAATGAGTGGAGGATTCAGCACCTTGACTGCTGCTCCTTTTTAAGCGATATCACAGCTAATTGTGACTCTGCGGCGTGACCCCTCCCCCCGCACATTACAGAGCCGCGCTTTGCAGTACAGCGAATCCATTTAGGGTAATTTTATTCACAATATGCAGCTTCTTATACAGACGCCACTCATGTGATGCCCCCCGTAGATGGTAACCGCCATTTACTGCTTAACCCTGCTCTGCCCGTGAGGCGTCATTGTAGAGGACATGGCGGCAGAATCTGACTTATCAATGCTTGCCGATCGTTTATGGGCGCACGTCAATGCCATAGTGTGGGCGGAATGCTGGTGACATCACCAGACAATATAGAGCGGGTAGGGCGACCTAATTCTTCCATGCTAAAGATGAATACTCACCTAAATGACGCAGGAAGATGGATCACAGCGACGTCCCCTGACAACAAGCTTTTCCCGATCCCTTTTCCTCACGGCAGGTACACGTGATAGCACATAATGGGCTCGAAAGAGAGTTCACATGATCATGGCACTTTGCGCAGGAGTCGTCAGCGATCTTAAAGAAGACCTGTAACGAGAAAAAGTTTCCCTGAGGGGTACTCACCTCGGGTGGGGGAAGCCTCCGGATCCTATAGAGGCTTCCGCCGTCCTCCTGTGTCCCACGGCGGTCTCGCTGTGCCCCTCCGAACAGCGGGGATGTAAATATTTACCTTCCCGGCTTCAGCGCAGGCGCAGTATCCGCTCCGCTGTCGGGCCGCTGTACTGTGCAAGTCTCCTGCGCCTGCGTAGTAGAGCGGACCTGAGGGAGATCAGCTATTTACGCCTATCTCCGTGCTGAGTGCCGCAACAGCGCCACCCGCTGGAACCAGGGAAGGTAAATAAACGTAGCTTGTCAGGCTTGTCGAGCCAGGATTGCCGGAGACTTCGGGGGAGCCAGCAATGGATTGCCTGCAGCTACAGGGGAGGGGGAAGCCTCATTGGGACCCTGAGGCTTCCCCCTCCCGAGGTAAGTACCCCCCAGGGGACTTTTTTTCAGTACAGGGTCTCTTTAAAGGGACTCCGAGCAGTGCAGAAACTATGGAAAGGCATATCATTTTGCAGCTCTCTTTCTCCTATTTCCAACTATATATAAACCGCCACCCTACGCCTTTTGATTTTTCGCTATTTTTGCGAAAAAAAATCGTGGCAAACGTGATTTCGATCGCGAAAAATAACGAAAACTAAAAGGCATAGGGCGGCGGTTTATGTGTCGTTGGAAAGAAGAGAAAGAGAGCTTCAAAATGGTAGGCATCTTTCCATAGTTTCTGCACTGCTCGGAGTCCCTTTAAAGATCTGATCTGCCATGACGGTCATTATCGTTGCAAAGCATCATCCGCCTAATAGCGCACTTGTACCCACATATCAAGATTGTGAAAATGATTCAATTGCAGTTCGGTGGAAGAATCGCAGATAGAATCTCAAGGTGGGTACGAGCCTTAAAGGAGTTATCAGGCATGCTATAGCAAAATAAGTGCTACTTACCCGGGGCTTCGTCCAGCCCCGAGCTCCCAGCATGTCCCTCGCCACAGCTCTGCCGTCAGCCTTTCGCAGCCTCTGCCTTCCGGCCCGCGCTGATGACGTCAAAGCGACCTGGAGGTCGGCCAGTACTGCACCTGCGCGAGCGGTGCTGTCAATCTCCGCCACGTGGACCGGAGCGTACTGTACAGGTGCAGAACTACTGTGCCTGACGTCATCAGCGCGGACCGGGAGGCAGAGACGGCGAACGGCTGACGGCAAGGGACATGCTGGGAGCTTGGGGCTGGACGAAGCCCTGGGTAAGTAGCACTTATTTTGCTATAACATGCCTGATAACTCCTTTAAAGGACCACTATTGTGAAACATTTTAAAATTTAAAATACATGTGAACACATACAAAAAAGTATATTTCTTCCACGGTAAAATGAGCTGTACATTATCTTGCTCTTATGTTGCTGTTACTTACAGCAGTTAGTAGAAATCTGACGGAACTGACAGGTTTTTGACTAGTCCATTTACTCAAGGGGGATTCTCAGTATTTCATTTATTCTTTACAAATGCACTCCACAGTAACAGTTGGATTGATGCCTTATCAGTCTTATCGGTTGTTTGAACAATAGCAAACAACTTTTTTTGGTTGTTTCAACTTGTTTCACAACAAAAGTTGTGAACCAATGAAATTGTTATCAGTGCCTGTAAGACGAATGTAGGCTATAATCTTCCTATTCACAAGATTGGGGGAGGCAAAGGGTACCTTACTTGGGGCACCAAAATGGCCAGAAATGGAGTACTGGAGTCTGGAGTACCAACACTGGATTTTTATAGCAATTGCCAAATATAATGTGTCGCTCGCACATGAGGCTATGGGTTCATACACACATGCAATGTTTATTGGCCAATCACTGACCAAATTTACCATCTCCTTGTAGCATGAGGGCCAACAATTTTTGAATACTATGAACAGATTGTGTAGGTAGGGTTTCATACTTCATGAAAGTGGTAAAATTGTCCAATCAAAATTGGGTGTGTGTCAGGCTTTAGGTTCCTCTGTACAGTATGCTCCTATCCTAATCTAATCAACTATGCATATATATATAGCAATGACCATATACTGTACACATGGACGGTGCTGAAAGGGGCCACAGGTTACGCAATATATAATGACAAGTGGTAGTTCTGCCTTTACTATAATGTTGGAAACAGATGCTCTTTGAACCTGGTTGTTGACCAGCTGGTATGAATTTTGGGGAATCTTTCATTTCCTGCCCCCATCATGCACCTCCCTCCCTACTGGCTGAGTTCCATTGAACATCTCTGCATGACAGTGGTTAGGTATAAATACATAATAATTATAATATGGTAGGACATTAGACTATGACTATGGCAGGATTAGATTGTGAGCTCCTCTGAGGACAGTCAGTGACATGACTATGTACTCTGTAAAGTGCTGCAGAAGATGTCAGTGATATATAAATACATAATAATAATAATAATATTGTAGAACATTAGACTATGGTAGGATTAGACTGAGAGCTCCTCTGAGGACAGTCAGTGACATGACTATGTACTCTGTAATGTGCTGCAGAAGATGCCAGTGCTAAATAAATACATAATAATAATAATAATATGGTAGGACATTAGACTATGACTATGACAGGATTAGATTGTGAGCTCCTGAGGATAGTCAGTGACATGACTATGTACTCTATAAAGTGCTGCAGAAGATGTCAGTGCTATATAAATACACAATAATAATATGGTAGGACATTAGACTATGGCTATGGTAGGATCAGATTGTGAGCTCCTCTGAGGATAGTGAGTGACATGACTTTGTACTCTGTAAAGTTCTGCAGAAGATATCAGTACTATATAAATACATAATAATATTAATAATATGGTAGGACATTAGACTATCACTATGGTAGGATCAGATTGTGAGCTCCTCTGAGGATAGTGAGTGACATGACTATGTACTGTGTAAAGTGCTGCAGAAGATGCCAGTACTATATCAATATCTACTAACATGTATGCTATTTCTGTTCACGGTGTTTAATAGGTAACCAAGTGGGAATTGCTTTGCCCCCATTATAATTAGGTGCACACATGCAGTCTCCCTCCCCACCCCCGAGGGCAGCTGTGGCCAATTGTGCTATACAGGGGGCAAAAATTCCTTACCAGCCCCCCTTCCCTCAAGGCAGTCAGATCAGGATACATCAATCCTATTCTTTGTCAGTTTCCATGTGGATATCATTAGGTGTGAGCTCTCCAGACCTTATTTTATTTCTGCTATTGATTTCGCTGCTGGGCAGATCAAAACGTAATCAATCTCACAGAAAAGTGCTCCCCTCTGCACAGATGGCAAAACATATTTTCTCCATGCCCAGCTGATGTATCCCCTTGTCCCTCACGCAGAGCTTGCTTTAAAATGTTTTTCTGCCAAGTTTGTGTTCTAGCGGAAAAACACTGGATAGGGGAGAGGATTCTAATTCTGGTAACGCTGTGCTCTTGGCAGTGATAAAGTGCCCCTGTCACTCCGCCGGTAGACCTGTCACCAGCCTGTCAGGATTGCTGTATGGGACTGGACAGCCAGGGACGCTGTTGAATTCGCCGGCCATGGTCTCTGGTCCTCGTAGAGTGATTATACCTCTTCTCCTGTCACAGGGGTGTCGGGGTTCATGAAGATCGATGACAACGGAGACAGGGAGAACGACTTTACCCTGTGGGACCTGTGTCCAATCAGTGGCGATTTTCAGGTAAGACAATTGGCAGGTGTTGACGGCAGTTGTTGCTCCTTTTTTGTGACTTATAACCGTCAGCTTCTCTCTCCATCTTGGTGCAGATAGTGGCTAATTATAACGGCACTCTTAAGAGCATCACCAAAGTACCGGGACGAGAGGTCCATTGGCCAGGGGGAGGGGTGCCCAAAGACGTCCCACCCTGCGGTTTCGACAACAATAACCCGGAATGCATGAAAGGTAAGCAACGCGAAGGAGCTCACTGTATTATACCCTTCGGGGACAAGGAACACCATGAATTTGACTTCTTCAAAAGGCAACCATTCATCTTAATATGTGAATTGCAGTCCTAGGTATGACATTGACGAATGACATGAATAAAGACCTGGCTACCGTAACTCGCTTGTGTACACTTTTCTCAATCTGTAACAGTGATGTGTTGCTGAAAAGCAGACAGAATCACTCTAGAGTCTTCAGGTCCCAAGTACTCAGCCCATTGTATATGACTAGACCAGTGGTGTCCAACTCAAACATGTAAAGGGCCAGCATCTAAAACATAGGCCTCAATTCACTAAGCTTCTCTCCTGTTTTTAATAACTCTTCTGAGCTGTTTCTACAGTTATCACTATGGGGATAACTGTAGAAACAGCTCAGAAGAGTTATTAAAGAAAACCTGAAGTGAAGATTAAAAGTCAAAATAAACATACACAAGTCATACTTACCTGCTGCGTAGTCTACTCCTCAATCTCTTTTTCCTCTCCTGCGTCCTGTTTGTCCACCGTGATCAATGGAATTCTCCGTCCTCCATTTTGAAAATGGCCATTACACCATAACAGCTTCCTGGTCAGCACACAGTTAAACTGTAACATTGCCCACTTGAGCCATAGGGAAACATGGACACATCAATTCTCCTCTCAGCTGTAACTGACAGCAACTTATATATAACTGACAGCAACTGATATATTTCAGTTCTGACAAAATGTTGTCAGAACTGGAAGGGATCATTGTCAGAAGAAAATGGTGAGCTTCTGAGAGGAACTGATGGCAAGGTAACTATGTAATGTTCATTTGAAGCTACCTCATGTGTTTAATTTAAATAATTTTACTCAGTACAGGTTCTCTTTAAAGACAGTCTAAGTCTAAGTCTCGGTCCAAATTGTTTATTAAAAGAAACTTCACAGAGGTGCCTGGCTCTTCTACTGACCACATATGCTATTGCTCCGTTGTTATTGCCTGATGAAGCGGGATCAACCCTGCGAAACGTGTTGCATATTTGGGGTTCATAAATAAAATATATTGACCGTCCTTACTACAGTCGTTGTGTGTCTACTTGGAGGAGGTAAGTCCACCACTACCTCCTCTATTTACCAAGAATTTGGTTTTTAAGCTCATTTAGCTTCCTTTTATCCTCTTGGCGCCTCTGTTCTCCTGCATAATATTGAGTCCACCCTGGGTGGAGGGTTGAACCCCCTTTTTCTCATCTACAGAGAGCGACTTCTTATTCCTGAGTGGGGTCAGGAAAATCTCCCCACCTGCCTTTACAGTGGTTGCCTAATGGTAACCCTGGTGTGTGATTATTAATATTTACTCTATCTAGTAACCATTTACCAGCACATATTACACTATTGGGGCTCTCGGTGTTCCTTGTTTTTATTAAAAGATACCTGAGACGAATAAATGGAAAACTAGTATACTTACCCGAGGCCTCCTCCACCCTCCTTCAGGCCATGGGCTCCCTCGCTATGACTCTGGTCAACTTCGGTCCCCCACTAGATGGCCTGGTACTACTATCGCTTCACACCTCACCCCCCTCGGGTAGTGTTCTGCGAGGCAGTTTGGAGGAATGGAGGCCCCATGCAAAAATAATGTCACCAGTGTGAGCCTTTGAATGGGTAGACTGTGTGCTTTCATTCCTTGAGGGCCCATTCACACTAGAAGCGCTTTTCTGAGCGTTTTGCGATGGATTAGCATTTTTTAAAATAGCTCCCATTCACTTTCATTAAAATCGTGGTAAAAATCGTGGAAAAATCGCAATTGTGTACGCGAAAATCGCAGCGATTTTTACAGCGATTTTAATGAAAGTGAATGGGAGCTATTTTAAAAAAACGCTAATCAATCACAAAACATTTGGCTTACGTGTCCGTCCACGGTGGGCTTTCTTTAAACGTTTTTTAAGGCCGTTTTCCGGCAATTTTCTGCGCGTTCGCCTGTTTTTGTGGGCGTTTTTGTGAGCGCTTTTGCAGAGCGCTTCCGTCTTTTGATCCGGAAAAAAATCCGGAAAAAAATAAGTACAATGTACTGTATTTTTTTTCTTTTAAAAACGCTCACGCAATCGCTTGAAAATTGCCCGTGCTTAAAATTTTACAAAAACGCCTATAATGTGAACAAGGCCTTCGTGCTTACAATGATGCACAGTTGAAGTTCTTGGGAGCCACATTAAAGTGGCAAGGAGAGACGGATTCGGGCCTTGAGTTTGACACCTGTGGACTAGAGTATACTCTAGGAGAGATAATATTATTCCACATACAGGCCATCTACATCTCCTTCTGGATGTGCAATGTCTTATCCAGGCACCAATCACAAACAGGGAAAGTTTTCTATAGTCTAGCTCAGTGCTTTCCATCTTATGTCCTTGAAGACTGTCCTCACACATTTTTGGTACTTCTCAAATAAATTGATGGGACAGAATCAGGAAAGGTGTAGTTCATCAAGTAGAACTCATTACTCCATTCCTCTGTCCATCCTAAGCACTGGCATGCATATGGCCCTTGAAGGCCGGAGTAAGTTGGACATCCCTGGTCTAGCTCAGAGACCTAAAACAATATGGTAGTATTCATAGTTCATTCTCCTGCTCTGGCTGTGCAATATTGTGAGGGTTGTAGTTTTTGTAGTGAGCCTAGTAATGGCCAGGGAATGAAAGTTGGCATTAAAATTAGATGGACAATAACGTTTTTTTTATCCATGAAGCTTCGACAAAGTGATCATCAGAGGTAGACCACATGTCTCTGTAGTTCCTGTGGAAGGAGAGCAATAATGCAAAAGATATTCATAGGTGTTTAGTGGCCGTTTGTGCTGTCCCATCATGTGCCATGATCTGCAGCTGGTTGTCTGCTTTTACCATCTGTATGGAAGGAGAAAAGGAGTGGTGGCTTCCAAAATACATGACCATCAACCGGGACCAGTATTGTGACTTCCTATGACTATAGATGCCCAAAACTCGACTATGTGGCAAAGGACAATGATCTTGACATGAGTGGCAGTTGTATAACA
Organism: Hyperolius riggenbachi; assembly: GCF_040937935.1. Taxonomy (NCBI): domain Eukaryota; kingdom Metazoa; phylum Chordata; class Amphibia; order Anura; family Hyperoliidae; genus Hyperolius; species Hyperolius riggenbachi. The sequence goes on from NC_090654.1 coordinate 33,454,116, forward strand.
ATGCTTGGCCACATGGCAGCAATAAAACTAAAAGGAAAACTGAAATCATGGGAGTTAACTGCCTTGCCACACCTTCCTGATTCCCCAGAACTTCCACCAGGCAACTACTCCCTTTTCTATCCCAGGATGAAGCACCTGCGTGGTTACCAGGTTCTACAAAATAATGTCCTACAAGCAGCTTTAAGACCCCCCCCCCCCTTCTTTGCAACAATCGGTGGTCAGGGGTGGTTTAAACCAGATGGGGGCCCTGGGGAAAAAGTAACTCGGGCCTCCCCCACATGAAAGTCCGCTTTCGGGGCCCCTGTTCCAGCAGACCCCCCCCCCCCCCCCCCAGGTGGCCTCCCCGACTGCTGCCCGTTGCCCCCATTTTGTAGTTCAGCTGCCTTGAAATCTCTCACCTGTCCCGGTGGCTGCTCCGTCCCAATCTCCATCTTCAGCCCAGTTGCCTGCGTTTTCTCCATCCGGCGCTTGTTATGCGTAAATAACATTTGCCGGGCAGAAGAGGCAGGCAGCGTGGCTGAAGATGGACACTGAGACAGAGCAGCTCCTGGGACAGGTGAGCTGTTTCAAGGCAGCTGAACCTACCAAACATGTGGAGGCCCAGGGGAGCAGTTAGGGGAGGCCAACTGGGGGGTCCAGTGTCCAGTGTCAGTGTCCGGAGCGGTTGGGACCCTGGTGCAATAGCCCCCTTTGCCTCAATGGCAGTGCCGGCCCTGTCATTGGTGGCTCCCACATAGGTTCATGATCTTGAAACGTGTTGCAGTTGTATTTCAATGCTCAGTTTCAGAATGATTTACGGCAAAATTATAGAGTGTAAATAGCTCAGTCCCTTCTACCTGACTGGTTAATTATTTACCCATGCATATATAACACTGGGGCAAGCATTACGATACACGACTGTGTCTAAAGTAGATAGAAAACAATATGACAAATGTAGATGTGGTTCAGCCGGTGTGATTATTCTTCTTGGGAGAAGTTACCGGTACTTTGGTTTTATGGAGATAATCAAGCCGGCGCAAAGGTTTATGCAGCTCAGGAACCTGGGATAAATTGAAGTTTTTTTCAGATGGTTCCAGATAAATTATAACAGGAAAGTGTTTACAGTTTAGACAGTTTTATGAATGTGTGTGTGACTCGAGAAGACGCATTACTGCAGATTCAATCGTCCCCCTCCCTCCGCTCCGGGCGCACATCGAGGTACTGCCAAGACGTTTGGCAAAGAGTTAGGATAATATCATTGGGCTTATTGCTATGATAGCGGAGAACTGTTTATAGTTCTGCCACATCTTCCTCGGCATATAATAATTCTATCTGTCTCTCCCAGCTGTAGTTTTGAAACAGGATAAACTGATTAGGCAAATACAGACGTGGACAAATTGGTAGCTAGCCTTCCCTGAAATGATCTGAACCTGAGAACTGGCATCCATGTTTGTTTTTGACAATTTTAAAAGAAAACAGAGTTTGAGTTAGAGTATTTTAGGATGCAGAATATCATGTATATTCATACAAATGAAATAGGTGAGGACAAAAAAGATGGCACCCTTAAAGGGGAACTGAAGAGAGAGGTATATGGAGGCTGCCATGTTTATTTACTTTTAAGCAATACCAGTTGCCTGGCAGCCCTGCTGATCCTCTGCCTCTAATACTATTAGCCATAGCCCCTGAACCAGCATGCAGCAGATCAGGTGTTTCAGACTTTAAAGTCAGATCTGACAATACTAGCTGCATGCTTGTTTCTGGTGTTATTCAGATACTACCGCAGAGAAATAGACCAGCAGCGCTGCCAGGCAACTGGTATTGATTAAAAGGAAATAAATATGGCAGCCTCCGTATACCTCTTACTTCAGTTCCCCTTTAAACAAGTAAGTCTTGTAGCTCTCAGTGAGACTTCTGCATCTGTCAGCAGGGAGTTTGTCTTCACAAGCAACCTGCTCCTGTTGTGTTATGCCTGAAGGGTGTGTTATGCCTGAAGGGTGCTTCTACAGACTACCAGTTCCACTTCTTTCCATAGATGGTTAGTTGGATTCAAATTAGGGTTCAAATAAGGGCTGATTGGAATAGTCCAATGTGTACTGCTGGAAATTCTTGGCTGCTTCAGAGAAAGCTAGTTTGGAAGAGTCCAATGTATTTCTGACAATTCTTGCTTGGGTGCTTCAAAGAAGGCTAGTATGGAATAGTCCAATATATTGCTGACAATTCTTGGGTGCTTCAGAGAAGGCTAGTTTGGAATAGTCCAATGCATTGCTGACAATTCTTGGGTGCTTCAGAGAAGGCTAGTTTGGAATAGTCCAATGTATTGCTGACTATTCTTGGGTGCTTCAGAGAAGGCTAGTTTGGAATAGTCCAATGTATTGCCAGGGACGGATCTAGACCAAGTTGCTCCAAGTTGCGCCTGGGGCAAGGTCAGGGTTTGGCGCCTAAACTGCCATTCCCCATCCAAATTTTTCCGCCGTTTTAAGAATTCAACAAACTGCACCTGGGGCAAGAGACCCGCTTGCCCCAACCCCTAGATCTGTCCCTGTGTATTGCTGACAATTCTTGGGTGCTTCAGAGAAGGCTAGTTTGGAATAGTCCAATGTATTGCTGACTTTTATTGAACGGGTCCTTCAAAGAAGGTGAGTATGGAATAGTCCAATGTATCGTTGGCAAATTTTGGGTGCTTCAAAGAAGGCTAGTATGGAATGGTCCAATGTATTGCTGACAATTCTTGGGTGCTTCAGAGAAGGCTAGTATGGAATAGTCCAATGTATTGCTTGCAACTCTTTTATCGAATCGGATGAAAATAGGTGCTGCAGCAAACATGCCAGATCTTTGATTCAACTGTTTTCAGGCCCAAATTGATGAAATGTATTGATTGAGTAAGCTGGAAAATTGAGGGACAACTTGGTCGATAGAGTGCATGGCAGTAACGTCATGTGATATCAGGACAAGTACGTGACAGAGCTCCCGTCCACTGTCTCCCCAAATGTTAATGTGCCCCCTGGAGGCCTGTGTATTAAAGGGAACCTAAACTAAGAAGGATATAGATTTTTCCTTTTAAAATAATACCAGTTGTCTGACTGTCCTGCTGGTCCTGTCTCTCTAATACTTTCAGCCACAGCCCCTCAACAAGCATGCAGGTCAGGTGCTCTGACTGAAGTCAAACTGGATTAGCTGCATGCTCGTTTCAGGTGTGTGGTTCAGCTACTACTGCAGCCATAGAGATAAGTAAGATGCCAGGCAACTGGTATTGTTTAAAAGTAAACAGCCATATCCCTCTCAGTTAAGGTTCCCTTTAAAGTCTCTCACCTGTCCGTCTGCCACAAATCCAGCTGCTCCTTCTCCTGCATATTGGGTTCCCACGGCAGTTACACGGGACGCAAATGAGGAAGAAGAAGCAGCTGGACTTGCGGTGGCCGGACAGCTGGGAGAGAGAAAAGAGAGAAAAGAAAACCGGCCATAAAGATTATGTTTAACTGAGGTCTCCCGTTCCGTCCTACCAAACTGTACATTGGCAATTGTCTCTGTCATCACTTGTGACAATCAGTTTATAAATGTCATCTAACTGGCTGCCTCGGTGGCCTTGTTATATTTTTTCCCTCCTCAGCCAGCTTCTCCGTGTTGGAAGTGACCTCCATCGTCATCTGTTTCATCCTCCTGGCCATCGCCGTCTCCTCCGTCTTCATATACAGGTACTCTTCATCTCCCTACGCTCGGCTTGCCCGCTGTTCCGCCTCGGCCTTGCAGCTGATAATTGAAAGCGGCGATTCTCAGGACGCTGGCGGCCAGGCGGGAGGAAGCGCAGTCATTAAGCCCAGGCAGAGCTGTCGCTTGTTACCATGAGAGCTGCAAGAGAAGGCAATTGCTGTCTGGTCTCGGTGCCGGGGATTGGAGAGCGACTTCCGAGGGCGGCTAATATCCCCGGCTCTTGGCGCTGGTTTCCGGAGAGTAATTAGCACCAGCGGGGGCTCGAGGCGGGAGCGCGGCGCAATCTTTTCACACTGGGATGAAGGTATACCTGGGGAGAGGCCGGGCTGACTCTGCCAGCAAAGCCCTTCACACAGAGTCATCATAATACAGGGTGTTTATCCCAGGCAAAGGCACAAAAAAGGATACACAGCAGCTGCTCACTTAATTCATGACAAATGCGCTACTCGTCACTCAGCCCTGCTAGCCAGCGGAGGGGATCTATATCAAGCTTGCTTGATCCATAAATATACATTATGCGCTGGTTCTGCACCTCATTTCTGGAAGCACCAACATTGCACATATACAGCAATGTAATCAAGTGGATGTCCCATACTACACCAGAGCCATTTTTAGGTATAGGCAAACTAGACAGATGCCTAGGGCGATACCTGCAGGAAGGGGCACTACTGTACGACAGCTGATTTGCGTTCAGCCTGGATTTGGGCACCGCCATAGACCGTAATGTGAATTACAGCTAAAGGGGCACTTACAGACTAATTTAGCCTGACCGTAAATTACAAGAAAAAAGGGGTAATTTGGCCATCGGCAATTGCCAGAGCCAAAAATATGCAGGCAGAAACTAAATGATGTAATTAAATGGATGCGCTTTTTTAGCACATAGAAACCCACAGCAGTGCGCTTTAGAGATGCGGTTTTTTACCCCTAATTAAAAAAAAGAGAACATTATCAAATTAAAACATTTCTTTATTGACAAGTGCTACATCAAATAAGCAAAACATGCTGAACAGAAATGTGTATAAGCACGTTTAAGCGCATGTAAAATGCATGGGTCAGATTAAAAAAAACTGCACTGCAATGCACTGAAGAGCGTTATGAAATGCGCGTCATCGCATGCGGTTTTTTATCATGCGCTCAAACACGTTTCTAATTGCACCCAATGTGAACGAGGCCTTAATGGGCACGACCAATCTTTTCTGATCAATTACCAGGGTGATCAAAAACAATCAATCGTTCCCGGGGATTACATCATTATTGGCCACCTTTAGGCTCCCTGTACACTGCATGCGATTCCGATTCCAATTTTTAATCGTTTTTTACATGCGATTCCAATTCCGATTTTAATCGTTACTGCATGCTGCGTTTGTTTCTGTGTTTTTCTGTTAATAGCATTCAGGTAAAATCGGAAACGCAAATCGGAATCAAATTAAAATCGGAAACGCAAATCGGAATCAAATTAAAATCGGAATCGCAAATCGGATTTGCAGTGTGCAGGGAGCCTCACTCTGATCTATACTCAGGATATATTGTACATTACAGACCATACAATCAGTCTATCTGGCATCAGGTACCAGAGTCTAGGATCGCCATAACGTTCCTCTCTTCTTATGTCTGTTTCACGCAGGAAGTTGCGCCTGGAGAAAGAGCTAGCGGCGGAGCTGTGGAAAGTGCGCTGGGAGGACATCCAGACCAGTAACATGGAGAAGATGCTGCGGCGGGCGGGCAGCAAGCTCACCCTATCACTGGTAACTGCCCCAGAGGCTCCGCCTCCACACATGACCGCCTGCAGCAAGCTGTAACCCAGCATTGCCTCCACGTAAAAGTAAAACCCTGCAAGGGCAGCAGAAGTTATAACAGAGGAGCAGGAAAAAAAATGTCTAAAATCTGGTCACTTTTGCCATAAAATCTATGTCATGTTGGTTAGCCATGCCCCATTTTTGAAAAACTGCCATGGCAGTTTTCTACCTATTGCTGCATTGGGTAAAAAAAGAGGGGGAACAGTCATAGTAAGTGTCATTCAGGCTGTTTTTCACTTTGAAATTCACAGCGGAGGTCCACTTTAAATACAAATCGTCTCTCTGTCTCCTCCATTGCATCCGCATCATCCATATTACTGGGGCTGACCGGGTCAAGCTTGGAGAAACCAAACAAGAGGAAAGTTTGAGGAGTTACCCATAGGAACCAATCAGATTTCTCTCTTTCGTTGTGGAGGAAAAAGTTTTGGATACAAAATTGTTGTTTGTCACCCAAAACTAGAGATTCCAATTGGATGCCAATTCTTCACATTCAAATGTGATGCAGAATGCACATAACTTGTAATTGGGCCAATCAAAACTCTCAGGATGTGATCTGATTGGCCCAAAAATGTGTAACTTGTTCCCACTTTTCCCCTAAACACACGTATTTTTGCGATGATAGCGTGTATGGGGGCTTTGCTAATAATCGCTATAGTCAACACAAAATTATGCCAAAATTACGTGAAATTGCGTAATTGCAGTTCCTGATTACATTTACACACTAAGTTTATTACGATTTTTCCCAAAATTTTGCATTACAATTTTGATTCATGATGGCGAATTACGATGCAAAATTACTGTAATGCAAAAATTTGTGCTCATCACTATTGCATGGCAAAGAGTCCAGCAAGAATACCTGTACAGTTTTTAACAAACCTTCACTTCAAACCATTATAAAAGATTGTTTCAGGAGACTAAAGTCTACAACCCCAGCTACGCCCTTATTCACACCTCCTACCACACCCCAGTCATGCCCCCAACATGCCCCAGTCACACCTCCTACCACACCCCAGTCATGCCCCCACCACGCCCCAGTCACACCTCCTACCACTCCCTAGTCATGCTTCCACTACGCCCCAGGCACACCTCCCACCAACCCCAGTCATGCCCCCACCACTCCCCAGTCATACCTCCCACCACACCCAGTCATGCCCCCACCACGCCCCAGGCACACCTCTCACCACACCCCAGTCATGCCTCCACCACGCCCCAGGCACACCTCCCACCACACCCCAGTCATGCCCCTACCACGCCCCAGGCACACCTCCCACCACACCCCAGTCATGCCCCCACCACGCCCCAGGCACACCTCCCACCACACCCAGTCATGCTCCCACCACGCCCCAGGCACACATTCCACCACACCCCAGTCATGCCTCAACCACGCCTCAGGCACACCTCCCACCACACCCTAGTCATGCCCCCACCACGCCCCAGGCACAACCAACCCCAGTCATGCCCCCACCACTCCCCAGTCACACCTCCCACCACACCCTAGTCATGCCCCACCACACCCCAGGCACACATTCCACCACACCCCAGTCATGCCTCAACCACGCCCCAGGCACACCTCCCACCACACCCTAGTCATGCCCCCACCACGCCCCAGGCACACATTCCACCACACCCCAGTCATGCCCCCACCACGCCCCAGGCATGCCCCCGCCACTCCCCAGGCACACCTCCCACCACACCCCAGCCATGCCCCCACCATACCCCAGTCATGCCCCACCATGCCCCAGTCACACCTCCTACCACACCCCACTCATGCTTCCACCACGCCCCAAGCACACCTCCCACCACACGCCAGTCATACCCCCACCACGCCCCATGCAAACCTCCCACCACACCCCAGTTGTGACCTCACCATGCCCCAGTCACACCTCCCACCACACCCCAGTCACACTGCAAAGAATTAATGACCAATAGAAATATTGTCATTATTCATTATTTAAAACTCATGGGTCATCATTACTTTTTCTTCACATTAACATTTAAAATTAAATCGAACATCAGTTTAGCTGATGGGAATAACATTTAGATCTCACACAAAATAAATATTCATACAGTTGTGTTCATCGGTCCTCAAAGACAGATGAAAAGAAAAAAAGGAACATACAGGTTTGGTTCCAAAAAGTTGGACTGTCCTTTCATAAAAGGGACTCTTGTCGAGTTTATCTGTCCGAATTCTGTACAGAACCTAAGAACTGACTGGTTGCTGACCAGTTGCTAAAGCAGCTTCTCTGTGCCCCTTCTTGTTTTGTTTTCACTGAGCTGTTGGAAAATGTCTACAAGATTCAATCACACAGACAGCAGGAGGGAGAAACGTCTCAGTCGGGTTGAACTTGCAGATAGACCAGTGTTTTTCAAACCTGTCCTCATGACCTACCAACAGTTTGTTTTGTGGAAATTCACAGAGTTAGTTAACCCACATCGTTGAGACACTAATTACCCAGGGAGGTGTGTGGGGGCCCCAATTACTAACCTATCCTTTCTCTGATACTCCAGATCAGGTGTTTTTGTGGCTAAACATGTTATGGGTGAGAAGATCCTGATAGCCACACTTGTTTCATGACCCTTGCGTGATAGACCCCATGTTGTGTCACCAAGGGGAGGCAAGGGAAGGGTTGTGAACATTAAAGGGCAACATCAAGATTTTGCTGGGGTGCCCCCAGGGCCGGATTTAGGCCTAGGCCGCCTAGGCCATGGCCTAGGGCACCACAGGAGCAAGGGCATCAAAGCAGCAGGCTAAACTGGTGACGCATTTGCAAGCTTGCAAATGCTGCAAAGCAGGGAGATCAGGTGAGCGCCTGACCGCGATACTCTGCTGCTAGCCGCCTGTGCAGCAGCCATCTTGCTCTCTGTGCACACTTGCATTGTGGCCAGCGGCTATGGACTTGGGCAGCATTGGAGACGGAAAGGAAGAGGAAGCTTCTGCACTGGAGACAAGCAGAGAAATGAGTGACACATGGCTGCTGCGGTGTGAAGGCAAACTGGCTACCTATACTAAAAAGGGGAGGGGGGTGGGAGGAGGGATCAAGGGAGTCATCTGGCTACCTTTACTGGAGGGAAAGGGGGGAGGAGTCATCTGGCTACATATACTAGAGGGAAGGGGGAGGGGTCATCTGGCTACCTATACTGGGGGGGGGGGGGGTCATCAGGCTACCTATACTAGAGGGAAGGGGGAGGGGTCATATCGCTACCTACTGAAGGGGGTGGCTGGTGACAGTGGCCTAGGGCCGTAAAGAGTCTAAATCCAGCCCTGGGTGCCCTATGATTTGTAGTTACACCCCTGTAATTACCCCCTCTGTGCATATGGTCATGTGCGGAACACGCTCTGTTGGGAGGTCGTGAGGACAGGTTAGGGAAACACAGAGATAGACGGACGATCCAGGAGGAGCTGGTAGAAGTCTTTGTTGTCTATGGTCAGAGATCGGATGAAAAAGGTTTGGACTGTTATAAAAGTCAACAAGCTTGAAAAATTGTCCGTCTGCAATTGATAATTGATACACAGAACAGAAAGTTCGACATAATTCTCATTACCTGGTATACAGTATCTTCATGCGTTATACACATTGCCCGTGGGTTGACTCAGACCCCTAAAGGATACCCGAGGTGACATGTGACATGATGAGGTAGACATGTGTATGTACAGTGCCAAGCACACAAATAACTAGGCTGTGTTCCTTTTTTTCTTTCTCTGCCTGAAAGAGTTAAATATCAGGTATGCAAGTAGCTGACTCAGTCCTGGCTCAGACAGGAAGTGACTACAGTGTGACTCTCACTGATAAGAAATTCCAACTATAAAACACTTTCCTAGCAGAAAATGGCTTCTGAGAGCAAGAAAGAGGTAAAAAAGGGGAATTTCTTATCAGTGAGGGTCACACTGTGGTCACTTCCTGCCACTTGCATACCTGATATTTAACTCTTTCAGGCAGAGAAAACAAAAAAGGAACACAGCATAGTTATTTGTGTGCTAAGCACTGTACATACACATGTCTATCTCATTATGTCACATGTCAGTTCGGGTATCCTTTAACTCTCATAGAACCCTTTTATCTGTAAATATGAGCTTAATAGCCTGATTGGTACTGTCTTTTGCTGTTCTCCCTCTGATCTGTAATTTTTTCTACTCTTGTCTTCTTTTTTTGTCATTCCTTTATTTTCTGGTACTCCACTTTATCCACCACAACCAAAGTTAGCTGTCCCGCTTTTATAGGTTGCATCTCAAAAAACAAGTGCAGGCTCCCAGGTAGAGGATCTTAGTGGGTACTTTTTGACTTAAAAAAAGGGGGGGGGGGGGGGGGGGGTAATAATTAATGTCTTTTCCAAAGGGAACGTCACCTTCACATTCTTACGCATGCCATCTTGCTGCTACTGAGGATATTTGTTCTTCACGTCAGTCAGAGAGTTGATGGAGGTGTTTCTTTATTATTGCCAGGCAATGCAGTCACGTGGCAAGCCCAGAGTATTGGGCATGCATTGTGGATCCGTGACAGTGCCTACGGCATCTATGCCTCGGAGGTGGGCACCCCTACGGTAACTGGTTGCCACACACTGGCCAGAGAGATAGGAATCAAGGTCTCCCAGCTCCACTTCTCTAAAGCTACATACCCACTACAAGATGCGGCCAGGATCGGGAATCTCTGCCGCCGAATGATCCTTTCCCCCGATTCATCTGGCTGAATCGGGAAGCATCATTTGTGGGGCAGAAACCAATGATTGTGCAAAACCTGCACAAGACAATGAGGATCGTTCCGATCGGACATGTCGGTCATTCAAAAAAGGAACGATTGCAGCAGGTGTTGTGCGTCATTAAACATCGTTCAACACATTTTTATTAAACACTGTTGTGCAATTTCATGGAAAAAAAAAACAGTTCGCTGCGCATAATTCCCCGATAAAATCATTTAGCGGGTATGGGCCTTTAATTGGACATGTCAAAAACAAATGGGCCTTAAGAGCTTCCATATGTTCAAGGGGCTCTTTCTGCCTTTCCTTTTGCTCTGAAAGGAGATCTAGACTTAGATACAGACAAGTCACTTCCTAGAGTGCTTCTTACAAACAAATGTTGATGCTGGATTTGTGGTCAGAAGTCAATGCCTAACAAATTGCTCTGCCGCGTTTTACTCCATCCAGCAAGGAGTGAGTAGCGAAATTGGCATGTGCTTTCCCACCCAGCAGACTGTCAGTGAAGAATCTGCAAAGCAGAACAAATCCTCTACGCAGGGCTTTCTCCTCTGGCTTATTCCAGCTGGGAACACAGAACTCTTATTTCTTCTTGTACACAGCCACAGCCAACATCTGATCTGCATGCTGGGTCTATGGCTAAAAGGATTTGATTCAGAGGATCAGGCAATGCGCATTGTTTAAGAGGAAATAAATATTGTGCCTTTTAAATGCCTCTCAGTTCAGATATTAAAGAGGAACTCCAGTGAAAATAATGTAATAAAAAGGTGCTTCATTTTTACAATAATTATGTATAAATCAGTGTTTGCCCATTGTAAAAACTTTCCTCGCCCTGATTTACATTCTGACATTTATCACATGGGGACATGTTTACTGCTGGCAGGTGATGTCAGTGGAAGGAGATGCTGCTTGCTTTTTTAAGCAGTTGGAAACAGCTGTAAACAGCTGTTATTTCCCACAATGCAATGAGGTTCACAGACAGGAAACTGTCAGGACCATGGTCCTGACATCACACTGTGGGAGGGGTCTCACCACCATATTAGCCATACAGACTCCCCTGATGATCGGTTTGAGAAAAGGAATAGATTTCTCATGGGAAAGGGGGTATCAGCTACTGATTGGGATGAAGTTCAATTCTTGGTTACGAAAGTTGAAGAGAAATCGAGAGCCCGATATGTGTAGTATGTCAAAATTGATTGGATAAATGAAACAGTGAGATGGTAATACTCACAAACACGGGTTACCACCTAGGTAACCACTCATTAGGCAGGTGAGGAGATTAGACCTGTCCTCACTCAGGATTAAGAAGTCGCTCTCTGTAGATAGGAAGAAAGGGGGTAGATCACCCCTCCACCTGGGGTGGACTCAAATATATTGGTAGGTGAACAGAGGCGCCAGAAGGATAAAAGTACATAAAATTTTTAAAAAATTGCTGGGAGGAAGTTACATAGTTACATAGTTATTTTGGTTGAAAAAAGACATACGTCCATCGAGTTCAACCAGTATAAAGTACAACACCAGCCTGCTCCCTCACATATCCCTGTTGATTCAGAGGAAGGCGAAAAAACCCTTACAAGGCATGGTCCAATTAGCCCCTAAAGGGAAAAATTCCTTCCCGACTCCAGATGGCAATCAGATAAAATCCCTGGATCAACATCATTAGGCATTACCTAGTAATTGTAGCCATGGATGTCTTTCAACGCAAGGAAAGCATCTAAGCCCCCTTTAAATGCAGGTATAGAGTTTGCCATAACGACTTCCTGTGGCAATGCATTCCACATCTTAATCACTCTTACTGTAAAAAACCCTTTCCTAAATAAATGGCTAAAACGTTTTTTCCTCCATGCGCAGATCATGTCCTCTAGTCCTTTGAGAAGGCCTAGGGACAAAAAGCTCATCCGCCAAGCTATTATATTGCCCTCTGATGTATTTATACATGTTAATTAGATCCCCTCTAAGGCGTCTTTTCTCTAGACTAAATAAACCCAGTTTATCTAACCTTTCTTGATAAGTGAGACCTTCCATCCCACGCATCAATTTTGTTGCTCGTCTCTGCACCTGCTCTAAAACTGCAATATCTTTTTTGTAATGTGGTGCCCAGAACTGAATTCTATATTCCAGATGTGGTCTTACTAGAGAGTTAAACAGGGGCAATATTATGCTGGCATCTCGAGTTTTTATTTCCCTTTTAATGCATCCCAAAATTTTGTTAGCTTTAGCTGCAGCTGCTTGGCATTGAGTACGATTATTTAACTTGTTGTCAATGAGTACTCCTAAGTCCTTCTCCAAGTTTGATGTCCCCAACTGTATCCCATTTATTTTGTATGGTGCTAGACCATTAGTACGTCCAAAATGCATGACCTTACATTTGTCAACATTGAATTTCATCTGCCATGTATGTGCCCATATAGCCATCCTATCCAGATCCTGTTGCAATATGACACTATCTTCCTGAGAGTTAATGATTCTGCACAATTTTGTATCATCTGCAAAAATAGCAACATTGCTCACTACTGCATCTACTAGGTCATTAATAAATAAATTGAAGAGCACTGGACCCAGAACAGACCCCTGTGGGACCCCACTGCTAACAGTCTCCCATTTTGAGTATGATCCATTGACCACAACTCTTTGTTTTCTGTCCATTAGCCAGTTCCCTATCCATGAACACAGACTCTTCCCCAGTCCTTGCATCCTCAACTTTTGCACCAGACTTTTGTGGGGAACAGTGTCGAAGGCCTTTGCAAAGTCCAAGTATATCACATCTGCAGCATTCCCAATATCCATATTAGCATTCACTACCTCATAAAAGCTGAGCATGTTAGTCAAACAGGACCTGTCTTTAGTAAACCCATGTTGATGCTGAGAAATAAGATTATTTTCTACTATGAAGTCATGTATAGTATCTCTTAGTAACCCCTCAAATAGTTTGCATACAACTGATGTTAAACTTACAGGTCTATAATTTCCTGGATCAGATTTTTTGCCCTTCTTAAATAATGGGAAAACGTGGGCTGTACGCCAATCCACTGGGACTCTGCCAGTTGCAAGAGAGTCACAAAAGATAAGATAAAGGGGTTTATCTATAACTGAACTTAATTCCCTTAGGACCCGAGGATGCATGCCATCCGGGCCAGGTGCCTTGTCTATTTTTAATTTATTTAGTCTTGCCTTCACTTCTTCCTGCGTTAAGTATTAATATTACAGTTAGAAGATTGAGACTCTTCCGCCTCTGTAGTTTGCAACAGTGCTGTTTCTTTTGTGAAGACAGAAGCAAAGAAAGCATTTAATAACTCTGCCTTACCTTGGTCATCCACCATTGAGTTCCCATCCTCATCCTTTAGGAGTCCTATACAGTCAACCTTTCTTTTTTTAGAGTTAATGTACTTGTAAAACTTTTTTGGGTTAGATTTGATATCCTTAGCGATTTGTTTTTCAGCTTCAATCTTTGCCTGCCTAATTTCTTTTTTACAATTTTTATTGCACTCCTTATAATTGCTTAGTGCAGCCTCGGTCCCCTCCTGTTTTAAGACCTTATAGGCATTCTTTTTCCTCTTCATTTTATCTTTAACCTTTCTATTCATCCATAGAGGCCTTTTTTTATTCCTAGACATTTTGTTTCCATATGGGATATACATACTACAGTATTGATTGAGTATAAGTTTAAAAGCTTGCCATTTCCCTTCAGTGTCTTCCCCTTGTAGTACATTATCCCAGTTCACCAAACTTAGTGCCTGCCTAATTTGAGTGAACTTTGCTTTTCTAAAGTTCATAGTTTTAGTGGTCCCGCTGCCCCTTGGCCTATCAGTCACCAGCTCAAACGTTATCATGTTGTGATCACTATTTCCCAAATGTTCTTGAACCTGCACATTTGATACATTATCTGGTCTATTAGAAATGATCAGATCCAGTAACGCATTCCCCCTAGTTGGTTCAGTTACCATTTGAGTCAAGTAATTGTCCTGTAGTGCTGCCAGAAATCTGCTGCTTTTACCAGAATGGGTAGCCTCAATACTCCAGTCAATGTCTGGAAAGTTGAAGTCGCCCATAATTATGACCTCATTTTTACCTGCAGCTTTTTCAATCTGCTGTAGTAATCGCAGTTCTGCAATTACTACAGCCTCCGTTAAAGCAGACACCAAGGACTGTAAATATATAGATATACACATTTATTGAAAATATTGTGGTATTTTCAATAAATGTGTATATTTATATATTTACAGTCCTTGGTGTCTGCTTTAACGGAGGCGAGTCCACCACTTCCTCCCAGCAATTTTTTAAAAAATTTTATGTACTTTTATCCTTCTGGCGCCTCTGTTCACCTACCAATTCTTGGTTACGGTTTCTCTTTAAATTCAAAATTCAACAACATAAAACATGACTTCAGTCTGGCCACCCTGAAAGCGGTATCGTCCCCTTTCTGTGCCTTGAGTTGCACTTTAAACTTGGCAGTGGCTCTATTTATAGCGGAAGTGATGGTATTTGCCAACAAAGGGAATCATTATACAGTAAATATGGAGGGGATGATGATGACAATCAGTGACGTCCAGTGTCCACAACACTTTGTGACAATTAATAGTTCCTTCCTTGTCATTATCACGCTGGACATCCACTTCCCATTCCAAATATACACGGCGTAGGATCTGCGAGGAGACGGAGGCCACCATTTCCCTTCCAAGGTCTGTGGAAACATTCTCTAAAAGTTTTCCTATGAAGGCAGGCGTAAGGCCGATGGAGGGTAAGGTCAGAGAAAGTCGTTCTGGCAAAAGTCGTTTCCTCTGAGCCAGTATAGATGACAAAAGAGAGAATGTGGGCACAGGCAGACTCGGGTATCCAATAAAGGTGCACATTACCAGGTTGACATTACAAATTGCCGTAATCTTCTGCCGAAAAGCGTGACTTCGAAACGAAATCGGTGAATGTTAATCGGCCGTGATTACGATTGGTGTCTATTCGAAATTGACTCAAAAAGCACTCAAAATTTAGATTACGAGTCCTAATTTTGAGCACTTACCAATAACTAAGGAAATCCACTTGTGGGCCAATCACAGAGCCTCCAGCAGAGGCCCTAGCAACCAATCAAAATGGTGGAGCTTGTGCCCACCCCTCCCCTACATAAGGCAGAGGCCATTTTACATTTTTTTACACTTGCTGCGTGACTGTACTGAGAGACTGCTCCAGTGCTGTTGTTGTGCAAGTTATTTACTGTTAAATTTAGCCTTAACTGTTCTTTTGATTGCTGTCTTACATAGTTACATAGTTACATAGTTATTTTGGTTGAAAAAAGACATACGTCCATCGAGTTCAACCAGTACAAAGTACAACACCAGCCTGCTCCCTCACATATCCCTGTTGATCCAGAGGAAGGCGAAAAAACCCTTACAAGGCATGGTCCAATTAGCCCCTAAAGGGAAAAATTCCTACCCGACTCCAGATGGCAATCAGATAAAATCCCTGGATCAACATCATTAGGCATTACCTAGTAATCCAGGGATTTTATCTGATTGCCATCTGGAGTCGGGAAGGAATTTTTCCCTTTAGGGGCTAATTGGACCATGCCTTGTAAGGGTTTTTTCGCCTTCCTCTGGATCAACAGGGATATGTGAGGGAGCAGGCTGGTGTTGTACTTTATACTGGTTGAACTCGATGGACGTATGTCTTTTTTCAACCAAAATAACTATGTAACTATGTAACTATGTAAGATGTTATATATTTGATTGCTGTGTTTTGCTAGCTTGTTATTATATATTATTAATACCGTATATACATGGATATACCCATACATACATACATAGATACAAACACATTCATATATATGCCTTTTTAAACATACATGAATATTGTCAGTAATATTGACTCGTAATCGGACTCAAAACGGAAATCCTCTTCCATTTGTAATTACAATTGCGATCGAATCAAAATTATGGCAGCTTGAAATCGAAGTCAAAATTGGCTATTACAAGCTTATTTAGTATCCAAGTGTAGACAGTGTGCACTTACTGAGGGTTTCATTATCATTATTTTATTTATATAACGCTGATATCTTCCTTAGCATACATACCCTCTTTCCCCGAAATTAAGACATCCCCTGAAAGTAAGCCCTAGTAGGAATTTTGAGCATACTCAAAATATAGGCTCTACCCTGAAAGTAAGCCCTAGCGGCAGTAAGGGGGAAAATTATGGAAACTTGTGTTATTACTGGAGCCCATAGTCTTGCGGGCAAGTAGACACGGGACACAGGAGTACAGGGGATAGAGGAGGACACAGGTTCAGAGAGGGACACCAGGGGACACTAAAGGTACAAAGGGGAAAAAAATGGCACACAAGAGGTGGATCCAGCAGAGAAAAAGGTGTCAGTGTCACACTGGGGATGTCAGGAGGACACACAGCAAGGAGAATTGTGTTCACAGAAATATAAGACATAACCTGAAAATAAGCCATAGCACATCTTTCGGGGCAAAAATGAATATAAGACACTGTCTTATTTTCGGGGAAAGACGGTAGTTGATGTAATGTTTGAAACATCACCAATACCAGTACTTGTACATTAGATAAATTACAGCAGAATAAGACTAGGAGGAGGTCCTTGAAGAACAGGGCCACCAGGATTTCCCATGGCCCCTCCCACCCAGGCACCCGCTTCTTCAAACTCCTCCCATCGGGTCACCGTTACAGGACTATCTCCTCAAGAACCACCAGGCACCAGACCACCTTCTTCCCCCAAACAGTCCTCCTGCTAATCTCTAGCCCCCCCTGGCCAGGCATGCCCTCCTGCGACACTCTAGCCCCTTGGACAGCTCAATACCCAGCTGCCCACTGCTTTCTAGCACCACTGGGCAGTACTACCCTACATCCTGGTTACAGTCTCAAGCTTCCCCTATGCTCTAATGCAGGGGTCTCAAACTCAATTTGCCTGGGGGCCGCAGGAGGCAAAGTCAGGATGAGGCTGGGCCGCATAAGGAATTTCACAATCGCGGCGCATCGCCGCCTCTGCCCGCCCCTCTCACTCTTCCTTCACAGAGAGGGGCGGGGAGAGGCGGCGATTGACGTCAGGAGGGGCAGAGCTAAAGCTGAAAGCTCTGCCCCTTCCAGGAAATGTTGGTGGATTGCCCCCCCGGGCGATTTGGGGGCTCTGCAGCCCTCGTTTAGCGGCGGGGATGCGGCGGATTACTTGGGAGCACTGAAGCGAACTATAAGGAAGCTTTTGCGGGCGAGGGCCACAAAATACTGTATCGAGGGCCGCGAGTTTGAGACCCCTGCTCTAATGTATGTCCTTACAGTTTTGCTGGTCTCATGATATATCTCTTGAACGCATCCTTAGTGGCTGCATCTCTTGAGCGCTTTGAGTCCGACAGGAGAAAAGTGCTATACAAATGTTCTTTTTATTATTATGATTATATCTCCTATGCTGTCAATGTTATCACAATGCTATGTCTTTTGTTCTATTGCCATTGCCACGTGAACTACAATAAAGTCTGGGTACAAAAATCATGTACTTGGCTAATAAAGGTGATTCTGATTACAATCTAGAGGGTAGTGGGTTGGAGACATTCGATAAGGAGTTATCTAAGGAGTTATTAAAGGAACATTACCGATTAACATGTTCTTTTAAATTGAGATAGGAAATGTTTGGGAATTGCTGCTAAGTACTGGTGTATAGATTTGAATGCTTATCTCTTTGTTTACTATTATCAGATTCGTTTCACACTTTACTGTCGCCAAAACTGACGGCAGAGTTAAAGGGAACCTTAACTGAACGGGGGGTAAAGAGTTTCACTTACCTGGGGCTATTACCAGCCCCCTCAAATCCTCCGGTCCCCCGCTGTCACTTAGTTTCATTTTTGATGACTCACCAGTCGGCCGGCCGACATGCGTATTATTGGACGCATTCACTACTGCAATTAGCGCTGTTGTGGACCGCAACGCGTACAAAAATACGCGTTGCCGCATATCTACCCGTGCGGAATGTGGCAACGCGTATTTTTGTATGCGTTGCGGTCCGCAACAGCGCTAATTGCAGTAGGGAATGCGTCCAATAATACGCAGGGCGGCCGGCCGACTGGTGAGTCGTCAAAAACGAAACTAAGTGACAGCGGGGGACCGGAGGATTCCAGAGTGGCTCCGAGGGCACAGGACTGCTGCAGGGGGTTGGTAATAGCCCCAGGTAATTGAAACTCTTTACCCCCATTCAGTTAAGGTTCCCTTTAACCATGAGGTGAGGGGGAATTCCCTCACACTTCATCTGTTAACCCTGTGTGTGAGAAAGCTTTGCCTGTCTCTGAGAGCTCTCTGCAGAGAGCAGAGGAAATGTATCTTATGTGCAACATAAACCTTTATAATTGTGTGTGATACCTGACAGGCTTTTCATATAACTCTGCTTCAATATTACACTGTCCTTAGCATGTCAGACTGCAGAGATTCACCTATGCAAATGAGACATTTCAAACCTAGCTAAAATCTACTCGCAACAAATTCAAGCTTTTGCCTCTGATATTTAACATGAAAAGTAGGAAAATGTTTACACAGCTATTTAGACATTATTTGTACATTGTCATTTTAGAACACTAGGGGCTTGATTCACAAAGCGGTGCAAAGTGTTTGCACGCCTGTGAAAAGCCCTTTATCATGGCTAAACTCAGTTTAGGCGTGATAAAATGAAACTCGCGCGAGGGAAAGTTTTGCGCGCGCAATCGCACAGTGCAGTGCGCGCGATGCGCCCATTAAAACCTATGGGGCGCTGCGCGCGGAGTTGCGCGATTGCACGCGCAAAACTTTGCGCGCGATAAAGAGCACAAAACGGTGCTAACTCAGCAGTGCAAAGGTTATCACGCCTAAAGTCTTTTAGGCGTGATAACTGAGTTATCACCGCTTTGTGAATCAGGCCCTTGGTTTGATAGTGTTCCTATAAGGGGTTAGTGGATGAGGCGGTAGACTTCCAATGCTACGCACTGGTGCCCTTGGGTCAGAGGAGTCCTGAGAGGCCCTTCCTGAAAGTATTAGCTCTTTATTGGTCCTGTGCTGGCATTAATCACTTCTATAGATGCTGTGTATAGTAGAAGCAGTAGAGTGTTGTACCGTGTTAGCCATCAGTAAAACCACGATGTTTGAAATCAGGATGATACCATTTATTGGCTAACTTAGGAGAAAAGCAGTAAGCTTTCAGCTATGAAGCTTTTTTCAGACTCAATTCCTGTATACCATACATGTCAAACTCCGGCCCGTGGGCCAAATCTGGCCCTCAAAGCCATCAAATTTGACCCCCAAGTGATTTCCCCCCTTTGCAATATGTTTGGCCCTCTATAGACCACCAGGGAAGCCACACTGGAGGTAAAGACCTAGATCACCAGGAAAGCCACATGTGGAGGGAGGGGAAAGCACTAGACACCAGGGAACTGTGTAGTAGAGAGAGGGAGGCATAGAAGTGTGTATAAGGGAGGGAGGAGGGCCCTTATGCTGGATACACACGTTGCGTTTCCGCGTTCGATGCGGCCGTCGATACGCGTCAATTCGATTATTTCCGACATGTCCGATTGAAGGTTCGATGGATCGTTAGGTCGATTTGCCATACTTTACATAGCATTCGACCTAAAAATCATCGAAATTCGTTCGGAAATGTTCGGAAATAATCGAATCGACGCGTATCGACGGCCGCATCGAACGCGGAAACGCAACGTGTGTATCCAGCATTAGACACCAGGGAACAGTTTAGGGGTGGGAGGGGGGACCATTAGACACCAGGGAACTTTATAAGTGATGGATGTGGTCATGAGGTTGGCCTGGGACTTGGCCCCAGTGTTTAGCTTTTCGGCCCACTTTGTATTTGCGTTTGACACACCTGCTGTATACTGACAAAATTTAGAACACAGCTTATATACACTGGACATCGAAAAGGAGATACATTGTTCTGCAATAAATGTCATTGGATGCCTAATTAAAACATCAAGAGGATCCCACAGTGATGCTAGCTAATTTATGGCAAAAAAAGATAAGACCACTTGTCTGCTTGAACATCACATTCCACAGACACTGTGATTGTTCTTAGCAGGTTTTGGTGCGCTGTATCAATTGTAATGTATAGAGTGCTTGGGGGGGCCCAATCAAAAACTTGCACCGGGGCCCATTGCTCCTTAGCTACGCCACAGAATGCAACCTATAGTAAATCATAGGATTGTCTGAACAGCTGTGTTTTGAGATCATGTTTATCGGAGCATGACGGACAGGCTGTGGGAGAGCATTCCAAAGGAATGGTGATGCTTGTGAGAAGTCCTGAATGCGAGAGTGAGAGGGAGTGACTAAGCTGGAGGACAAGAGATTCTCTGGAAATAGATTAATTAGAAATTAGAATTAGGGTAGAGTGATGTGATGCTTGCTGTTTGAAGGCTCTGTGGTAATCCCATCTCATGTTCCACTTCAACGCCTCTAATAAACCACTCTTGTTACTTGGTTCTCTGGTGGTGGTAAAAAACAAAAACCGGCACTTACCTGAGGCTTCTGTCGGCAACCCTGCAGCTGTCATGTCCCGCACCGTGTTCTACCACCACCAAAGAACCCCTTTAAATTGAATTGACTTAAGTTTTGCCAATCATAGGGTGACTTGGAATCTTAAAGGGAATTCAGCAGCTCCTGGTTTCAGATAGCTGAAAGGACTGCCATGTTTGAGAAGTTAACCCCCCTGCTCACTTTTCATTATCCTGGGTAGGTGTGAAATTCATCAAGTGTGGCAAATGTTATCTGTTTAAAGGACAGTCTTCACACTCATCTTCCTCCTTAATGCTTAATGGGTTTGTTTGAGCTAAGCTTGTAGGCAATTACCGTAAGTCTAATTAGGTGAGTTCTTATCTGCCTTCCATCTTCTGTTGCTTGGGATCAGCTTGCCAGACAGAGGAAGTACAGGAAGCAGGACTCTGCCTGTAATTAACTAGGGATGGTCGTACTCATCCAACTTCGCTACGCTGGAACTACACGTAGTTTTCCGCAATTACTCTTCGCAAACTACGGCTACAAAATCAGGAACTTCGCTACGTTTGCATTCCGTAGACTACGCGTTCAAATATGGAAGCTTCGTGTAGTGCGAAGCGTAGTTTATGCGAACGCTTATGCCCTCAAAATTTCCGCAATAATCCGCTAACTATGCGCATGGGTGAACTAATATAAGTGTACATTCCACCGTCCAATGCGGAATTGTATACGTATAGAAGGGCAATAATATTTCTGCGCATGCGCAATGATCCCTATAGAAGCAGTTACCACACGCATAGTTGACTTCGCAATACATACGTCAACTACGCGTAGCGGGCGAAGCTTCGCATAGCGGTACTACAACTACGCGGAAATACGTACGCGTAGTTCTTAAACTTCGTCTATGAACTACGATGCGTAGTTGCGGACTACGTTGCGTAGATTCGCACTGGCGTAGTTTACGAGCAACCCTGTAATTAACCCTTTAATGTAAAAAATGAGGTAAAAAAAAAGTTTTTTTTTTTAATAATGAACCACATTTAGCCTGCATTTTCAATTTGCTAGTGAGCTGTTCTGGGAGTTAAAAAATGATGCTCGGTTCCCTTTAAAACAGAAGCAGAGTTGTATTGTTTTGCTTCAGCCCCGTGGGATACGAGCTCTTGGTAATGACTTTTTCTTTTGAACCAACAGCGGATGCATTTCGTCTATGGAATGCATGCAAACTTTGCACTATTCAGACGCAAAAGGTTAATAATGTTTCGTTTTCTTCAGATGCCTTCCCAGTGCCTGTGTGATCTACATACGACTGGGATTATTATTACTATTATTATTAGATCTCTCATCTGCAGAGGGAAGGAGTCAGAGTTGAGTTTTGACTCAAGAATTCATCTTCCCAATTGTTCATCCGTGAAGGACCACAAAGCCAAGATTAGGACTCTGAACTGATGTGAGATCTCGAATGGTTTTCAACATTCCATCAGTTGTCTATACTGAGTCTTCCATCGGACAAAAAACGAGAAATATATCACAGTGTTTCTCAACACCATTAACCACTTGAGGACCGCAGTGTTAAACCCCCCTAAAGACCAGGCCATTTTTCAATAAATTGGCCATTGAAGCTTTAGGGCCTCGCTGCAGGGCCATACAACTCAGCAAACAAGTGATTCCCCCCCCCCCCCCCTTTTCTCCCCACCAACAGAGCTTTTTGTTGGTGGAGTCTGATCGCGATATAAATAATTATTTTATTTTTTTCACAATAAAAACGTGTATTTTTTTTCACTGTGTCTCCTCCCTCCCCCTGCCAGCCTATCACTGTGATCGGCTGTCCTAGGCTTCAGCCTATGACGATAGATCACCCCCGAGCCTCTGTCCCCAATACAGCGCTGCCTTAGATCACAGCGCTGTACGGACTGAAAAGACGGCGGTTTCACCGTCTAATAGTCTCCTAGCGGCGATCGCCATTGGGAGACTGAAGGTGGAGCTCAGCTCCACCTACCAAGCTGAGATGCGCGCACGATCTCCTGCAAAACAGGCCCGTAGCAGGACCTTACGCAAGTCTGTGTTAGGCGGTCCTGGGGCTGCCACCGCGTCCATGTCCATTAGCGTGACACGATCGGCAAGTAGTTAAAGCAGGCACCCGTTTACGAAAGACGGCATTTGCCAAGC
Source organism: Hyperolius riggenbachi (assembly GCF_040937935.1). Lineage (NCBI taxonomy): Eukaryota > Metazoa > Chordata > Amphibia > Anura > Hyperoliidae > Hyperolius > Hyperolius riggenbachi. The sequence continues at coordinate 33,476,912 of NC_090654.1, forward strand.
ATCCCCCAGGCCCATGATGCCAAGTGAGGTGACTTCCTCAGGTGGCAGAAGTCTGGGGACAGCAGCAGGCAGAAACAGGAAGGGAAGAGAGCACCTGGCCAATCTATACTGGGGGCAACTGTACCTGGCTAACCTATACTGGGGGCAACTATACCCAGCTACCAATACTGGGGGCACCTATGCCTGGTTACCTTCCTATACTGAGGATGTTTTTTGGGGGGGCTCACTGCAGCTATAACGTGCGGAGCAAATTGTCGGGTGCTGTACGTTCATTCCAATTCGGAAATGGGAGGAAGGTGGGTGCATCCTCACTAGTTTGCCTCAGGCAGCAAAAAGTCTAGAACCGACCCTGAAAACCGGTCTAGAATCGTCCCTATTGTAATAACAACAAAAAGAGAAGAAAAGCTAAATACTTACATAAGCAGATAGTCCAGAGGCTTCCCCATCCATCCAGGTACCCACCATTCCACCCACCATTCCTGCGCAGGGTCCCTCTGAAGATATCTGGCAAGAGCTTGTTGGATATATTCTCATGCCCGCACTTCCCCGCCATGGACTGCGCTGCGCGAATACGTCCACAACTGTGCAGTAAGCCGAAGCCCCTTGTCCTCGAACAGCTCTGTGCTACTTTGCAGGCATGATAGGGAAGGTAAGTAAGGCGCTTAGGTAAGTGTCTGGTTTGCGTATATACGTATATGTACGCTGCCGAGGAGTTGAGCGCAGGGTGAACCAAATGACAGCTCTCCCTGCTGCCGTTCAAAGTTCCGGCAGCGTAAAATACTATTTCCTGTCCATAGCAATTCATTTTGTCATACTTTTTTTCCGCTTTAGGTTTGCTTTACAGAGGAGCTGTCAGCCATACTATCTCAGAAAAAATTCACATATATAAGTAGATAAATACTTGCTCTACTTACATAACATATGTATTGCACTGTCAACATTTTTTCAACATGGATTTTAGTGATTTTTCTACAGTAAAAAAAGAGAAAATCCTTCTTAGCATTTCCCATTTTAACTGTGGCTATTTTGAAGCCAACCCTGATGTCATTTCCTCCCTTACTCTCCTCTGCCTGATTTGCCAACCCTTCAATGTAGAAAGTGCATTGTCTCAGCATGAGAAATATTGGCCAATCAGAAAGGAAACTATATTGGCCAAACGGGTTTGGGAGGACAAAACAGGAGGGAAAGAGGCTTCAGCCAATCAGGCTGCATTAGTTAAGTCTAAGGGGAACGAGGAGAAAAAAATGACAACCCAGCATGCCCTGCAACTTCCTTTTTGTGTACCAAATTTTGTGTGTACCAAATAAGAGTCAGGTAAACTGGGGAATGATGATTCATCAACAAGAAAAGTAATAGTGATTGTAACTTTTGGATTGCCTGGTTAGCACCCTTATTACTTATTTACCAGATAAAAATAAAGAATTGATTTTTGATTTTATGCCCGACAGTTACACTTTAAGGTAATGCAGATCCTCATGGCATATGCTAGACACCTGATAGTAAGATTTTAGAAAAATGCAGATGCCCCTTCCAAGAATAGTTGGATAACGTATATGTACATAAAGAGCTCATTAATTAAAGGTGTTTATACCAATATAAAGTGTAGGAGGAAATTCAAAAAGTTATGGTCTGGATAACCCATTTTAAGTTGTAGCTAGACTAGTACCAACTAATCCAGACTGAGGGCATGTAGGTGAAAGAGTGATTTAGAGAGACATGCGGAGAAGGGGGGGGGGGGGGGGGGGGTGCCACAACTATTCAAGTTTTGACATAGCTCTTCAACGGCTGTTTAAAGGAAACTTGAGACGTGAATTACTGGTGTATTTATACTTACCTGGGGCTCCCACCAGCCCCATGAGGTGTGTGGAGGCGTTGTCGTTATCGCCCCCAGTAATCTGTCCGGCTTCACTCTTCTGTGCATGCGCGGCCACGCACGCACCCCCCGTCGCGATCGCACTGTTTATTGGGGGGTGGGGATGGGGAGATTCTTGTCTACACTTTAAGTTGTTGTAGCCTCCATGTCGGGGGAATAAGGACCTTTTTCCTCTGGGTGCCGCACCCGCTGCCATGTAGGGCTATAGGCATTTGGATGCGTCCTACAGGAAACTGCAGCACGTCGTCCAGAATCGCACCGAGCATGTGACTCGCGCGCCATGCCTATTGTCTGAATAGGTAGCGTTTCCTCTCCGGTTCGCATGCAGGGAAACACTGCATTTTTGAAAATGAGCCCTAAAGAAAAGTTAACTATAAATTTAACTTTCAAAATAAATGATATATACTGTATATTTATTTAGGCTTATTTATTTTATTTCATACATGGTTTATTTTTATTTATTTTTTTGAAACCTTCAATCTCACTATAAAATACCCCCTAAACCTAACCTCAAGCATCCCTGAGGGGTACTCCGCCCTTAGAACCTAGGCTTTATGGAATATTGCTGCCGATGGACACGGAGCGAGAGTTTTTGGCTGTATGACCAGATTCCGGATTTAGTGCTTATTAATCCTTGGCAAGAATCTCTCTGCCAAGTACAGCGATGACATAAAGAAATCCAGAACTCTGGAAATACTGGGCACTGTTTGGCTGCTACAATAATGTGTCCTAAGCAAGAGAATTTCCCTCACCCCCTCATGTTTCCCCGCATCCTTATCTCTGTGTAATGCATGCCTATGTATGTGGGGTTACTGTGTACCCGCCCTTTTAGCTGTGAGACTTGTCTCCACTTGGAATTGCGTTCTGCTATATAAAATACAATAACATTTGTAAAGCGCTTTTCTCCCACAGGACTCAAAGCATATAGATATGTCTCAGATCAATACTTAGTTGCAGGCTGGACTGTGTTACAGAGGAATAGTCAGGTGTTCATAAATGCCAGATTAAATAGGTGGCTTTTTAGTTTGGACTTAAATGCTTCCAGGGATGGAGATGTCCTGACTGGGTGTGGCAGGGAGTTCCAAAGTGTAGGGGCAGCATGACCGAAGGCTATGGCTCCAGAGGTTTTGAGATGGACTTTGGAGGTAACCAAGTTATTTGATTCTTTTGATCTACGATTTTGACGGGTGTGATGCAGTTGTAACAAGTTCTTCAGTTATCCAGGCCCAGATTGTGCAAGGATTTGAATGTCAACAAGCCAATCTTAAAGAGAAACCGTGACCAAGAATTGAACTTCGTCCTAATCAGTAGCTGATACCTCCTTTTACATGAGAAATCTATTCCTTTTCACAAACGGATCATCAGGGGGCGCTGTATGGCTGATATTGTGGTGAAACCCCTCCCACAGGAAACTGTGAGGACCATGGTCCTGGAAGTTTCCAGTCTGTGAACCTCATTGCACTGTGGGGAATAACTGTTTACAGCTGTTTCCAACTGCCAAAAAAGCAAGTATTGTAAAATGAAGCACTTTTTTTTTTGTTACATTATTTTCACAGGAGTTCCTCTTTAAAGAGAATTCTCCAGTGGAGTGAGCAACTGATCAGTGTTATGTAGCAATGGTGGGGTTGTCTCATTAACAGGCTGTACTAGCTGCAGGCAGTGCAGGTCTTTATTTGGAAGGCCTGTATAGAGAGCATTGCAATAGTCCATTTATGATGGGATGAAGGCATGAGCTAAGTTCGGAAGGTCCTCTGAAGGAATAAGGTGCATAATTTTTGTGATATTCCTTAGTTGAAAGAAGGAATGTTGTACAACAGCTGAAATTTGATTCCCGAAGCTTAATTTCCTATCAATCAGTACATCCAGCCCCAGGCTGAGTTGTTTAAATCTCAGCTGCCTATCGTTAGTAGTGCTGGTTGAAACTGGAGCTGCTTTGCTGTCGAGCGCTGACCTCCAATGACAAGAACCTCAGTTTTGTCAACATTTCGTTTTAGCCAGTTATCATTCATTCACTCCTGAAGTTTTAAATGTGCCATGCCATGTATCAGTGTATCATCACCGATACTGTATGCGCCAAATATAATTCCAGGTACAACCCCCGTTGTACTTGGTAGTAATAAATAATTCTGATTGAGAGGCAAGGTGGCTTCTGGCAAATTGTTTCAAAAAGGTTGGAGAGGCCGACCTCCATTTGGCCATATTCTTCAGAAGCCTTGACTGGCTGAAATTCTCACCTACTACACTCATAATACCTAACCTCCAACTACTATCTTCTGACCCACATGTAGATCCCCTATGCTTTGTCATGTTAGGTCCATCCCTTGGTGTTCTGTATTTTGTCTTAGCTAAGAAGCCTAACTCCTCCATTTCTCTTTAGTCCCTCAGATGGTGCTCTTGGCCAAAGACTACGCTCTTCCTCTCCTTATCATAAAACTTTGGATACACTGGGCCTGATTCACAAAGCGGTGCTAACAGTTAGCACCGTGGTGAAAAGCCCTTTATCACGCCTAAACTCTGTTTAGGCATGATAAGTTTAGGTGTGATAAGTTTAGGTGTGATAAGTTTTTAGGTGTGATAAGTTTAAGTACCAACTGGGCTAGCACCGCAGTGCACAGCTGATCAAAAGTTTTGCGCTAGCAAAGTCTGGTGCACTTTGCATAGAGTTTAATGGCGCTGCTTTGCGTGCGGGACTTTGCGTGCGATCTAAACTTATCTAAACTTATCTAAACTTAGCATGCCTAAACTTATCATGCCTAAACTTATCATGCCTAAACTGAGTTTAGGCATGATAAAAATGGTTATCACGCCTAAAGTCTTTAACTGGGTTATCACCGCTTTGTGAATCGAGCCCACTCTCTCACATAGGTTTTCTATGTCCATTAGTTTAGTCAACTCACAACATGTTTCTTAAACATGTTTCATACTGGCGATGACTAGGTGGATCTCAACCAGCATTTAGTCTAATGCTCAATATATTGATATACAGTAATTTCGGACACTGTAAAATCAGTGCAGGAGATTTAGGCGCAGCTGGAGCCACCGTAGGCCGTAATAGGCATTACGGCTATAGCGGCACTCAGTGAGTAATTTGGGTGCCGTCAAAAGACAGAGCACAAATTACTACAAAAACACTGTAATTCGGCCGCCAGCAATAGCTGGAAGCTGAATTACGCCTTTCCCCCACTATCCATGGCGACTGGAGGGGGAAGAGTAATTAATGCAAATTTCATAGGTAAGCCATAGTTTACCGTGAAGGGCACGTTTAATAACAGCTTAACCACTTAAGGACTGCAGTCATAAAACCCCTTAAAGGGACACTTAGGTCAAACAAAAAAAATGAGTTTTACTCACCTGGGGCTTCCAATAGCCCCCTGCAGCTGTCCAGTGCCCTTGCCGTCTCTCTCCGATCCTCCTGGCCCCGCCGGCAGCCACTTCCTGTTTCGGTGACAGGAGCTGACAGGCTGGGGACGTGAGTGATTCTTCGCGTTCCTGGCAACAATAGCGCCATCTATGCTGCTATAGCATATATCATATACCATACAGCAGCATAGAGAGTGCTAATGTGTCTGGGAACGCGAAGAATCACTCGCGTCCCCAGCCTGTCAGCTCCTGTCACCGAAACAGGAAGTGGCTGCCGGCGGGGCCAGGAGGATCGGAGGGAGGCGGCGAGGGCACCGGACAGCTGCAGGGGGCTATTGGAAGCCCTAGGTGAGTAAAACTCATTTTTTTTGTTTGACTTAAGTGTCCCTTTAAGGACCAGAGCCTTTTTTTCCATTCGGACCACTGCAGCTTTCACGGTTTATTGCTCAGTCATACAACCTACCACCTAAATGAATTTTACCTCCTTTTCTTGTCACTAATACAGCTTTCTTTCGGTGCTATTTGATTGCTGCTGCGAGTTTTACTTTTTATTATATTCATCAAAAAAGACATGAATTTTGTCAAAAAAATGACTTTTTTAACTTTCTGTGCTGACATTTTTCAAATAAAGTAAAATTTCCTATACATTTGAGCGCGAAAGTTATTCTGCTACATGTCTTTGATAAAAAAAACCCCATTCAGTGTATATTTATTGGATTGGGTAAAAGTTATAGCGTTTACAAACTATGGTGCCAAAAGTGAATTTTCACATTTTCAAGCATCTCTGACTTTTCTGCGCACCTGTCAGGTTTCATGAGGGGCTAAAATTCCAGGATAGTACAAATCCCCCCCAAATGACCCCATTTTGGAAAGAAGACATCCCAAAGTATTCAGTGAGAGGCATGGTGAGTTCATAGAAGATTTTATTTTTTGTCACAAGTTAGCGGAAAATGACACTTTGTAACAAAAAAAAAAAAAAAAAAGTTTCCATTTCTTCTAACTTGCGACAAAAAAAAAATGAAATCTGCCACGGACTCACTATGCTACTCTCTGAATACCTTGAAGTGTCTACTTTCCAAAATGGGGTCATTTGTGGGGTGTGTTCACTGTCCTGGCATTTTGGGGGGTGCCTAATTGTAAGCACCCCTGTAAAGCCTAAAGATGCTCATTGGACTTTGGGCCTCTTAGCGCAGTTAGGCTGCAAAAAAGTGCCACACATGTGGTATTGCCGTACTCAGGAAAAGTAGTATAATGTGTTTTGGGGTGTATTTTTACACATACCCATGCTGGGTGGGAGAAATATCTCCGTAAATGACAATTGTTTTATTTTTTTTACACACAATTGTCAATTTATAGAGATATTTCTCCCACTCAGCATGGGTATGTGGAAAAATACACCCCAAAACACATTATACTACTTCTCCTGAGTACGGCGATACCACATGTGTGGCACTTTTTTGCACCCTAACTGCGCTAAGGGGCCCAAAGTCCAATGAGTACCTTTAGGATTTCACAGGTCATTTTGAGAAATTTCGTTTCAAGACTGCTCCTCACGGTTTAGGGCCCCTAAAATGCCAGGACAGTATAGGAATCCCACAAATTACCCCATTTTAGAAAGAAGACACCCCAAGGTATTCCATTAGGAGGATGGTGAGTTCATAGATTTTTTTTTTTTGTCACAAGTTAGCGGAAATTGATTTTAATTGTTTTTTTTCACAAAGTGTCATTTTCTGCTAACTTGTGACAAAAATAAAATCTTCTATGAACTCACCATACTCCTAACGGAATACCTTGGGGTGTCTTCTTTCTAAAATGGGGTCATTTGTGGGGTTCCTATACTGCCCTGGCATTTTAGGGGCCCTAAACCGTGAGGAGTAGTCTTGAAACCAAATGTCGCAAAATGACCTGTGAAATCCTAAAGGTACTCATTGGACTTTGGGCCCCTTAGCGCACTTAGGGTGCAAGAAAGTGCCACACATGTGGTACCGCCGTACTCAGAAGTAGTATAATGTGTTTTGGGGTGTATTTTTACACATACAGATGCTAGGTGGGAGAAATATCTCTGTAAATGACAATTATTTGATTTTTTTTACACACAATTGTCCATTTACAGAGAGATTTCTCCCACCCAGCATGGGTATGTATAAAAATACACCTCAAAACACATTATACTACTTCTTCTGAGTACGGCGATACCACGTGTGACACTTTTTTGCAACCTAGGTGCGCTAAGGGGCCTAACGTCCTATTCACAGGTCATTTTGAGGCATTTGGATTCTAGACTACTCCTCACAGTTTAGGGCCCCTAAAATGCTAGGGCAGTATAGGAACCCCACAAGTGACCCCATTTTAGAATGAAGACACCCCAAGGTATTCCGTTAGGGGTATGGTGAGTTCATAGAAGATTTTTTTTTTGTCACAAGTTAGCGGAAAATGACACTTTGTGAAAAAAAAAACAATACATATCAATTTCCGCTAACTTGTGACAAAAAATAAAATCTTCTATGAACTCACCATACTCCTAACGGAATACCTTGGGGTGTCTTCTTTCTAGAATGGGGTCATTTGTGGGGTTCCAATACTGCCCTGGCATTTTAGGGGCCCTAAACCGTGAGTAGTCGTCTTGAACCCAAATGTCTCAAAATGACCTGTGAAATCCTAAAGGTACTCATTGGACTTTGGGCCCCTTAGCACAGTTAGGCTGCAAAAAAAGTGTCACACATGTGGTATCGCCGTACTCAGAAGAAGTAGTATAATGTGTTTTGTGGTGTATTTTTACATATAACCATGCTGGGTGGGAGAAATATCTCTGTAAATGACACATTTTTGATTTTTTTTTACACACAATTGTCCATTTACAGAGAGATTTCTCCCACCCAGCATGGGTATGTGTAAAAATACACCACAAAACACATTATACTACTTCTCCTGAGTATGGCGATACTACATGTGTGACACTTTTTTGCAGCCTAGGTGCGCTAAGGGGCCCAACGTCCTATTCACAGGTCATTTTGAGGCATTTGTTTTCTAGACTACTCCCCACGGTTTAGGGCCCCTAAAATGCCAGGGCAGTATAGGAACCCCACAAGTGACCCCATTTTAGAAAGACGACACCCCAAGGTATTCCGTTAGGGGTATGGTGAGTTCATAGAAGATTTTATTTTTTGTCACAAGTTAGTGAAAAATGACACTTTGTGAAAAAAACAATAAAAATCCAATTTCCGCTAACTTTTGACAAAAAATAATATCTTCTATGAACTCATCATACACCTAACAGAATACCTTGGGGTGTCTTCTTTCTAAAATGGGGTCACTTGTGGGGTTCCTATACTGCCCTGGCATTTTACGGGCCCAAAACTGTGAGTAGTCTGGAAACCAAATTTCTCAAAATGACTGTTCAGGGGTATAAGCATCTGCAAATTTTGATGACAGGTGGTCTATGAGGGGGCAAATTTTGTGGAAACGGTCATAAGCAGGGTGGCCTCTTAGATGACAGGATGTATTGGGCCTGATCTGATGGATAGGAGTGCTAGGGGGGTGACAGGAGGTGATTGATGGGTGTCTCAGGGGGCGGTTAGAGGGGAAAATAGATGCAATCAATGCACTGGGGAGGTGATCGGAAGGGGGTCTGAGGGGGATCTGAGGGTTTGGCCGAGTGATCAGGAGCCCACACGGGGCAAATTAGGGCCTGATCTGATGGGTAGGTGTGCTAGGGGGTGACAGGAGGTGATTTATGGGTGTCTCAAGGTGTGATTAGAGGGGGGAAATAGATGCAAGCAATGCACTAGCGAGGTGATCAGGGTTGGGGTCTGAGGGCGTTCTGAGGTGTGGGCGGGTGATTGGGTGCCCGCAAGGGGCAGATTAGGGTCTAATCTGATGGGTAACAGTGACAGGTGGTGATAGGGGGTGATTGATGGGTAATTAGTGGGTGTTTAGAGGAGAGAAGAGATGTAAACACTGCACTTGGGAGGTGATCTGATGTCGGATCTGCGGGCGATCTATTGGTGTGGGTGGGTGATCAGATTGCCCGCAAGGGGCAGGTTAGGGGCTGATTGATGGGTGGCAGTGACAGGGGGTGATTGATGGGTGGCAGTGACAGGGGGTGATTGACAGGTGATCAGTGGGTTATTACAGGGAAGAACGGATGTAAATAATGCACTGGCGAATCGATAAGGGGGGGTTTGAGGGCAATCTGAGCGTGTGGGCGGGCGATTGGGTGCCCGCAAGGGTCTAATCTGATGCGTAACAGTGACAGGTGGTGATAGGGGGTGATTGATGGGTGATTGATGGGTAATTAGTGGGTGTTTAGAGGAGAGAATTAATGTAAACGATGGATTTGGGAGGTGATCTGATGTCGGATCTGCGGGCGATCTATTGGTGTGGGTGGGTGATCAGATTGCCCGCAAGGGGCAGGTTAGGGGCTGATTGATGGGTGGCAGTGACAGGGGGTGATTGACGGGTGATTGACAGGTGATTGACAGGTGATTGACAGTTGATCAGGGGGGATAGATGCATACAGTACACAGGGGGGGGGGGAGGGTCTGGGGGGGTCTGGGGAGAATCTGAGGGGTGGGGGGGTGATCAGGAGGGAGCAGGGGGCAGTTTAGGGACTAAAAAAAAAATAGCGTTGACAGATAGTGACAGGGAGTGATTGATGGGTGATTAGGGGGGTGATTGTGTGCAAATGGTGGTCTGGGGGGTGGGCAGGGGGGGGTCTGAGGGGTACTGTGGGCGATCAGGGGGCAGGGGGGGGCAGATCAGTGTGTTTGGGTGCAGACTAGGGTGGCTGCAGCCTGCCCTGGTGGTCCCTCGGACACTGGGACCACCAGGGCAGGAGGCAGCCTGTATAATACACTTTGTAAACATTACAAAGCGTATTATACGCTTCCTATCCGGCGATCGTCGGGTTAACAACCCGCCGGCGCTTCCGATTGGCCGGCGGGTTGACGTCGCGGGTGGGCGGAGCCTATTGCCGGTGGATGCGCGCGCATCCCAGCGCGCGATCCCCGGCCAGAGAGTGCCCCAGGACCTGACGCCAATCTGCGTTACGTGGTCCTGGGGCTGCCACTTTGCCGCCGCCAATATGAAGTAGGCGGTCGGCAAGTGGTTAAAACTATCAGCCTTACCTATATGCATCAAGTCAGATCTACCTCACTGACACACCAAATGACATCTCTTATAGGCAGTGGCGTAGCTAAGGAGCTGTGGGCCCCGATGCAAGTTTTACAATGGGGCCCCCCAAGCATGACAATTGATACGGCGCACCAAAACCTGCCAATGGCAACTACAGTGTCAGAGATGCAAGAAGGGGATGGGGAACAATCTGTTAATGATTACCACTATTCAAAGTATCTATAGAAGTGATTATTATGAGCACAGGACCAATAGAGAGCTAATACTGTGGTTGAGGGAGGGCCCTTCGGGGCCCCGCTGGCCCAAGGGCCCCGATGCGGTCGCTACCTCTGCACCCCCTATTGCTACGCCCCTGCTTATAGGAGACCCTACTCTAGAAGTTCTAAAAGTTATATTAGCTGGGACTCCTAGTCTGAGAACCACTGTCCATTATTCATAAGCCTGTTAAGATGTTTTGTGTATATCTACATACCAGTATGTCTTTACTTCAAATTCTTGTGCTCAGTTTGTGATCAGTACTTCTGATTTATCTGCAGAGAGGTTCCAACTACGGCTCCCTCCTAACGACGGAAGGTCAGTTTCAAGTTTACGCCAAGACAGCATACTATAAGGTAACTTCACTCTATCCGTAACTATCCGTGATTATAATTCTCTGACCAATGGACAATAGTGATGGGATAATTGGTAAAGGACACCTGTAACCAATGGGGGTGGGGGCTACATATTTACCTATGTAGAGGTGAGGCTTTGAATCACTTTGAGCCTTCCCAGTACTCTCTGTGTCAACTCGTTCCACCGCCGGGGCCACTGTTCCTGCGACTTTAACTTCGAGGAAGCCTTCGGGTCTCTACAGAAGACTACGGAAGTACTCTAAGTCTGGTCTCTAAGTATTTCCTAAGACCAGCAGCTCCATGCTGCGCATATGGAGGCGTTGACTCGTGTGTGAGCAGTACGGTGCTGCTTGTCTTCGGAAGTGCTTAGAGACCTTGAGTACTTCTGAGGAGACCCAAATACGCAGCCAGAGGGAGATTTGAATGGAGGGGATCTTATGCCTACTGTAAAAACCGACGCTATCAAAATGTAACTTAAAGTGTACCTGAGGTGGCGTTACTAAAAGATTTCATACATACCCAGGGCTTCCTCCAGCCTCGGGTAAGTAGCAAATCTTTTTTTGTTACGCCATCTCAGGTTTACTTTGAAGACAATTCTTCAAGTTTACATTTTCAAAGTCTCATCTTGCAGTGCTGGGGTCTAAGGTTCAAATTTTGGCCAGGACACTATCTACATGTATGTAGAGAAAGATGATGAACCGGCACTGCTACAAAGCTGCTTTAATAATATCCCATTTTAACACTTGTATAAACCAGGCAAAGCGTAGTATAGCTATATACAGTGATGGTGAAGTAAAGTTATTGCACATACCATTACAGGTGAGAGACGAGTAGTATATCGGTGCGGTGGGTGCTGGAGCCTGGCAGCCGTTTTACGCAAAGTAGCGCTTCTATGGAGGCAGCCTCCGTAGAAGCGCTACTTTGCGCGAAACGGCCGCCAGGCTCCTGCACCCAGCTGCTCAGACCCTGCTCGAGGGTTGCATCTACGTAGTGCCAGTTTTCTCTTCCTCTACACAAGATACACACTATCTACACAGGTTTGTATGTTCTCTCACTCTTTGTGTGGGCTTCCACCGTAAAATAGTTTCCCGCTAAATAGGCTTTGATTACGGTAAAGCCATTAGAGACTGACTATGGGCTCGATTCACAAAGCGGTGCTAACCCAGTTAAAGACTTTAGGCGTGATAACCATTGCACCACGCTGGTGAAAAGCCAGTTTAGGTGTGAAAAGTTTAGGTGTGATAAGTTTATGCATGCTAAGTTTAGATAAGTGTAGATAGCGTGCAAAGTCCCGCACGCAAAGCAGCGCCATTAAACTCTATGTGAAGTGCACCAGACTTTGCTAGCGCAAAACTTTTGATCAGCTGTGCACTGCGGTGCTAACACAGTTGGTGCTTAAACTTATCATGCCTAAACTTATGACACCTAAACTTATCATGCCTAAACTTATCACACCTAAATTTATCACACCTAAACTTATCATGCCTAAACTGAGTTTAGGCGTGATAAAGGGCTTTTCACCAGGGTGCTAACTGTTAGCACCGCTTTGTGAATCAGGCCCTATGTCTGTGATAGGTATTAGATTGTGAGCTCCTTTGAAGACCATATAGGAATGTGTATCTTTAGATGTACTCAGTTAAGTGCTGGGGTAATTAACTATTAGTTAATAATGTAAATTCAATCCTATTTTATTTCCTATTTCGCAGGGTAACATTGTTGCTGTGAAGTACTTAAACCGGAAACGGATAGAGCTGACTCGCAAAGTCTTGTTTGAGCTGAAATACGTAAGTTGAGAACACTATTTAAAGGGAAACATCTGTGTGGCTAGGCTTAGATAGAAGCAGTTATTGGCTGATTATTGATCTATATAAAGCTTTGTACACATGTTCAGTAACTGTTACCCTTAAAGGGAACCAGAGAGGAACGGGCTGAAAAAAAAAGAACAAGCCTTTATACATACCTGGGGCTTCTTCCAGCCCCATAAGCCTGGATCGCTCCCACGCCGCCATCCTCCGCTTCCTGGAACCGCCGTTACCGGGCCCGTCACTTCCGGCGGACGCGGCCAATTGTCCGCATCACAGGGGCTCCCTCCATACATGTACGCATGCGGCTGCACAGCAGGCAGCCTCATGCGTACTTGTATAGAAGGAGCTCCGTGTGATGCGGCGAATCGGCCGCGTCCGCCGGCCGACTGGCCGACTAGCGGCAATGACGGGACCCGGTACCGGCGGATCCAGGCAGCAGAGGACGGCGGCGTGGGAGCGATCCGTGCCTATGGGGCTGGAGGAAGCCCCAGGTATGTATTAAAGCTTCCCCCCAACCTCTCTGGTTCCCTTTAATATTCACTGATGGATCGGTAGGACGGCAGTTTGAGAAATGAGTGCTGTACAGATACGCTGCATGGCTATAAATGTGCTGCTTAATGGAGAGAGGAGGGATGATGGGTGGTAAATAAGCAAGCAGCATTCTGCAGCACAAGGAGCTGCGGAATATGTTGGCGCTATATAAATAAAAAAAAAATAATAATAATAATAAAGATAATAGGCTATGCTAAGGGACATTGGGGTGTATGTAGTAAACTGCATTAAGCATAATTCCATGCGTAGTGTACTGCATACACTACATTGTGCAACATCTGAACATGTGCTAAATTCTCAGCCATGATGGCGTATAATTGTATAAGCAGAGCATTTTCTAGCATGCGAATGGGGCCGAATATATACATATACAAGGCATATCTCCCAGCAGGGTTCAGGACTCGATCTTTTGAGCGACATTGCAGGACCGAGGTTGTACAGATGTGTTGCTAGCCTGCAGGCTAGCAACGTGTTCAGTTGTTATACGGGAGGGGAGGAACGGGAGTGATGTCACACAGCAAAGCAGGGAAAGTGGGGTGAACAATGCTCTCCGCCGAAGCGATCCGCCAGGCTAATTGCTGGTCAGGGCATTTGTGGGAATAATTACTGGCAAGAATCTCTCTCTTCCTGTGTCTTCACTCTGCCCTCCTCCTTTTCCTCTGAAGTGACTCAGCTGTTGCCAGGGCGATGTGTCTATTCAGAAGAGGGAGGGAGGAGCAGAGTGAAGACACAGGCATAGAATGTCTCCTGGCTGGCAATGATTACATTTGCCGATGAGGTAGAGATAATGAAGTCTCTGCAGTGAAAGTAAACATTTTTACACACAGGGAATGTTTGGGAAAGCTTTCAAATGTCCTTTTATGCATCTAACAGGCGTTACTGAAATTTTAGTTTTGTATAATCCCACCTCCGGGCGGCTACTCTGATGCGCTACCGCACGCGATCGTGGGCGCGCCCCCGTGTCCCCGCGGTGTCCCCCGGTAGCCCTGGGATCAGTGAAAGGGAACATGGTTCCCGATCACCGATCCCTGTTCTTTTTGAAAGGGGTATACTACAAACATTTTTTAACCACTTCACCACTGAGGGGTTTTACCCCTTCAGCATCCGAGCAATTTTCTCCTTTAAGCGCTCCTTACATTCATTCGCCTATAACTTTATCATTACTTATCATAATAAAATGAACTATATCTTGTTTTTTTCACCACCAATTAGGCTTTCTTTAGGTGGGACACTATGCCAAGAATTATTTTATTCTAAATGTGTTTTAATGGGAAAATAGGAAAACATTTGGAAAAAAAAACATTATTTTTCAGTTTTCCGCCATTATAGTTTTTAAATAATGCAAGCTACTGTAATTAAAATCCATGTAACTTATATGCCCATTTGTCCCAGTTATTACACCGTTTAAATTATGTCCCTATCACAATGTTTGGCGCCAATATTTTATTTGCAAATAAAGGTGCATTTTTTTCAGTTTTGTGTCTATCCCTAATTACAAGCCCATAATTTATAAAGTAACAGTGTTATACCCTCTTGATATAAATATTTAAAGATTCCATTCCCTAAGGTAACTATTTAAGTTTTTTTTTTATTGTAATTTTTTTTAATTTATTTTAATATTATAAAAAAAAAATATTGGTAACAATTGGGGAGTGTGGGAGTTAATGAGTTAAAATGAATAGTGAAAAGAATGTATTTGTATGTGAAAATTTTTTTGGGGTGTAGTATTACTTTTTGGCCACAAGATGGCCACATTTTTTTTTCAGGCGTCCTGCAAGCGCCGGAAGGATGCTTGCAGGAAGGGAGGCTGGGAAACTGAGTTTTTTCACAATGATCGCGCTACTTCTCGTGGAAGCATGACGATCATTGCGGGGGCAGAGATCAACGAACGGGAATGGATTTTCATTGATCTCCGGGCGAGCGGGCAGCGGCGTGCACGATCGCGGGAGTGTGAGCAGGAGCGCGGACAGCGGTGGCAGCGGCGGGGGGTGCGTATATCTACACTCCGGGCGGGGAACTGAAGTCCAAAGGAGCGTAGATATAATGTACCCGGGCGGCGAAGTGGTTAAATTATAAGCTTGTAAATAGTGATGGGCGCAAAACGGAAACAATGCACCTTTATTTCCAAATAAAATATTGGCGCCATACATTTAAATGGTATAATAACCGAGACATACAGGCAAATAAAATACATAGGTTTTAATTATGGTAGCATGGATTATTTTAAAGCTATAATGGCCAAAAACTGAGAAATAATGCATTTTTTCCATTTTTTTCTTATTAATCCTGTAAAAATGCATTTACAGTAAAGTGGCTCTTAGCAAAATGTACCACCCACAGAAAGCCTAATTAGTGGTGGAAAAAACAAGATATAGATCAATAAATTGTGATAAGTACTGATAAAGTTATTAGAGAATGAATGGGAGGTGAAAATTGCTCCGATGCATAAGGAGAAAAATCCCCGCAGGCTGAAATGGTTAAGCACCAGACATGTCCAAATACAGTTCTGTATATTGGGAATATAAAACAAATGGTATGCAAAAGACTCGATATGCGCCATTCACAGAGGAGTGCAAAAACACAGACAGCCCTATCGGACTACACATGTCAATGCAGCTGCCCAAAGTACAAGAGACCTGAAAACTTCCATACTGAGAGTGATCTTCTAATCTGGGTAGAAGGGGCGAGAGGAGAACGCTTGGATATAAATGTATGAAATTATGCTACAGCCTGGAGAAAGGATTAAACATTAAACCTGGATTTATGTGTATTTATGGTGAACTGCAATTCCTAGTCCCATTCGATTATTTTTATCACCATCATTTTTTTACTACTGTGTTTCCTTAAGCTTTTATTGTTATTTTAAACCAGCTGTTTATGGACAAACTGTGGTCTTCACGCTTCTCCAATTAACAAAGATGGCCTGGCAGGTTTACCCACCTGGTTGGCGAATGGATACGTAGACGCACATACATGTCGGTTATCTCTGCTTCATCTTGCAGTGTCTCATATATAAGTCTGTGGGTGTATCCAGTAGAGGAACTTCAAACATGGGCTCCAGGGCCTGGAAAGGAAAAACAAACAGAACAATCAAATGAAAAAAGGAGAAGTGGCCTCCTCAATGATGACAACTTCACAAAACAAATACATTTTAATATACACTGGCAACATGTTTCGTGGGTCTCAGCCCACTTCAGCAGGCCAATTGTAGTGACACAGTAGTCTGTGTAGCCTAACAAGAAGTTATCCTTTTTTATTTTAGTTGTTTTGAACTCAGTTTTATAAATTTCAGGGCGCCTCTTACCTCCTGACGTGATTTTCACCCTCCTCTGAAGAGGTGTTATTGGTCCTACGTGGCATAGCCACACTCAGTACCAGCTGTTTTTTGCTTTGTTTTTTTCTAAGATAGCGACCTATTGGAAGCCCGAGTGGAGTGAATCTCTGCCTGCCTCAAGTGATTGGTTGCCTCTTCTACAACCCACTTTTGTGAGAACCATTTTCCTTTTTCCCACTCATTACTCCATGTGGTGACTATTAGACTCCTGTTCTCTTTTTCAAGGTGTCAAGTCACCGTTTTTCCACACGAAGGGAGTGTTACTCACAATAGTGGTTTGCTAATTGGCAACCACACTAAACTGCATGTGGAGAATTCTGTCTCGACGTGGATCAACTTGGGAATCTTCTGATTGCTGTTGGTCACTCTCTGGAAAAATCAAAATGAAAAACCATCCTGGATATCAGCTACCATGGGAGGACCTCTAAACTGGGGCAAAAGTGGGAGGGTGGGTGAGGCACCACAGAGATATAAAATATTAAAAAACTGTTTAGCTTAAATAGTCTTACCTCATGCGAGGAATGGGAAATAAGAAATGTTATTGGACACAAAGATGAATTGTTTCATGGGCCTTACCAGCCTACTCAGGTGAATAGTCAATAGGCAGGAGCTCCAAGTCCACGAT
Source organism: Hyperolius riggenbachi (assembly GCF_040937935.1). Taxonomy (NCBI): domain Eukaryota; kingdom Metazoa; phylum Chordata; class Amphibia; order Anura; family Hyperoliidae; genus Hyperolius; species Hyperolius riggenbachi. Next base: position 33,494,205 of record NC_090654.1, read on the forward strand.
GATCCCTGTTGTACAGTCCCTCTGCATGACCACATAACATGCCCCATGATATCCAGCTACGCCTGACACAAGCGCACTAAAAAGTGTCACCTATTTCTGCTTTGCGACGACGGAATAAATTGTTGGTGATGTATTTGTGTTCGATGGACTTTTCCTACTCCACATGGACTGTGAAGGTCAATGAGTATCATTCAGAGAGGGCCTGTCCATGTAGACTGTAGTGGAGCTTCCCTGTTCTTATAAAGCCTCCTCTGAAGGCCAAGACATCACACTTGGTTGGAGTGACTCTTTAACCCCCCGTTTAACGTGCTTATCACTACAAATGGGAAGGGACACAGGGTATGCGCCGGAGTCACGAGGTACAGGAGGGCCCCGTTGGCCGTGGAGAAAGGCGCAGAACACAGGAGGAAGACACACAGCTAGCAGAGATCATGAGGTACATGTCAGTATTGCTACACAATCCTCCTGGTGCAGCTCTTCCACTCAGGCGGCCTGGCATCTGGAAGCCATCTTGCTCCTGACACTTCCTTGGCTCCCTGGTGCAGGAATTGCTGCTGACAGGACAGAAAAGCCTCTCCTCAAACATAAACAGCCTTGTTTGTTGTCATTTTTATTGTGTGAGCTGGCGGAAGCCCGCGTCCCCCACCGCTTAACCCGAGCTGTTCGGCTTCAGCGACCTTCTCATAGAAACCTCTCAGAGGGGCCCCGGTTATCTCCTCATCTGAAGAGATGGACACCTAATGGCTGCTGGAGGGGTGGCAATTGAGCAGCCTCGTATGCTGGGTATTCCAAGCACAGATGGGAAATCAATGCCTCTTAATAAAAAGCGCAGAGAATGGGCTGCAACCGCCACGCCTGAGCGATCAATTCTGCTCGCAGTGAAACCGGTCGCCTTTTTTTTTATTTTTGGGAGAATTGCCAGGGGTGATGTGTGCTAAAGAGGAATGCGTGTTTTGATTTGAAGATTGATGAGAGCACTTAACTGTGCCTTCTACCAACATTTCTGCTACCGCCAAATGGGCAGCTTTTGAGGGGGTCACTGCTGCTCACTGCTGAGTCTCGGAAGGACGACGTGGGCACAGGATGACTGCGGGGGGCTGCAAGAAGCCCCAGCTAAATTCAACTGTTTTTTTTTTTTGACAGGCTTAAGTATACTTTTAAAAGGCATTTTATTGATAGGGTGTGAAAATGTCACCTAGGAGAAAAAGTGGATTAAATTAGGGCCACAATGAGAAGGCAGGACTTTGGAGAAGACCCTGGTGCTGGGAAAGATTGAGGGCAAAAGGAGGAGAGGACAGCAGAAAGTAAAAAGCAGGCACATGGGGGGTGGGGCGGATTCAAGCACCCCTTTTCCGTAACCCGCCAACTCCGGCCCCTTCCTCCTGGACTTCCTCCTTATAGGACTGCAACAGACAGTCTGTTGCACTGTACTGGCCTTGTACTGTGTGGTGGGGGGGGCAAGGTAAGAGGACACACGTCACGGAAGGAGGGGGAGACGGAAGCCCAACAACTGCTGGGGTTTTTTGTCAGGGTTTTTTTTGGGGAGGGGGGATTGGGGAGGGGTGCTGCTATCTGGGTTTGAGGGGGTTGTTATTTCCTCTACAGCCTAGGGTCCTTGGGTGGTTAAAAGTATTGGCCGGGAGGTGGGATTTTTTTTTATTTGAGCACCCCCTCTTCTGCATGGTCCTGATGAGGAGGCTAGATAGTCTCATGGAAGCAACAAGCATGAGCTTGGACAAGCTTCGAGAGGCAGTAGAGAATTGAGGGGCCTGATGTGCTGTGGTCCATGGCAGTGGTGTAGCAATAGTGGGTGCAGAGGTTGCGACTGCATCGGGGCCCATAGCTCCTTAGCTATGCCACTGGTCCATCGGGTCACAAAGAGCTGGACATGACTGAATAGCAACTGAAACAACAAACCGATGAGGCTTCAGAGGTTGAACTTGGTGGACAACATCTTTTCTTCAGACTAACTGCCACTCTGTTCTCTACCCTGATAAAGGGGACCTGCCGTGGCCCCAAAACAGTCATTGGTGATCATCAGATGGATATCTGATGTATGACACAATAAAAGACGTTTACTTTATACTCAGCCCTCTAGACTTGCTCTATTGCTGATTACTGGTCCAGCACCTGGAAATGCTATATACAAGGCCGGATTTATACTTTTCATTTCCCTAGGCCAAGGGCTCGATTCACAAAGCGGTGCTAACCCAGTTCGAGACTTTAGGCATGGTAACCATTGCACCGCGCTGGTGAAAAGCCAGTTTAGGCGTGATGGGCCTGATTCACAAAGCGGTGCTAACCCAGTTAGCACGCCTAAAAGACTTTAGGCGTGATAACCATTGCACCATGCTGGTGAAAAGCCAGTTTAGGTGTGATAAGTTTAGGCATGATAAGTTTAGGCATGCTAAGTTTAGATAAGTTTAGATCGCACTCAAAGTCCCGCACGCAAAGCAGCGCCATTAAACTCTATGTGAAGTGCACCAGACTTTGCTAGCGCAAAACTTTTGATCAGCTGTGCACTGCGGTGCTAACCCAGTTGGTGCTTAAACTTATCATGCCTAAACTTATCACACCTAAACTTAACATGCCTAAACTTATCACACCTAAACTTATCACACCTAAAATTATCATGCCCAAACTGAGTTTAGGCATGATAAAGGGCTTTTCACCAGCGTGCTAACTGTTAGCACCGCTTTGTGAATCAGGCCCGATAAGTTTAGGTGTGATAAATTTAGGTGTGATAAGTTTAGGCGTGATAAGTTTAGATAAGTGTAGATAGCGCGCAAAGTCCCGCACGCAAAGCAGCGCCATTAAACTCTATGCGAAGTGCACCAGACTTTGCTAGCGCAAAACTTTTGATCAGCTGTGCACTGCGGTGCTAACGCAGTTGGTGCTTAAACTTATCATGCCTAAACTTATCATGCCTAAACTTATCACGCCTAAACTTATCACGCCTAAACTTATCACGCCTAAACTTATCACGCCTAAACTTATCACGCCTAAACTTATCACGCCTAAAATTATCATGCCTAAACTGAGTTCAGGCGTGATAAAGGGCTTTTCACCAGCGTGCTAACTGTTAGCACCGCTTTGTGAATCAGGCCCCAAGTATGTTGTGGTTCCCCTTCTTTGTACAGCAGCGCCCCTCCCATTCCATGTGCAGCCCCCTCTTCCATGTGTAACACCCATATACAGCAGCGCCCCTCCCATTCCATGTGCAGCCCCCTCTTCCATGTGTAACACCCATATACAGCAGCACCCTTCCCATTCCATGTGCAGCCCTCTCTTCCATGTGTAACACCCATATACAGCAGCACCCTTCCCATTCCATGTGCAGCCCTCTCTTCCATGTGTAACACCCATATACAGATGCACCCTTGCCATTCCATGTGCAGCCCTCTCTTCCATGTGTAACACCCATATACAGCAGCACCCTTCCCATTCCATGTGCAGCCCTCTCTTCCATGTGTAACACCCATATACAGCAGTGCCCCTCCCATTCCATGTGCAGCCCCCTCTTCCATGTGTATCATCTATGTACTGTAGCCCCTCCCATTCCATGTGCAGCCCCCTCTTCCATGTGTAACACCCATATACAGCAGCCCCTCCCATTCCATGTGCAGCCCCCTCTTCCATGTGTATCATCCATGTACAGCAGCCCCCTCCCATTCCATGTGCAGCTCCCTCTTCCATGTGTAACACCCATATACAGCAGCCCCTCCCATTCCATGTGAAGCCCTCTCTTCCATGTGTATCATCTATGTACTGTAGCCCCTCTCTTTCATACACAGCACTTAAACAGCCAAGAAACAGTGAGAGAAATCTTGAGGTTTTACTGCGGGGAGGTTCAAAGCTCTGTTTCATGGTTTAAAATACAGTGTGTGGTTTATAAACCGCAAATATGACAGAGTGATGTAATGTTATAAAAAAAAAGCTATATAACTGGAAATAAAAATATGAGACTCTTTTCTTTGCTACTAATGTTCTATTCCTTATCCATACGACAGATACAATTCATTGTATCATAAGTTTATTTTCGCTTCAGGCTTGCTTTAATGCAGGAGCAGGGTGAGCCATTTTTCGGCTTTGCCCTGCTCCCAAATATCCGGAATCTTCAGTCACTTGTATACCTCTGTGAAAGCTCCAAATGGCAGAAAGGATTGCCGCTCTCTCTGCGGCGTCACCTCTGTCGCTCGCCTCCATGCTATCCATGCCCTTGTCTGTAGCATTTGCTGCGTCCTTCACATCCCCCCCCCCCCCCCCCGCTCTTGAAAGCTCTCAGTAATGCTATTTACCTCGCCCTGGCATTAATCAGAAGGGCCGGTGACATTTTGCTAATGTTTGCAGCGCTCAGACTGCGCTCCTCCCCTCCGTCTCCCTCTCTGCGGACAGCGAAGAAAAATATCTACATTTAATTCAGCACCATCGCCAAGATCCGCCGCCGCCACACACTCGCACTGAATATTACTTAGATTATTCAGCAAAACACATTTATTCCAGCCGAGCAGGGGGAGCTTCAAGGCTGAGCTGAATGTTCTCAAAGGCAGCGGCCGTTAAAGAAACACTCCGGGGAAAAATACTGGTAAAACTCTTCCAATGCTTTTATTAAAGCATAACTTTCCCCCCCCCCCTTTTTTTTGGGGGGGGGGGGGAATAGCGTGAGGGAAAGTTGGAAGCTCTGTCAGGTTTGTATGACGGTCTGTGCTCCGGCTGGCGAGACTTCTTCGCATCTGGAAGAGCGTTACAGGAAATCTGCTGATTAGCGGCAGAATCCCGAGACAAAAAGTGAACAAGTCGCGAGACAATGTGGTGTTGTGAGTCAAGGATTAGGAAGGAAATGTAAGATGAAATACTCACACAAGTGGGCCAGTGCTAAGGTAACTGGTGTAAATGCAGGGGGTAACAATGGCCTGAACCCACCGGGGGCAAAACCAGATGTTCAGTTGTAGGTTGCAAAAAACAATTAACCCTTCGCACGCTCGCATGCAAATGTTCAAACAAATGCATTCACAGATTCACTCATCCAGGCACAACTGTTATCCCTACAGCTAAGTTAAAAGCCGGGGTCTTAGTTCACAGAAGAATGTATTCTTGCTTAGTCACCTATACTGCGCAGAAGTACCCAGGTAAACGGAGGTGTCGTAACTCTGGCCCTGTAACATGCATAGTGCAGACATGCCAACATTCATTGCATCAAACCTATCTAGGGATTAGGAGCACACATCCTGACGTCCTCTCCTGGGACAGATAGCGCATCGTACCAATCGCACAAGGGAGCTGACGTAATGTATCCATGCGCACCATGCATATACACCAGCATAAGCTGTGTGCTAACGTAATGTATCCATGTGCACCATGCATATACACCAGCATAAGCTGTGTGCTAACGTAATGTATCCATGCGCACCATGCACATACACCAGCATAAGCTGTCTGCATGCTGACAAACACAAACAAGGGAAGGAGGGAGTACACTGAATTAAAACCCTAGTTGTAGGTTGCTTCTCAAGGAAACAAACAACCCTCAAGGGGTACAACTTACAGGAACGTAATGAAGGGGACCCGCCATAAAAGAAGAAAAGGTTATAATGATTATAAAAAAAGTATAAGTATCTGACCTGCCTTCAAAAAGATGATGCAAGCTGGTGAGCAAGGCTGGATCTAGACTTTTTGCCGCCTAAATTAAGCCCCCTGCCCACCCTCATGCCACCCTACAGGTAAGAAGTGTGGCCAGTGTCCAAGTCCCCTCCCCCCTATTATAAGAAGTGCCAGTGCTGCCCTCTCTTCCCCATCTGAATAGCAGAACGCACTGCGGAACACTAACATCTACTTTCAATGTCACATCCTTTCCTCTTCTTTACTGAAGGTAAATGTGAAGTGGCTTTTAAAAAAATAAAGGCAGTTAAAGTACTTACCTATGGAAAGGGAAGGCTCTGGATCCTATATAGCCTACCCTGTCTTCTCTAGCTCCCCTTGTTCCGGTGTTGTTACCCCCCCCCCCTTGAGTGTATATGAACCAATTGGTTAAATACACATCTGTGAGCCCATGGGAGACTTCAAAAGAACGCACTTGTGCACTCGCAGTACGGAGCTGCCTGACTTCGGAAGCACTCAGGGACACAAGTACTTCTGAAGCCCCCCAAGGCAGCAATTTGTATTGCCTTTATATTACCTTGTAGCCTAAAGCTGGCCACTAACGGTCCAATTTCTAGCGAAAAATCGTTCGAGCGATCAGAAATTCTGATCGGACGAAAAATCGTTCACTACACCATCAACTAACCAATCCTTGCTTCCTATCTATCACGACCACCAAGAAAATCCAAATTTTCGTTCGACGAAAATTCATTCGGGCGACATTTTTTTCACTCGTTCATAATCGATTGTGTCCACCAATGGAAATTATTTACAACCAATCCGATCAGAATTTCTGATCGCTCAAACGATTTTTCGCTAGAAATTGGACCGTTAGTGGCCAGCTTTACACCATGCAGAAGTATCCCTCTGTAGGCTCTTGATTCATGTCCTGTGACATCAGGAGCCTGCAGAGAAAGGCTGCTGCACTGTGATAGGCTACAGTGCAGAAGAGGGGAGGACCCAACGTTGGAGATAGGCTGCAGTGCAGAAGAGGGGAGGACCCAACGTTGGAGATAGGCTGCAGTGCAGAAGAGGGGAGGACCCAACGTTGGAGATAGGCTGCAGTGCAGAAGAGGGGAGGACCCAACGTTGGAGATAGGCTGCAGTGCAGAAGAGGGGAGGACCCAGCACTGGAGATAGGCTGCAGTGCAGAAGAGGGGAGGACCCAACGTTGGAGATAGGCTGCAGTGCAGAAGAGGGGAGGACCCAGCGCTGGAGATAGGCTGTAGTGCAGAAGAAGAGAGGATGCAGCGCTGGAGATAGGCTGCAGTGCAGAAGAGGGGAGGACCCAGCGCTGGAGATAGGCTGCAGTGCAGAAGAGGACCCAGCGCTGGAGATAGGCTACAGCACAGAAGAGGGGAGGGCCCAGTGCTGGAGATAGGCTGCAGTGCAGAAGAAGAGAGGATGCTGCGCTGGAGATAGGCTGCAGTGCAGAAGAGGGGAGGACCCAGCGCTGGAGATAGGCTGCAGTGCAGAAGAGGAGAGGACCCAGCGCTGGAGATAGGCTGCAGTGCAGAAGAGGGGAGGACCCAGCGCTGGAGATAGGCTGCAGTGCAGAAGAGGGGAGGACCCAACGCTGGAAATAATCTGCAGTGCAGAAGAGGGGAGGACCCAGCGCTGGAGATAGACTGCAGTGCAGAAGAGGGGAGGGCCCAGTGCTGGAGATAGGCTGCAGTGCAGAAGAAGAGAGGATGCTGCGCTGGAGATAGGCTGCAGTGCAGAAGAGGGGAGGACCCAGCGCTGGAGATAGGCTGCAGTGCAGAAGAGGAGAGGACCCAGCGCTGGAGATAGGCTGCAGTGCAGAAGAGGGGAGGACCCAGCGCTGGAGATAGGCTGCAGTGCAGAAGAGGGAAGGACCCAGCGCTGGAGATAGGCTGCAGTGCAGAAGAGGGGAGGACCCAGCGCTGGAGATAGGCTGCAGTGCAGAAGAGGGGAGGACCCAGCGCTGGAGATAGGCTGCAGTGCAGAAGAGGGGAGGACCCAACGCTGGAAATAATCTGCAGTGCAGAAGAGGGGAGGACCCAGCGCTGGAGATAGGCTGCAGTGCAGAAGAGGGGAGGACCCAGCGCTGGAGATAGGCTGCAGTGCAGAAGAGGAGAGGATCCAGCGCTGGAGATAGGCTGCAGTGCAGAAGAGGGGAGGACCCAGCGCTGGAGATAGGCTGCAGTGCAGAAGAGGGAAGGACCCAGCACTGGAGATAGGCTGCAGTGCAGAAGAGGACCCAGCGCTGGAGATAGGCTGCAGTGCAGAAGAGGGGAGGACCCAGCGCTGGAGATAGGCTGCAGTGCAGAAGAGGGGAGGACCCAGCGCTGGAGATAGGCTGCAGTGCAGAAGAGGGGAGGACCCAACGCTGGAAATAATCTGCAGTGCAGAAGAGGGGAGGACCCAGCGCTGGAGATAGGCTGCAGTGCAGAAGAGGGGAGGACCCAGCGCTGGAGATAGGCTGCAGTGCAGAAGAGGAGAGGATCCAGCGCTGGAGATAGGCTGCAGTGCAGAAGAGGGGAGGACCCAGCGCTGGAGATAGGCTGCAGTGCAGAAGAGGAGAGGATCCAGCGCTGGAGATAGGCTGCAGTGCAGAAGAGGGGAGGACCCAGCGCTGGAGATAGGCTGCAGTGCAGAAGAGGGGAGGACCCAGCGCTGGAGATAGGCTGCAGTGCAGAAGAAGAGAGGATGCGGCGCTGGAGTAGGTATTTGTTCTCCACCTCACGTTCTGCTATGCAGATGGTGTTGGTCTATGATTTGCGGGCTGAATAATATGATTCAGGTGGTTTCATGGTAGGTCTGGCCATGCATGCTGCTGGGCAAAAGGCGACAACATCACAGTATGCGTTGTCACATGCTTCCCATCTGTGGCCCAATACCCTCTGTCATCTTTTTGGAGACAGGTCACACTGTATACTTATTCTTGGCTTTGTTGATTCTAATAATTTTAACTTTTTGTGGGGGTTCTGCCAGTAGTTTCTTGTCAATAGTTAGTTTGAGTACACAATTGTTTCCTGTTTTGAAAGATTCAATGGGCAACTGCAGTGAGAAGACTATGGAGGCTGCCATATTTATTTCCTGTTAAACAATACCAGTTGCCTGGCAGCCCTGCTGGTTTATTTGGCTGCAGTAGTGTCTGAATCCCACCAGAAACAACCATGTAGCGCATCATGTCAGATCTGACAATAATGTCAGAAACTCCTGATCTGCTGCATGCTTGTTCAGGGGCTATGGCTAAAAGTATTCGAGGCAGAGAATCAGCAGGACAGCCAGGCAACTGGTATTACAAGGAAATAAATATGACAGCCTCTATAGTATACCTCTCACTTCAGTTGTCCTTTAACAAATATCTGATTTATGAAGTGATCTACCTAACATTCCTCTCCATTTTGTTTACAGATGAGGGATGTGCAGAATGAGCATTTAACGCGCTTTGTTGGAGCTTGTATCGACCCTCCTAATATCTGTATCCTGACTGAGTACTGTCCCCGCGGCAGTCTGCAGGTAAGAGCGCTGCCCCCCATATGTACATCGTAAAGACCACGCCCACCTTCATCCTGCTCATGGGAACAACTGACATCTACATAGTGGGCTTCATCTACTAAGCCTCACCACCATTTGTAAAGCAGAAAACAGCTGATTTTACCAGAGGCGTATCTAGAGGGGTACAGCCATGGCTCATGACATGGGCACCATGCCTGCCCCTCCTCCTTCATGCTGCACCACTATACTAGGGGATGCCTCTCACTACCTGTACTGGGGTGGCTATTTATACTGGGGGACACCTCTCATTACCTTTACTGGGGACACACCTCTCATTACCTTTACTGCAGAGACACCTCTCACTACTTATACTGTGGAGGAGGAACATCTCTCACTACCCTCCCTATATGGCGGGGGGGAGGGGCTACTCATGCTAGGAACCATCTCTCACTACCTATACTTGGGGGGGGGGGGAATTATACTGGGGGGACATATATCGCTACCTATACCGGGGAGGCTATGGGGGACATACTGAAGGAAATACTGAGGTAAAAAAATTGTAAATTGTCATGCGTTTTTTGGGAAGGTAAAGTGCAAAACTGTTAAGAATAATATTAAATGCAACATGTGGGTCATGCAAGACTCTAAAGCCCTATTAGTACAAGTAATTAGTGGTCATATAAGCCACTTATATAAAATTTACATATTTATTTAAGGCAGGGATGTCAAACTGGTCCTTCGAGGGCCGAGGTCCTCACACATTTTTGACACAGGTCAAATTAGCTGATGGGACTGAATTAGGAAAGGTGTGGTCCATCAGGTAGAAAGAGATTCCTCTCTTTCTCAGTCCATCCTAAACACTGGCATGGATCTGGCCACACCTGTGGTTTAGGGTCAATGTTTGTTTGTTGATGTGGTTGGGGAATTATGTCATACTAGTTGACCTAAGCCCGATTAAAACGGGCTCTAGGTCTCTGTCACACCGCCGCATGTCAGTGCACATGCGCGCGCACGCGTCTGCACACACTTGCCCGGCTCCCTGGTCCTGTCCTCCTGTCCCAACGGCCATCCATGCAGTACATGTGCAGTAGCGCAAACGCACGGACACAGGGCCAGGATAACGCAGGGACACTTGGGATTTATTACATAGGATTGTATGTTTATGTTACTTATCTAGCTCCTGACAAAATCTTTTTAGATGAAACATGTCAAGCACTTCTTATAACAACGTAGATATTTCCAGCATCTCTTGTCCATAATCCCTTGTATCATTTTAGCTGTACTAGTTCCTGCCAATACGAGTACGTCTTGTTTAAAGTGTATCAGAGCTCTGTTCAATAAAAAGATTTATACATGCCTGGGGCTTTCTCCAGCCCCATCCGCTCGGGTCACCCGATACCAGAGCTGCGGGAAGACTGAGGACGGCGGCGCGGGAGTGATCCCAGCGATTTTTCCATAGATTTTTTTTGTGTGACGAGCGATCGTTCACGTGACACGCCGGGAGCCATGCATGGAAGCTGGAAAGCCGAAGGGTGCTGCAGGAAGAGTAAGCACTGCCCGTTATCCCCTCAGGCATACCGGTTAGTTGATACTTCCAATTGCCAGAGTTTTGGATAATGGGGACTTTGCTACAGTATATAGAGGAGCAGCCTCACTGCAATACCACACTTCTCCGAGGACTAATGAGGGTTGGTTGTGAGAAGGAGCATATTCCTTAGCTGTAGACTTTCTAAATGTAGTAGTAGAGAAATTATTACAAAGATCAGTGCCTTCATCCAGGAAGAGTTGTAATGTCCCTGTTGTACTTGTAATCCAACTTGGTGTTCCTTTCATAGGAATTTAACATCCTTATAAATTCATCAATATTAGCCCTTCAAGCGCCAAGCAAATCATCTAAATACCTCTGCCATAAACGGTCATGCCTTTAAAACATCTCCTGGTCTGGACACTAACACGCTGTCTGATCCAGAATCTAAGATGCAAGAGTGCACAGACAGAGACGAGATGTCCCCATTGAGGTGCCTCATGTCTGCCTGAGAAACTTCCAAAGAAATGAGAAACAATTCCAACTAAGAACAAACTCCAGTAACCTAAGAATTAAATTATTAGGCTCAAAGAATGACCAAAAATTCTCTGCTAGATGCGCATCTTCTTTGCATGTCCCGTACGAATCCCATTTCAATGGAAACACGTCACAAATTATGTTTTTTTTATAAACCTTTATCTAAATTATACCTGATGCTGTGTAAACCATTTAATGGCCAGCTGCTCCCAGGTTCACACTACGGAGTGCCTAAGTAGCTGCACGGCTATTTCCTGACGCCGGCCATTGGGATAGTGTTGTGTGCGTCTGGTTGGTGCAGCCCCCCTCTCTTCGTGTAGTACTGGCTTTTGCTACAGACTGGGCCTAATCGAATTATCTATGTATTTATGGTGGCCTGATGAAGGGCTTTAGAAAAGCCCGAAATGAACGTGTGTCGTTGCCTAACCTAAATGTTCATTGCTCATCACATCAAGCCAGACCATTATATTTATTGGTTTCATGAAAGCTTCTTTTTGTTGCTCATGAAGATTATTTACATGAATGGAAAAGTTTTTACGATTCTTTTTTGAATTTTGTATTGTGCCAATAAAGTTTTGTCAATGTTTTTGTACTGCAGGAATGTGCCATATCCTTTTTTTCATGATAGACTGTAGTTCTCTCTAATGAAACCAGTCCTGGCTCATACAGGAACTGCCACTTACATACCTGATGTTTAACGCTTTCAGGGAGAGAAAGAAAAAAAGGAACACAGCCTAGTTATCTGTTTGCTAGGCACTGTACATACACGTCTATCTCATCATGTCACATGTCACCTCAGGTATCCTTTAACCCTAATGCTGGGTACACACGGTGCGTTCCCGCACTCGATGCCCCGCTCGATTCCCATCCGCTCGATTATTTCCAACATGTCTGATTCGCGGTTCGATGGATCGTTAGGTCGAATTGGCATACTTTACATGAGAATCGACTTAACAATCATCGAAACGTGATCGGAAATAATCGAGCGGCCGGGAATAGAGCGGGGCATCAAGTGCAGGAACGCACCATGTGCACCCAGCATAAGACTACCCCCATCGGTGATGCCAAGCTCTAAAACCCCCCTGGTGGTATCAAATATCCCAAAGCCTAACATTAAGGAACCTCCCGTCGGCACCTAACCCTAAAGACTACCCGATGCCTAACCCCATCCGACGATATTATATATATGTAAATAGCCACAATTAGCGGCTACTAGCGGTAATTTGGGGTATATTTTTGAGATTTTATGATACCATGAAAAATAAGATGGATATGCTATCTAATTATTACAAATCTGCCTGCTCTGCTTTGTAGTTGTTCAGAAGAAATTTTCAGCTAGAAGAAATTATTTTATTTTTTTATTTTATTTATTTTATTATAACTTGGTTAAACATATATGTTTTTGATATCACATTTAACATGTTATTTGTTTGTCAGGTGGATTTCAGCCACAGATGCCAAATTTCAATTATTTCAACACTATTCTCCACATAAATAGAGTCTCCCATTCCATCAAATGAACAACATTGTAGATTTAACTGATTAAAATCATAAATTATAGGTCTTTGTTTTTTCTTAAAGTGTACCCGAGGCGACATATGACATGATGAGATACACATGTGTATGTACAGTACCAAACATATTAATAACCAGGCTGTTTTACTTGTTTTATTTTGCTGCCAGAAAGAGTTAATTTCTAGGCATGGAAGTGACAGCTTCTGACTTGTGGGTACCTTGTCAGGAATATAGTAAACATCACTGATAAGCAAATAACAGCCATAAATGTTTTCCTGGCAGAATACAACTTCTGAGGGCAGGGAGAGATAAAATACATGAACTATTGACCTTTTCTCTAACTCCTGGACACTTAATAGGCTGCCACTGATTAGAGACAGTAAAACATTCAACCTACTTTGTAAATGTTTAAATATAAAATAAAACCAGGGGATACTTAACAAAGTCATTTTTAGGAGTAGGAGGTTAAATATAATTGTTTATCTTAACAGTTTATTTTCACCTCAGGTTCACTTTAAAGGACCTCTGTCTCGAAAATCTTAAAGTTTAAAATAGAACTCAACATATACAATTAAGAAGTACGTTTCTTCCAGAGTAAAATGAGCCATACATTACTTTTCTCCTATGTTGCTGTCACTTACAGTAGGGAGCAGGGGTGTAACAATAGACCCTGCAAGGTATGCCTCCGCAGGGGGGCCCAGACACCACAGGGGGCCCGTGGGGGGAAAAGTTTGAGAGACTGACAGCTAAGGGCATGGAGGAAAAAAAACGTATTCTGCTCTCACAGCATTGTTATATTGACTACATGTGTCCACCACACAGATAAGGAATCACACACACTTTGGAATTTGTACACTGTCCCTGCTCCCTGGGGTTCGCAAAAAAACATCTGTCTCACACTGCAGCTAAGTTCTAAAGACTTGACAAAGACTTTACAAACAAAGCAGTCACATTTTGAAAAAAAAAGTTGTAAACTTTCCCTTTTCAGCAAAAGGATTCCTAGATTCTTATCACAGAGGCTAATGACTTTATGGCCTCTGAATACTTTTACAACTCAATGGGGTGGAGATTGATGTCTTACTGTTGCTGCTTCATTGAAAGCTTACTGAGTCCAAGTTCTTGTAATAACAATATCAATCAGTGACATTCTGAATGTTTTGCCAAAGTTACATTGATACTATGGGCTCGATTCACAAAGCGGTGATAACCCAGTTAAAGACTTTAGGCATGATAACCATTTTATCATGCCTAAACTCAGTTTAGGCATGATAAGTTTAGATAAGTTTAGATCGCACGCAAAGTCCCGCACGCAAAGCAGCGCCATTAAACTCTATGAATAGTGCACCAGACTTTGCTAGCGCAAAACTTTTGATCAGCTGTGCACTGCGGTGCTAACCCAGTTGGTGCTTAAACTTATCATGCCTAAACTTATCATGCCTAAACTTATCACACCTAAAAACTTATCACACCTAAACTTATCACACCTAAACTTATCACACCTAAACTTATCACATCTAAACTTATCATGCCTAAACAGAGTTTAGGCGTGATAAAGGGCTTTTCACCAGCGTGCTAACTGTTAGCACCACTTTGTGAATCAGGCCCTATATCTTATGTTCAGCATGTCATCATTATTGTTCCTCCATATAGCATGTGCTCTCATGTAGTAAAATAATAAGGCTGTGTGTGTATGTATGTACTGGGAGCAGAGCTGCAATGAGGGACTTGTCGGCTGCAAGGGGATAGAGGAAGCAGTAGAAGTAGATCTGGGGGTAGCATAGATTGCCTGACGTTTCCTTTAAGTCTAAGTGTTTTTATCTGCATGGGGAAAACACATTGGTCCTCAGTTTTCCTGTGCAGAAAGCGAGGGGGGTGGGGGGACCCATCCAAAGTTTTGCAGGGGGGGCATCCAAAGTTTCGCGGGGGCCCCATCCAAAGTTTCGCAGGGGGGCCCAGTGATGTCTAGTTACGCCCCTGGTAGGGAGTAGAAATCTGAAAGAACCAACAGGTTTTTGACTAGCCCATTTCGTCATGTGGGGTTCACAGGGATTTCTTTATTTTCAAAATGCACTTAGTGAATGCACTTTGAGCCATCCAACTGCACTTGCGCCATCCAAAATGCACTTTGCGCCATCCAACTGCCAAAAAAAAGTGTACAGTGAGTAGGGAGGCTGGTCAGCATCTTTGTATAAATCCTTTTTTAGGGAGTGTCTTTAAAAAGAATAAAGGCCGTGGTGAGAATACCCTAAGGAGAGATGGACTAGCCCAAAACCTGACAGTAATGTCAGATTTCTACTCCCGACTGTAAATGCCAGCAACATAGGAGAGAAGTAATTTATGGCTCATTTTACTCAGGAAGAAACTTATTTTTTATTTGTATGTGTTTTAAATTTTAAGATTTTCCCGACACTTCCTCTTTAAAGAAAACCTGTAACATCAAAAAGTTCCCCTGGGGGGTACTCACCTCGGGAGGGGGAAGCCTCAGGGTCCCAATGAGGCTTCCCACGCCGTCCTCCATCCCTCGGAGGTCTCGCTGCAGCCCTCCGAACAGCGGCGATGTAAATATTTACCTTCCCGGCTCCTGCGCAGGCGCTGTGGCGGATCTCGGGTCCGAAATAGGCGGATATACCCGATTGCCGTCAGGTCTGCTCTAAGTCGCCTGCGCAGTAGAGCGGACCCGACTGAGATCGGGTATTTCCGTCTACTTCGGAGCCGAAAGCCGCAACAGCGCCCCCGCTGGAGCCTGGAAAGGTAAATATTGAACAAGCTGTCGGATCTGTCGGCCCGCTGTTCGGAGGGCTGCAGCGAGACCCCCGAGGGACGTAGGACGGCGTGGGAAGCCTCATTGGGACCCTGAGGCTTCCCCCTCCCGAGGTGAGTACCCCCCAGGGGAACTTTTTGATGTTACAGTGTCTCTTTAAGGGCTTTTATGGGAGCACTTAACGGGACTGCTCATGGTTCAAGTTGCAAATGTTTTTTAAAAGGATGAGAAATAAGTTGACGCGTTATACTATAATTCTTTCATTACAAGACAAGCCTTAAGCCTGGCAGATATACAACTGCAGATTCTATCTGTGAACAACCTGTAAATCTTGGCTTCCTAGCAGGAGTTATGTACTGTCAAAAAAACAACCTTATACGAAGCCTTCCTGATTTAGAAATATATTGAGGTTTTAGCCATCTGCAACCAATAATCCTTCCAACATTTTAAATCATAAACGGAGCAAAGGTCCATTTCCCAAGGCTTTTCACGAGATAACTTCTCATCCCCAGTCAGTGAAGTGACCCAACTCTATAATGTGGAGCACAGAAGGTTTGCGTCTTTCAACACAGTAGGATTTGAACCATGTACTTTTCGAATCAGGAGGACCATGCGGAAGAGAGAAAACAGAACGTGAAATTTGAAGATAACAGAAATATTCTTGCCAAGGGATGTCAAAAGTTAAAGGCTAGATTTTATGGAGTCGC
The DNA here is from genome assembly GCF_040937935.1 of Hyperolius riggenbachi. Taxonomy (NCBI): domain Eukaryota; kingdom Metazoa; phylum Chordata; class Amphibia; order Anura; family Hyperoliidae; genus Hyperolius; species Hyperolius riggenbachi. Next base: position 33,510,352 of record NC_090654.1, read on the forward strand.
TCAATATGAAATCTCATACCGAGACCAGACCTTTGCTGCACCATACTGCGAACTCCGAGTTGCTGTGACCTGGAGTGAACAAAGGGTTAGTTTTTGATGCGCTTTGGATCCTGCGGATGTGCTTTGGGTTCTACGGGAGAAAAGCGCTTTACAAATGTGTCGATGTTGTTATTGATTCCCAAAGATGAGGAAACTTAGATTACTAAATTAATTTTACAGTGACATACATTTGACATAAAAATTATATTTTTAATGAATGGGATATTAAAGGGTTGGATTTATCCCAGATAAGAAACCAAGATACACTAACCAATAATAATGGTTTAATTGCTAGTTTCTCAATCTAAACCCATGTCATATCCTCACCCATTAGAAACAATATTAGTAGATGGGTTCTCTTGGTCGCCCTGTAGAATTTTTGTAGAGACAGAGGGCCCTATGCAATTAATTTTATCTCCTGAGTTTTCTCCTAGGAAATAATTTTTCATCTTCTGTTTAATACAACTTTTAGCACTTTTCAATTGAAAAAAGTACCAAAAACTAGGTGAAAAAGTACTATCAAAACTATTCTGAGTATTTTCTTGCTTGCAGTTTAAAAGGCATTTTATAGACAACTTTGAAAATATCACCTCGGATAAAACGAAGCCTTGGCAGTTTCATGTCACAAATAAATGTTGTTAATTTTTTTCTGGTGCTTATCAATACTCCTATCATTTACTGGAATTGGTACCATAAATATTATGTTGTGTCTTCTCTTGCTTGCTGGAGATTTAAAAGGCATTTAATTTACAACTGTGAAAAAATATCAATTTGGAGAAAACCATAGAGAAAAAGTAAATTGTGCACGGGCCCTTGTCCATAAAATGCCTTTTAAGCCACTAAGCAAGAAAACACTTGAAATCATTTTGATAATACTTTTTTTTTAAACTACGTTTTAGTACTTTTTCAATTGCAAAGTTCTGAAAATGTATTTTAAATATGAGATATAAATGTAGCTCCTAGGAGTGAACTCAGGAGGAACAGTTAATTGAATAAGGCCTTTTGTATTTAGACCCTTTGGACTTAGGCTAGGTCCACACTTAATACGTTAACGTATCCCTGGCTCCGTCTTTCAGGGCGGATCGAAACCACAGCCACGGATACCAGTGTTTTAGATAGCAGCTGTCTTTAGCCATAAAAAAACGGATCCGTCTGCGTTTGCGGGGACCCGTTTTCAAAAAACGGGAGTAGTACGCTCCGGTCCACGTGGCGGTGATTAACATCGTCGCTCATGCAGACGCAGTACAGGCCGACCTCCAGGTTGGCCTGACGTCATCGCCGTGGACCGGGAAGCTTCACAGGCGAACGGCTCACCGCGGAGCTGCAGTGAGGGAAATGCTGGGAGCTTGGGGCTGGACGAAGCCCTGGGTAAGTAGCACTTATTGTTCTTAAAACCCCCTGATGACTCCTTTAACAGCAGAACACTCTCTGCTGCCATTCGCCAGCTTCCGATCACGTGACCTGCATGTGGTTCGGGACCAAGGGGGCCCCATGCTATCATTTTTGCAGGGGGCCCTGTTAAGTCTAGTTACGTCCTTGATGGGAACCTGATAAAAAAAAAAAACAACAACCAGATACTTACCTAAGGAGATGGAAGGCTCTGGGTACTATAGAGCCCTCATGCTCCTCTCACGGATCCCTCGTTCCAGCTCTGGCTCCCCCGTAGCAGTATTCGACTAATTGGTTGAATACTTCTCTCTGCTGCCGCCGGAAGATTGGGAAGTCTTTGGAGCCGAGTGCTACAGAGTCACCCGTCTTTAGAAACACTCGGCTCCCAAAGACTTCTGAAGCCTCCTCCAGCGGGGGATTCAGACGGGGGAGCCAGCGCTGGAACGAGGGGACCGTGAGAGGACCCAGAGCCTTCCTTCTCCTTAGGTATTTGTTTGATTTTTTGAAAACATTTTTTTCAGGTTCCCATTAGCTTTAACCAGGGGCGTAGAAATAGGGGTTGCAGAGGTTGTGACCGCATCGGGGCCCTTGAGCCAGAGGGGCCCCAAAGGGCCCTCCCTCAACTGCAGTATTAGCTCTCTATTGGTCCTGTACTCATAATAATCACTTCTATAGATGCTTTGAATAGTGGTAGTTATTAACAAACTTTTCCCCATCCCCCTCTGACACTGTAGTTGCTATTGGCAGGTTTTGGTGTGCCGTATCAATTGTTATGTATAGAGTGCTTGGGGGGCCCCAATTTAAAACTTGCATCGGGGCCCACAGCTCCTTAGCTACGCCACTGGCTTTAACCTCTTAACCTCCTTGCCGGTTATCCCGAGATGAGCTCGGGGTAACTCGCGCAGGAGGATTGCTCTGGATTTTTGCAATTTTTTTTCCCTACACGCAGCTAGCACTTTGCTAGCTGCGTGTGGTACGCAATCGCCGTCGCTACCCGCCGCACCACCCCCCCAGACCCCTGGCCGATCAGTGCCAGGCAGCGCTGAGGGGTGGATCGGGATTCCCTCTGACGTCCCGACGTCCATGACGTCATCCCGCCCCGTCGCCATGGCGACCAGGGAAGCCCAGCAGGAAATCCTGTTCTGAACGGGATTTCCTGCTTACTCTGATCGCCGGAGGATTGGGTGGGGGGATGCCGCTGCTCAGCGGCTATCATGTAGCTAGCGCTAGGCTAGCTACATGATTTTAAAAAATAAATAAATAAAAAAAAGTGCTGCGCTGCCCCCTTGCCGCAAGAATTGGACCGGCAAGGGGGTTAAGGACCACAGTGATAAACCCCCCTAAAGACCAGGCCTTTTTTCTGCTAATTGGCCACTGCAGCTTTAAGGCCAAGCTGCAGGGCCACACAACACAGCACACAAGTGATCCCCCCCCCCCCCCCCCTTTTCTCCTCACCAACAGAGCTTTCTGTTGGTGGGGTCTGATTGCACCCCCTGTGTTTATTTTTTTTATTTATAAATATTGATGTTGGGTTTTTTAAAAATATTTTTTAATATATATATATATATTTTTTTGTAAACACCACCCTTCCCCCCAGCCAGCCAATCCTGGCGATCGGCTGTCATAGGCTTCTGCCTATGATAGCCGATCACTCACTTCTGCCCCAGGGGGACAGCCGTGTCACACGGCTGTCCTCAGTACAGCGGTGCTGCTGATCGCAGCGCTGTACTAACTGTAAAGATGGCTGTTTCGCCATCTAACAGTCTCCTGAGCAGAGAGCTCTGCCCCCCGAGCAGGGGATGCGCGCGCATCCTGCGCGCGATCTCCTGCAAACTGCAGCCCCAGGACTTGACGCCAATTGGCTTTAGGCGGTCCTGGGGCTGCTACCGCGGCCACGCCCATTGGCGTGGGGCGGTCGCCCAGTAGTTAAAGTGTATCCAAGATGAAAAATTTACTATAATAAGTGACTTGTCTGTATATCTTATCTAAAGTTTAGATAGTTTACACAGCATATCTAGCTGCAAACAGCTTCAACAGTTTGATTATTTCTTCCTGTGAGGGCAGCCATATTCTGCTTGTCATCATTGCACACAGACAAGCTGCTCTGTATCTCCACCCCTCAGCCTGTGAAAACTCCACTCTCCTCTCTGCCCCCTTGCCACTGAAATCTCTGGCTGGTAACGCCTCCTCCTCCCCAGACTGAGCTCCCATAAACCCTTGCTACATGGGTCTCAGAATGCTTAGGCCACCGATATTCAACCGGGGTTCTGCAGCGTTTTGCCCCTTCTGCGGGACAAATTAGTACAATGATGCGCATGACGCCGCTCTCTTATAGGGTAGTTTTTGCGCCCTTCAGTGATGCGGCATTGAGTGGAGAAGGAGGAGACGGCGACGGTGAAGGAGATGGTGAGCGAGCAGGAGACGGATCGAGGCAGTCACCAGGTGAGTATGTTTGGACTTTGTGGTGTCACTCAGCATGCACTGTAGGACTGCACAGAACTCCAGGGCCTGTTTTTATTTTCCCCACAGCCCACACGCTGACACTGTCTTGGAGACTGGAAGCCCCTATTCCTGCCTACATACTGACAACTTCTATGTCTGGTTACATATATTGGGGGTACCTATCCCTGTCTACTAGAGATGGCCCGAACTTCCGATTTTAGGTTTGCAAACCTCCGCAAACGTTCGCGAACTTGCGACCTTTCGCGAACCACAATAGACTTCAATGGGGAGGCGAACTTTGAAAACTTGAAACATTTATGCTGGCCACAAAAGTGATGGAAAAGATGTTTCAAGGGGTCTAACACCTTGATGGGGGCAGGGCAGAGTAGGATAGACGCCAAAAGTCCCGGGGAAAATCTGGATTTGACGCAAAGCAGTGTTTTAAGGGCAGAAATCACGTTGAATGCTAAATTGCAGGCCTAAAGTGCTTTAAAACATCTTGCATGTGTGTACATCAATCCGGGAGTGTAATTAGAGTGCTGCTTCACACTGACACACCAAACTCACTGTGTAACGCACCACAAACAGCTATGTTGTGATGGCCGTGCTGGACTGGTGCGCACCATGGCGAGAGTGCAGGCGATAGCGGTTTTCAAGCCCATATGGTCGCCAGGCTGAGGTAGCTCAATGACAGAACAACAGTGATTGTCCAGCTGATCGAATTTGGTCTATCCACAATGAAGCAACAACCTTATTATCTTTGGTGAGACACTCATATAGCCGGAGGTCATTGCTTCATTGTGATACGCAAGCCCCTTCACCGCGGCAAGGTAATGATCACGAAGGGGAATTGACACATGTACATGCCTTTTGTTTTGTTGTATGCAGCCGCAGTGCAGCCAGAAAAATTAGGCAGGCATGTACACGCACCAGAAAAATTATTATAGCTGGAATCCAGGAGTCCTGGTGGACCCTGTTGGTGGTGGCGGAGAAGGCAGTCAAGCGGCCTGCAGGCAGAGATGCTGTGTGGGGACCCACTTAGTCTTGGGACAGGCAGTCACACAGCGTGCAGGCAGAGATGCTGTGTGTGGGGACTGACTTAGTCTTCGGGCAGGCCTGAGCGTGCTTTGCAGACCAGGCATCCGTGGTCAGATGGACCCTTGACCCAACGCTGTGTGCCAGTGATGTCACCACTTGCCTTTCAACATCACGGTACAGTTTAGGTATCGCCTTTTTTGAGAAAAAATTGCGGCCTGGTATCTTCCACTGCGGTGTGTGGCTTTGCTTTTGTGTGCTGCTTTTCCTCAGGTGGTCATCCCATTGCAGTTTGTGCCTTGTAATCATGTGCCTTCGTAAGGTAGTTGTCCCTACGCGGTTCTTGGTCTTTCCACGGCTCAATTTTCGGTGGCAGAGAGTACAGATGGCATTGCTCTCATCTGAGGCAGACACACAAAAAAATGTCCACACCGCTGAGCCCTGGGGTGATGGCACTTTGGTGGTGGCGGCCGACTGAGTGTTAAGTGAGGTGCCAGAATCAGAGCAGGAGGAGGAAGATATGTCACGCTTCCGAGCGGAAGCTGAGAAAGATGAGGTGTTCTGTTTTAAATAGTCAACTACGTACTGACAACATTGGAGGTTGATGGCACGTGCCTTCTTCTGAACACTGTACTTTGGTCGAGGGCCGCACGAAATCACGACAGCGCGACCTCGAACAGACCTTCCAGGTGGCCTTCCTCTGGCTCTGCCTTTTGTTTTGTCCATATTGGGGGGATGAAGTGAAAAGTATGCACTGACTTGACTAATACAATGTATGGTTACACAGGTGCAGTGAACAGGTATGCAGTGACTGCTGGTACAACAATGTGCGGTTACACAGGTGCAGTGAACAGGTTGCTGTGACTGGTATTACATATGTGCAGCTGCCTGTCACACACAGGTACCCTGCACAGGTGCAATGACTGGTGGTATTAACAATGCGTGCGCTCATCTAGGTATAGGTAGGTAGGTGCACTGAACAGTGAACAGGAGCAGTGATTGGGATTACAAATGTGCAGCTGCCTGTCACATGCACAGGTAGTCACTGAATGTGATGGGCCTGGCAGTGGCACAGTAGGAATTACACCAAAGGCCAGCTGCGACTGACTGACAGGGCTGTATATAAAGCAAGTGGACCACAAAAAAAAAAAATAGATCACAAGAACATTAGCTCTCAAAAGAGCTGTTGTGGGGTGCTATTTTAGCAATAAGAATCAGCAAGGCGTAAGCTAACAAGCCTACAAGAGCCTAACTAAGCTTTCCCTTTGTGAGTCTGCAGCAGCTCCCCCTTCTCTAATTACTGCAGGCACACGAGTGAGTCCAATGCCTGATGTTGCGTGCCTTTTATAAGGGGGGTGCTGCTCCAGGAGGGAGTGTAGCCTGATTGGCTACAATGTGCCTGCTGACTGTGATGTACTGTGACCCTAATGATGCACTATGGGTGCGAACCGAACTTCCGCAAAAGTTCCGATCGCGAACCACGGAAGTTCGCCGGGAACCGTTCGCCGGCAAACAGTTCGGGCCATCTCTACTGCCTACATATACTGGAAACACCTATGCCTGGTTACCTATATTGGGGGTCCCTATTCCTGCCTGCATATACTGGGAACACCTATGCCTGGTTACCTATATTTGGGGTCCTTATTTCTGCCCATCTATACTGGAAACATCTATGCCTGGTTACCTATATTGGGAATAATTGCCACATTGTATATGGGGGGTAATAAATGCATTTATGATGTGAGATGATTAGTGCATTTGCTATGGTAGTAGATTGGTGCATTTTATATGTTAGGTGATTGCCATATTGTATATGGGGGTGATTAATGCATTTATGATGTGAGATGATTACTGCATTTGCTATGGTAGTAGATTGGTGCAATTACTATATGGGGTGATTGGCGCTGGCAATGTTTCTCATCATCATTTTCATGCAGGGGTTCCCTGAAATTTGAAAAAACAATTTAAGGGTTCCTCGGCCCAAAAAAGGTTGAGAAAGGCTGCACTGGAGGAGCTATGGGCGGGGCTTGTTTAGTTTATAGCGAATTAGGGCATTAAAAAAAAAAAAAAGTATTTGGCCTGAGAAATGCCCTATAAACATATTTGAGGGGCACAATTTTGCAATGAGTAAAAGTTTATCTTGGATCCACTTTAAAAACAAAGTGTGGATCAATCAGATCTTAGATCAATTATTGCAATCTAATACTGTATATAAGAAAATGTTATTTTGCAGCAAAGATAAGACCTCTTTCCTGCAGAACTGACTGAACTCTCTACAGATCTGCAGAACATTGTTCTGTCCTATGTACCTCCTGGAAACCACAGACTGATATGGTCTGCAAATTATCATTATAACTGACCTTAGCAGAGATGTTGAATAGCATTGCCATGTTCCATTTACCCTTTTGAAGAAACAAAGGATGACCCAGCGCCGTCCAAGTACATCAATTATAATAATCCATTTTATTAGGACAAGCAGAACATCATAGCTCTCAGGTAGCATTATCCTTGTGAAATGATATATTATAGTTTTGAGAGGGTCCAAACATAGCTGTTTTGTCTGACGAGGTTACCTTAGAGCTGTGATGTTTTGCTTGTTATAGTCCTAAAAGAATGGATTATTATAGTTGATTTATTTGAATGGTGCTGGGACATCCTTTTGTTTCTACACTGACTGTAGCCTTCTGGGGCTCGGGAGGTTGGACCAGGGCAGTTTCTGGCCATTTTGGCACCCATGACAACAGCCTGTTGACTTGCCTGCCCCTAGAGTTGAGCCGAAATTTTCGTAATTTCGCATTACTATAATTACGCATGCGAAATTTGCGATTACGATGCGAAATTACGGTAGCGTAATTGCCATTAAAATCGTAATTGAAAATACCGTAAGCGTAATTTTCAACGCGTAATTTCGCGTTTCGTTAATGCCGTAATTTCGCATTAAACGCTACCGTAATTTCGCGTTAAACCGTAACGCTCCGTATAATATAAAAAAGCCGCCGACTTTAAGGGTTAATAGCAAAGCCCCCTTAAATGCTAAGAGCCTCAAATTTGGAGAATATATTAAGGAGATCAGGAGGAATAAGAGGAAAAAATTTTTTTTTCAAAAAGACCTTATAGTTTTTGAGAAAATCGATGTTAAAATTTCAAAGTAAAAATGTATACATTTAAAAACCCGCCGACTTTAACGGTTAATAGCAAAGCCTGCTTAAGGTTTAGGAACACCAAATTCCCAGGGTATATTAAGGGGATCAGTGGGAATAGGAGGAAACATTTTTTTTCAAAAAGACCTTATAGTTTTTGAGAAAATTGATTTTTAAGTTTCAAGGGCAAAAATGTCTTTTAAATGCGGAAAATGTCAGTTTTTTTTGCACAGCTAACAATAGTGTATTATTTTCATAGATTCCCCCAAGTGGGAAGAGTTTTACTTACTTCGTTCTGAGTGTGGGAAATATAAAAAAAAAACGACGTGGGGTCCCCCCTCCCAGACCTCTTTAACCCCTTGTCCCCCATGCAGGCTGGGATAGCCAGAATGCGGAGCACCGGCCGCGTGGGGCTCCACACCCTGACTATACCAGCCCGCATGGTCCATGGATTGGGGGGTCTCGGAAGGGGAGGGGCAGCCAAGCTTTCCCCTCCCCCTCCGAGCCCTTGTCCAATCCAAGGACAAGGGGCTCTTCTCCACCTCCGATGGGAGGTGGAGGTGGAGGCCGCGATTTCCTGGGGGGGGGGGGGGGGGTTCATGGTGGAATCTGGGAGTCCCCTTTAAAAAGGGGTCCCCCAGATGCCCACCCCCCCTTCCAGGAGAAATGAGTATAGAGGTACTTGTACCCCTTACCCGTTTCCTTTAAGAGTTAAAAGTAAATAAACACACAAACACTTAGAAAAAGTATTTTAATTGAACAAAAAACATAACGCGCTGCGTAATATGTTGGCGCTTTATAAATACAACAAATAAATAAATAAATAAAATAAATAAATAACCACGAAAAAAGTCCTTTAATATTCTTAATTAACCATTAATACTTACCTGTCCCTTTAAATAAATGATCCCTCGCAATAGCCTCGGAAATGTTCTATCAATTACAATGTAACAAAGTTATTACAATGTAACAACTTTGTTACATTGTAACTACGCCGCACCCGACGTCACTCGCCGCTCAGCCGCCGCACGGACCCGACAGAGCTCTGAGCTATATAGCTCAGAGCTCTCTAAGCATCTTTGAATTTAGGCTCCAAGGAGCCCCATTGGTCCTTAGCAGACCAATGGGGTTCCTTCTGATTTGAAGGAACCCCATTGGTCTGCTAAGGACCAATGGGGCTCCTTGGAGAACAAATTCAAAGATGCTTAGAGAGCTCTGAGCTATATAGCTCAGAGCTCTGTCGGGTCCGGACTCCGTGCAGGACGCTAAGTCCCCGCCGGCTCCGCTGCCCTCCCCGCCTCTCCCACATGTCACCCACATGTGGGTGACATGTGGGTGACAGATGTGGGCGGGGTGGACAGCGGGAGCTGCGGGGACTTAGCGTCCTGCACGGACACGTAATTGCTGCGGCGGCTGAGCGGCGAGTGACGTCGGGTGCGGCGTAGTTACAATGTAACAAAGTTGTTACATTGTAATAACTTTGTTACATTGTAACTGATAGAACATTTCCGAGGCTATTGCGAGGGATCATTTATTTAAAGGGACAGGTAAGTATTAATGGTTAATTAAGAATATTAAAGGACTTTTTTCGTGGTTATGTTTTTTGTTCAATTAAAATACTTTTTCTAAGTGTTTGTGTGTTTATTTACTTTTAACTCTTAAAGGAAATGGGTAAGGGGTACAAGTACCTCTATACTCATTTCTCCTGGGAGGGGGGGTGGGCATCTGGGGGACCCCTTTTTAAAGGGGACTCCCAGATTCCACCATTAACCCCCCCCCCCCAGGAAATCGTGGCCTCCACCTCCACCGCCCATCGGAGGTGGAGAAGAGCCCCTTGTCCTTGGATTGGACAAGGGCTCGGAGGGGGAGGGGAAAGCTTGGCTGCCCCTCCCCTTCCGAGACCCCCCAATCCATGGACCATGCGGGCTGGTATAGTCAGGGTGCGGAGCCCCACGCGGCCGGTGCTCCGCATTCTGGCTATCCCAGTCTGCATGGGGGACAAGGGGTTAAAGAGGTCTGGGAGGAGGGACCCCACGTCGTTTTTTTTTTTATATTTCCCACACTCAGAACGAAGTAAGTAAAACTCTTCCCACTTGGGGGAATCTATGAAAATAATACACTATTGTTACCTGTGCAAAAAAAACTGACATTTTCCGCATTTAAAAGACATTTTTGCCCTTGAAACTTAAAAATTTTCTCAAAAACTATAAGGTCTTTTTGAAAAAAAAAATTTTCCTCTTATTCCCACTGATCCCCTTAATATACCCTAGGAATTTGGTGTTCCTAAACTTTAAGCAGGCTTTGCTATTAACCGTTAAAGTCGGCGGGTTTTTAAATGTATACATTTTTACTTTGAAACTTTAACATCGATTTTCTCAAAAACTATAAGGTCTTTTTGAAAAAAAAAAATTTCCTCTTATTCCTCCTGATCTCCTTAATATATTCTCCAAATTTGAGGCTCTTAGCATTTAAGGGGGCTTTGCTATTAACCCTTAAAGTCGGCGGCTACCTAACATTGATCCATGCGTCAACTTTTCCGCTTGGGAGCATGGCCATACGCGTTAATTTTGTAATACCCACTGTAATGCGAAAATTAAGCGAAAATTACGCTTACGCGAAATTTCGCGAAATCCTTCTTCATTACGATTATGTACTTACGGCCATAATCGTAATTACACTAATTACGCGAAATTTCGCGAAATCGTAATTACGTCATTACGCTCATCTCTACGCTGCCCCCCTCCCTCATCCACAAACTTATGAATAGGAAGTGTGTAGCCTACATTCATTAGCTTCACAGAGAGCAATAATGAATTGATAGGTTAGATACAAAAATATTGTATCTCAAAACGAGTCTATAAAGGATATACACAGGGCCGGATTTACCATAAGGCACAGCAGGCACGTGCCTACAGGCGCCTGTTGATGGAAAGGCGTCTCCCCTCCCCCTCTAGTGCCTCCCTCCCACTTTGACTATACAGAGTCCTGAGCAGGGCGTAATTGAGAGTATACTCACCTGGGTCTCAGCATTCCACTGACCAGATCTCCCTTTAGTTGAGGGTACTTCTGGCTACCTAATGCTAAGGGACACCTGTAGCTACCTATGATGGGCAAGGGAAGTAAGGGAGAAGTGACAGCTGGGCCAGCCAGCACACTTGCGGTGCAGTTCGGTGGGGGGGGGGGGGGGGGTTAGGTTCATGGAGGGTGGAGTCTAGGGTGCCAGGACATCTGTGCCTATAGGCTCCTGTGAGATAAATCCAGGCCTGGATATACATATTGTTAACAGGCCAGATACACTTCACTGACTCAAAATCATTCAACCCACATAACAAATCCTTCCCATAAGGCCTCTTTCCCACTAAGACGTTGCGTTAGATGCGACGTTAAGGTCGCATAACGTGCCCCTAACGCAACGCATGGTGTTGGTACTAGAGAACGCTACATAGAGCCGCGTTAAGCGGCTCTTGATGCTTCCGTGATGCATACTTTTTGACGTATGTGGCGGTGGAGACCACGTGAGCGGAACACTCGGCATCCCGTGGTCCCGCCAGCCAATAAGCAGCTGCTCCAGGAAAAAAACACTGCAGTGCAGTGAATATTAATTAGCCATGTGGCTGGGATCAGTTGCGGACTCATCTCTCCTCCTCGTGCACGGAAAAAACAACATTACTGAGGATGTGCACACAGTCTAACGCGGCTAATAACGTGCATAAAGTACAGCTTGCAGTACTTTCACTTAACGTCCAGCGTTGCACTGTAACGCAATGTGGGCACTGTGAATAGCCCATTGATTTTTCATTACTGTGCGTTGGGCTGCCTAATAGGCTGCTCTAACGTGCGCCTGTAACGTCCCACTGTGAAAGCAGCTTAAAGGGAACCAGAGAGGAATGCATTGTTAAAATAGAAAAAGATTTTATACGTACCTGGGGCTTTTTCTAGCCCCATAAGCCTGGCTCGCTCCCACGCCGCCATCCTCCGCTTCCTGGATCCGCCGGTACCGGGCCCGTCACTTCCGGTGGACGCGGCCAATTGTCCGCATCACAGGGGCTCCCTCCATACCATACTAGTAGGCAGCCACACGCGTAACTGTATGGAGGAAGCCCCCTGTGATGCGAGAATTGGCCGCGTCCGCTGGCCGACTGGCGGTAATGGCGGGGCCCGGTATCGGCGGATCCAGGCAGCGGAGGACGGCGGCATGGGAGCGATCCGTGCGTATGGGGCTGGAGGAAGCCCCAGGTATGTATAAAAGCTTTTCTTGATCCTCTCTGGTTCTCTTTAAATGTTAAAAAATTGCGTGTAGCCACTTTATAAAACAATAAAAGTTATACTGTTTGTTGTGAAGCCTGAGTCTTTACAGGTTGGAATATTGTCCTGGAAATCCAGGAGAGTTGCAAGAATCTATACAGACCAAATCAAAACAATTACAGCTTAATTAGCTCTTGAACAGTAGCTGCCATTAATTATTATGCTACTCAGGCAACCTTTTCATAAAGCACAGTCTGCCCCCTCAAGCAGCTTTCACCACAGGCATCTGCCTGGTTTGCCTATGCCTTAAAGAGAACCCGAGGTGGGAATTACTTTTACTATTGGGGCACAGAGGCTGGTTGTGCACACTAAGACCAGCCTCTGTTGCCCCATCGTGTGTCTCCATGTCCCCCCTGCTCGCCGCTATACCCCCCGCATTGCTGGCGACACGCAGCGTGTCGCCAGCTCAATGTTTACCTTGCGCTGTCAGTCAGCGCTGCTCCCCTGCCTCCTCCGCATCGGCGCACCCGCCCGTGTCCCTTCCCTCCCGCTGATAGGAGGGAAGTGACGCGGCGGGTGGCGCCGATGCGGAGGAGCGGCGCTGACTGACAGCGCAAGGTAAACATTGAGCTGGCGACACAGCCAGCAATGCGGGGGGTATAGCGGCGAGCAGGGGGGACATGGAGGCACACGATGGGGCAACAGAGGCTGGTCTTAGTGCGCACAACCAGCCTCTGTGCCCCAATAGTAAAAGTAATTCCCACCTCGGGTTCTCTTTAACACTTTAGCAGCTTCAAAGGTACCATCTCGTTTGATATAGTGCACTCCTTTTGACCTCAGTTGGCAGAACTCTGTACTGTAATTTCTTAGAATGTTTTGATGTCTCTCTGCTAGCAGAGAATATAGAAACTGAAAGCAGAAGTCCTCTGTTATTGTCTCACAATGCCCCCTAGTAACAGGTGGCCATAATTACACATTACAGCAGTACTAATTAGTAGCAAGGAAATGTAACAAATACGAAATAAAAAAAATGCTAAAATAAGTTGGCCATGAAATCCTAGAAATTGAATGATAATTAAAATGGCTCTGGGTTGGACCCAGGCATGCCACATCTCCTGTCGTATGGCGTTCAATACTTGTTAAAGCTCCATTTACCCTCTCAACATATACATGCAGATATTATGCGTTATTCCATCAATGTCCTGTGTAGAGATCTGTAATACATTGCTCTGTCCTATCAACCTGCATGACAGAGACCTATTGATATTGTTAATCTACTAAGCACTGATCTACTAAGAACTACATATCTTCGTATTATTGCTGTAGCTCTTGACAGCTGCATTCATATATAATGTATTCTTCATATAATTCCATTAACATTGTATATGGGCAGCACGGTGGCGTGGTGGTTAGCGCTCTCGCCTTATAGCACTGGGTCCCCGGGTTCGCATCACAACCAGGGCACTATCTGCATGGAGTTTGTATGTTCTCCCCATGTCTGTGTGGGTTTCTTACAAACAATCTGGTTTCCTCCCACATCCCAAAAATATACAGATAAGTTAATTGGCTTCCCCCTAAAATTGGCCCTAGACAACGATGCAGACACTACATGATACATACATAGACATATGGCTATGGTAGGGACTAGATTGTGAGCCTCTCTGAGGGACAGTTAGTGACAAGACAATATATACTCTGTACAGCGCTAAGGAAGATGTCGGCGCTATAGAAATACTAAATAATAATAATAACATTGCTCTGTCCCATCTACTTTCCTAAATTATAAATGTTGATATATTTAGCAGATTATTCTCATTACCAGTCTTGTTATCTCATATGTTTATTGATCCTTGTAGGATATTCTGGAGAATGAGAGCATTACCCTGGACTGGATGTTCAGATACTCGCTTATCAATGACATCGTAAAGGTGAGTTGAATCCATCTCAATAATAGTGGTGATGGTAATCTGCTAATTACAATTATGTGAAATTTTCACAATTATGGCCATACGTAATTACGACTTGAACATTCAACTGATATTGTGTAATGCATTTGTAATTTTGCGTAATTTTCACATAATTTCAGACAGACTTGAGAGGTTAATAACATAGCCCCCATACATGCTATCATCACCAAAATTGCTACCCATCATTTTTAAGAAAAAAGGACCTTGTACTTTTTGAGAAAATCGATTTTAAAACGGAACTGTAAACTTACCTGGGGCTTCTGCCAGCCCCCTGCAGTCGACCTGTTCCCTCGCAGCCACTCACCGATGCACTGGTCCCACGCCGCGGCTCACTTTCACTTTGCGTAGTTCGGGGTAACTGCGCCTGTGCGGCACTGGCCACTTGCCTCCTCTTTCACGCTCCCGTAGTCGGACGCGTGCTGCGCAGGCGCATTAGAGATTTTCTCGAATGGAACGTGTCCTAGGATACGCGTGGCCAGGGCACAATGGAGGTCGACTTACAAGTCAACCTCCATTACAAGAAAAAAGTGAGCCACGACGGAGGAACGGAGGATCGTCCAGGACTGCGAGGGCACAGGTTGACAGCAGGGGGCTGGCAGAGGTCCCAGGTAAGTGAAACTCTTATTATTATTTTTTTTACAGTTCCGCTTTAAATATGCAAACGAAACGTTTTTTAACCATTTTCGCCTTTTGGATGTGACTTTCACGGCCAAAAGGCTGCTGTGCACGTCTGCATGCGCCGGCACGCTCCCGTGTCCCCCTCCCCAGTAGCCCGGAGATCAATGAATGGGAACATTGTTTCCATTCACTGATCTAAGTTTCCAGTAGAAAAACCGATGGCTTCTTTTCAGAGGCTGCAGTCTTTCTGAAAAAAAAAAATCACGTCCTCCTTGTAGTTCCTGTGAGCAAGTGTGCTCGCTCACAGGATAGAAAAACAAAAAAATCACTGCGGCCATCTTGTGGCCAAATAGTAAAACTACATGCACATACATTTTTTCCCCAGATAACACAATAAATTACATTTAAAATTAACTGTTTACCTCCCACACCCAAAAATACCGAAATTTTTAACTAAAATTTTTTAAAAAAACTTACAATTTAAAAAAAAAAAAATAGTTACCTAAGGGTCCATGTGATGATCTGCTCAGCTGTCTGCACGGGCAGACAGCTGTTTGACCATTTTTTAGGTCTGAATGCTACAAGTCTCTGGAAAAGAGACCTGTCTTCGCTTTGCAAGTTTCAGAGTTGCTCTGCTGAGGAATTTGCATACACTTGTCATGCAAATTGCCTAGCTGCCTCCTTTGATGGCTTGCAGTATAAATACCTTTTGCTCCCAGAATCCCTTGCTGGTCATGATGGTTTGTTCCTGCAAAACTCTCTTGGAGTATCAGCCTTGCTATCGTTTGCTAAGATTACCTTAGAGAAATTCCTTGGGACTGCACTAGGCATCCCTTCTAGTGCAGTCAGGTTGTATTATCTGTATTGCCTTGTTCTGTCTCTCTGTGTCGATTGTCTTGTCGCCAGCGACGGTCGACAGGAAATCGTTCTGTCTGTCTGGGAGTGTAGGCCAGAGCTGCAGTTGCTACTGGCTGCTCCATCTGTCTGGATTGCATTAGCCCTAGTGGTAGTGGCAGTGCTTCCTTCTGTATTCTGCCTTATGGGTGCTAACCAGAGCAGGGGTTGCTACTGGTAGCCCCAACTGTTTGTCTGTCTGGATCGCATCCGCTCTAGCGGTAGAGGCGGTGGTTCGTTTTGTATTCTGCCTTAGGGGTGCTAGCCAGAGCAGCAGTTGCTACTGGTAGCCCCATCTGTCTGTCATGTCTGGTACGAACGCTTGCTGTAGGCTCGGTGAGGCAACCGTTTAGCAAGCGTTCGCGTTCTCTATTTCATGTTTGTGTTTCATTGGTTAGTTAGGGTGGCACGCTTATCACTGGGCGCCTAACGCGCGGTGATCTTTTTTAAACGCGTTCGCTGTTGCGAATGAGTGCGGTGTTTGCGTTTAGCTTGCGTTTGTTATTTTCCTTGATGTTCTGATTGTTGTTGCTTGCTGTGCCTTTCTTGTTACTCTAGTGCTCTGTCCTGCTCGGTCTTGTGTCACTGTTGGCAATCGCCAGTCTGGCGATTGCATTCCCACTTCGTTTCCGTTGTTGTGTGTTCACCGTCGCTGGGTGGTGACTAGATGGGTGGACACATTCATTCTGTCTCTGTGCTCTTTTTCTACACTTGTGCTCTGTCTATTCGGTCTTGTGTCACTTTTGGCAATCGCCACTCTTGCGATTGTGTTCCCACTTCGGTTCTGTTGTTGTGTGTTCACCGTCACAGGGTGGCGACTAGATTAGTGGATACACATACATTCTGCCTCTGTGTTCTCTCTCTTTTGTCTATCTTGCCCTGCATTGCTTCAACTCGTACAATTCCCATCTGGCATCTGTGGCCGTGCAGAGGCTGTGTTCGTCTGCACTCCACAGCTCCATCTGCCGGTGGGAATCTCCCTCTACAGGTGCATAGCACCATAGCTGGGTTCTCTTTAATTACACGCTTGTGGAGGATTTCCGCAGTGTCAGCGCGCGTCCTGTGCGCTGACCACGAAAATAATTCCACATTCGTTACAGTACATTACTAATATTTTTAAATTATAAACTTGTAAATAGTGATTGGATGCAAAAAAATGTACCTTTATTTCCAAATAAAATATTGGCACCATACATTGTGACATAATTTAATGGTGTAATAACCGAGACAAATGGGCAAATAAAATGTGTGGGTTTTAATTATGGTAACATGTATTATTTGAAAGTTATAATGGACGAAAACTGAGATATAATGATTTTTTTCAATTTTTTTCTTAATATTCCTGTAAATGCATTTAGAGAAAAATAATTCTTAGCAAGAACCACCCAAAGAAAGCCTAATTGGTGGCGGAAAAAACAAGATATAGATCAATTCATTGTGATAAGTAGTGATAAAGTTATTGGCAAATTAATGGGAGGTAAAAATTGCTCGGATGCATAAAGTGAAAAACGACTGAAGGCTGAATTGTTTAAACTTAGAAATATAACAGCTTAAAGAGAATCTGTACTCTAAAATTCTTACAATAAAAAGCATACCATTCTCTTCATTTTGTTCTCCTGGGCTCCTCTGTGCTGTTTCTGCCACTCCCTGCAGCAATCCTGGCCTGTAATTGCCAGTTTTAGGCAGTGTTTACAAACAAAAGACATGGCTTCTAACCAGAGTGCGATAGGCTGAGAACAGCTTACTGTGTGACTCATGCAGAGCTTGGAGAGGGTGTGTAAAGCTTCTGCCAATGACAAGCAGTGCTGCACATTCCACACATTCCAGCCTGAGGCCGACAGAGGAAAGAAGATAAGATTTATTACAGAGACAATGCAACTAGAAAAGGCTGCAGTATGCCAGAGCACATTAGAACTGGCATACGAACTTACAGGATAGAAGAAATAAGGCTGAAAATTTTGTTACAGAGTCTCTTTAAAAAACATTTTCCCTTTGTATTTTTAAAAATTGATTTTCTCAAAATTTTGGTGACAATAGCATGCAATGGGGGCTTTGCTATTAACCGCTAAAGTCAGCACGAAATTACGAGAAAATTATGCGAAATTGCTAAATTACGGTTCATAATTATGTTTACAAACGAAATGAATTACGATTTTACCCGAAATTTCACACAACGATGTTGCATTGTCATTGCAAATGACAATGCGAAATTACGAATATGTAAAATTTGTTCTCATCCCTACTCCATAATACAAAACGTGACTCCCTTTCAGAAAAAGCCAAATAATTCACACATTCTGGATGTGTTTCCAAGCCTCCCACTGCTAACATCATCCACAACACAAACTCCTGGCAGTGCGGAGATGATAATCACCAGGAATCAGCCTCACCTATTACTTGTAGAAATAATTAGAGTTCATTAGAACATTGTAAATGATGCCTCCAGTCCCAACAGAAAGAGATGAGCCTGGCAGGGCCATGGAGGCAGCTGCCAGAGGCACAGAAGGGATGGTGAGCAGGAAATCTTATTACAGGAAAATAATTAAACTTTATGTCAGGTTTCACAACGGAATGCGACTCATGGTGATTATATTCCAGTGATACTGCTGGTTTAGTTAAAGGGTACCTGTAGGGAAAAAAAGTGCCCATACGGTCAGGGCCGGGATTTACCATAAGGCACTGTAGGCATATGCCTACAGGCGCCTGATGATGGAAAAGTGCTCACTCCCGTCCCTTTTTTTTATCTATGCAGAGTCCCAAGCGGAGCATAAATGAGAGGTTACTCACCTGCGTCTCACATTCCACTTACGAGGTCTCCCTTCAGTCGGGGGCAACACTAACTATCTAATACTTGGGGCACCTCTAGCTACTTAATTCTGAGGACAGCTGTGGCTACCTAATACTAAGGCCTCGTTCAGACTATACGCGCTGCGGTGCGCATTTTGGCAGCGCGTATAGTGTGCGGCACGCAAGAACGGTAGAAGGGCATAGACAGCCCTTCTACCGTTCCCATCATATGCGCTGCGTGGCAGCGCGATTGCTCTATCGCGTACTGCACGCATTTTTGGGAATCGCAGCGCAGATCCCATTCATTGTAATGAATGGGATCTGCAGCGCAGCGCATAGGAGCGCAGATGGCGTGCGATCGGACGCGTTGCGTTCCAATCGCACAGACATCTGCGCTAATGATGTGAACGAAGCCTAAGGCCTTGTTTCCACTGATGCGCTTCTATCCGCTTCTGTCCGCTTTTTATCAGCACATCAATGTTACAGATTGATACATGTTGCTGAAAAGCGGACAGAAGCGCATAGATGGAAACGAGGCCTAAGAGGCTCTTGTAGCTACCTATGATGGGCATGGTAAGTAAGGCTCAACACACACCATACAATCTAGGTTGTTCAATCTTACCACTTTCATGTAGTATAAGAGCTTATCCAATCAATCATTCAAGGTATTTTCAATCTGTTGGCCCTTATACTACATAGATTTGGTAAATCTGTACAACCAAGATTGTATGGTGTGTGTTGAGCTTAAGGGAGAAGTGACAGCTGGGTCAGCCAGCACACTTGCGGTACAGTTCAGTGGGATTTTGTAGGTTCATGGAGGGTGACATCTGTAGGTAAACCATCTGTGCCTATAGGCTCCTGGGATGTAAATCCGGGCCTGCCTACGGTGTACTCACCTCATCAGGAGAATCCTCCAGAGCCTTTCCCCCATCCTCCTCCACTGGCCTGTTCCAGCGCTAGGGCTAGGAATGGTAGGAAATGTTGATTTCCAGTTCCACAGAAATTCCGATTTCTGCCTATGCCGATTACCGATTCTGCAGATGTCAGATGTACAGTTTTTGGGTTTGGGGGGGGGGGGCATTTTTTGCATTCTCTGATTGGCCAAATACTTCTGAGTTGACTTTGCATTCTTTGATTGGTCCAATGCTTCCAAGTTCTGTGAGGGCCCATTTCCACCATCGCGAATTCGCATGCGTTTTTCGCATGCAAATTCGCATAGCAATACAAGTGAATGGGACTGTTTCCACTTGTCAGGATTCCTTTGCGTTTTTCTGTGCAGAAAAAATTTGCATGGAAGAGCCATCAGAATTCGCATACCGCATACCGCTATGCGAATCGCATACAATGTATTTAATAGGAAATTCGCATGAGGTTTGGGTATGCGAATTTTCATGTGAATTCGCATAGAAACAATGGAAAAGCACACCAGTGCTGCCATGGTTAAATTCGCATACATCGTCATCCATGCGAATTCGCATGAAAATTCGCATAGACCCGCATGCGAATTCGCATGCGAATTTTTACCGCGGCGATTCGCACCGCACAAGTGGAAATGCAGCCTAATTGGGCTAAAATCACTGAGTTGCAGAAGTATTTCTTCAGAAATACATTTTTTTTCCGATTTCCAATCGAAAATGCCAACTTTCGATCGGAAATTTCATCTCTACGGAATCCGAGTGAGCATCCCTAGCTGGGAGCCCGTCACCCCAGAAAAATAGCTTGTTGACAGCCACTGCTTGTGCATTAGCACGGGCCCACTTGGCTTTGTTTGGTAAAAACCGAGCCAGATCAGGTCCATCCCGCTACGCAAGTGCAGGCAGTCTGAGCCTGTGGAATCACACGGCACTGATCGGGCTCAGCTTTTCCTGCTGGAGCCCAAGCAAATCCGTGTTACGGCGCAGGCACTGTGCGGACGCACTTCTGAGGCCTAAGCTGATGGTAGAAAATGGTGGAAGCCTCTGGAATCCAACCTAAAACATATTACTTTGGTTGGCTAAAACGGCCAATATGATCAACAAAAGACACATTTTTTGGTATAAAAATCGAGTCCATAAAGTTGCATTGTTTCGGCTGAACATGAAGTTAGCATTGTGCATCCATGGTAAGACCGAACACCTTTGGCCTACAGGTCCTCAGATCCCCATGCCACTTTGTAGGGCTGAAACAACTGATATCAGCCATTTCAGTTAGCCATGTGCTAAACAAAAGATCTCTCTTGATTAGAAGGAAAGATCTTTCTCATCTAAAAACTCAATCTTTCAGGATGGATTTTTTTCTCGTTGAGCGGGCCAGTGACACGTAACCATGGCTACCCACTACCCACTACCTACTGAACAAAGCCTCATTCACCTCTGCACTAGCTCACTGCCAAATGACGCTTGTCAACTGAAGTCAATAGTATCGTAAGGCTGCTCTGCAGATGAGAGGTGCAAGCCAGTCTGCAGACCAAAGGTAGCCATACACAATCGATCATTCAAACAATCGATTAAAAATAATCTTCAGTGCAGAGGAAGATTTTAGGCAGATTTGATCTAAAGGATAGAATGTGCTGAAAATCAACCCTTCCAGGAACGCCCTCTCACTATGACGCCGATCTCTGCCCATCTTCCCCTCGCTAGTGTTTACCGATCACCCTACACACATATCGTAGTGGCCATTTCTTGGAGGATGGAAATTCAGCATCCGGGCAGAGCTAGACAGGGTTGCACTGACGGTTGGGTTAACTCAGGCCTCTCAAAAGGAAATAATGACATGACCATAAGGAAGAGGGGGAGAAAGGTAACTGGGCAGAAGCAGATCATCCACAAGGCAACTCAGGTTCCTAGGGCCTGGAGAGAAACTAGGGGCTGGTTGAAACTAGCTCCCACAAAATCTTACAAAAACATCCAGGTGGCCATCAAAGGTGGGCCCCGAAGTGAGTACTTGCCCAGGGCCCCATTTCACCATAATCCATTTCTGTAACTGTGCTTGTCACTATTACCACACTTCAGGTATGGTTTAAAGTTTCAAGCCTCTAACCAGCGGAGAAGCAACGTAACACACATTATAAAAGCAACCTGTTGTGTACATACCACAAGCTGCGCTATTTGCAAGATGCCCAATACATAGTTGCCCAATACTGCCTAAATGCCAGTAAACTTTCCGTGTGCGCCTAAATTTTACCAGTGTTTAGTAAATCTGCTTCCTCAGACATCCACATCCTAGAACAAACTTCATAAGTCTGGGCCCATTGTCCTGAATGGCTATATACTGCAAAATATATATATAGAGGCTGAGGCTGTTGATCTGCATGTGCCAATTCCTGGTCACTGGAGAGGTTGTGGCAGGAGAGAAGGGAGTTTGAAGTGCTCCAAATCAACCCATCCTGGATGCGGCTAAACTAACCCCTGCTGCCCTACCAGCTATATTACACTTCACTACACTAATCCCTGCTGCCCTACCAGATAAAATACACTATACTACACTAATCCCTGCTGCCCTACCAGCTAAACTACACTATACTACACTAATCCCTGCTGCCCTACCAGATAAAATACACTATACTACACTAATCCCTGCTGCCCTACCAGCTAAACTACACTATACTACACTAATCCCTGCTGCCCTACCAGCTAAATTACACTACACTACACTAATCTCTGCTGCCCTACCAGCTAAGTTACACTACACTGCACTACACTAATCCCTACTGCCCTACCAGCTAAATTACACTGCACTGCACTACACTACTCCCTGCTGCCCTACCAGCTAAATTACACTGCACTGCACTACACTACACTAATCCCTGCTGCCCTACCAGCTAACCTACACTACACTGCTCCACACTACACTAATCCCTGCTGTCCTATCCGGTAAAACGACACTACACTGCTCTACATTACACTAATCCCTGCTGCCCTACCAGCTAAGCTACACTACACTACACACCACACCAGTGTTTCTCAAACCTGTCCTTGTGACTCCCCAACGGTGCATGTTTTGCACCTATGCACAGATTAGGTAATTAGTGTCTCAGCTACATGGAATTCACATAGCATTAGACACTAATTACCCCACCTGTGCATAAGTGAGGGTTCCTACAAAACATGCACCGTTGGGGAGTCACGAGGACAGGTTTGAGAAACACTCCACTACACTAACCCTACTACCCCATCAGCTATGCTACACTACACTGCTTTACACTAATCCCTGCTGTCCCACCAGCTAAGATACACTACACTACACTAATCCCTGCTGCCCTACCAGCTAATATACACTACACTGCACTAATCCCTGCTGCCCTAGCAGCTAAGATACACTACACTGCACTACACTACACTAATCCCTGCTGCCCTACCAGCTAATATACACTACACTACACTAATCCCTGCTGCCCTACCAGCTAATATACACTACACTGCACTAATCCCTGCTGCCCTACCAGCTAAGCTACACTACACTGCACTACATTACACTAATCCCTGCTGCCCTACCAGCTAAGCTACACTAAATTACATTTCACTACACTAACCTACCACTGCTGCAAATACTCTCACCTGATCCTGCCTCCACGCTCCTCTCCCCCTCGCTCCGGTCCTGCAGCTCCACACACACTCTACTCCTCCTGCAGCTTCCTGTACATTGCGGCCACCTGCCGCTATAGTGCTTTGCTCCTCCATACTTCCTGGACGGCTACTTCCTGATTAGTGGTTCTCTGCGTGGCCCCAGTGGCACATATGCACATTGCATGTGTAATCACACACGGCGTAGGCTGCACGTGCGCCGCTGGGGTCAGGCAGGGAACTAATCAGGAAGTAGCCAACCAGGAAGTATGGAGGACCAAAGCGGTAGAGTAGGAGGTGGCCACAGTGTACAGGAAGCTGCAGGAGGAGAAGAGGAGCGTGTGTGGTGGAGCTGCAGGACCGGAGTGAGGGGGAGAGGAACATGGTGGCAGGATGCGAAATATAAGACTTTCCGCCCAGTTTTTTTTTTTTAAGAATAAGTGTTATATTCTGAAAAATATGGTACATACACACTGATACACATCACATTTTCTCTACTACTCCTACTGCACTTTCCCATTGTGTTTACAAACTTTCTCCTGACATTCCTGTGCCCACCGGGTACCAATCTGAATATATACACTGTATAAAAGAATAGTCCCAATCATGTTTTGGTAAAAAGGGTTTAGCATTACTTGTTTGCATTCAGCCAGGTGTGATTTGTTCCCTCGTCTCACTCTCTGTCCCCCCGCAGGGAACGCTCTTCCTCCACAACAGCGTCATCGGCTCCCACGGGAACCTGAAGTCTTGCAACTGCGTGGTAGACAGCCGCTTCGTCCTGAAAATTACCGATTACGGTCTGGCCAGCTTCCGAGCCATCGTGGACATCGAAGACTCTCATGCCTACTATGCCAGTAAGATGGACAGGTTTACTTGCAACAACAATCGCCTATGAGCATGGGGAGCCTGTGAGATAGGGGCCTATTAAGGAAAATCCAACACAAATTTGTCCTCCTCTTTCCATACTTTCTGTCTCATACATTGTGGCACAGGCCATGCTGCTTCTGCTTAACAGACATGTACGCCGCCCTTCATGAAGTCCCTGTTTACACTCTTAGAATTTTCAGTGTTAGTCAAGTTGAACTCGCACAATTTTCAATTTTGATATAAACACTCCAGAGAATTTCCTTTCATTCACACAGAGGTGTGGCTGGGGTTTTCAGGTTTTGCAACCCCCTATGGACAGTCCTGGGGGGATGGACGTGGCCACACATCAGAATGTGGGTGTGGTCATGGGTGGAGCCAAATGTTCAAATGCTGTTTAGATAGCCCGATGGGCTCCCTTCCCCCCATAGATAGCCAGATGTGCCCCCTCCCTATATTCAAATAGCCAGATGTGCCCCCCCCCCCCCACACACACACACACAGATAGCCAGATGTGCTCCGTTTAAATAGCCAAATAATTCTCCTTCCCCAATTCAGATAGCCAGATGTGCCCCCATTTAGATAGTTAGATGTACCCCCCTCCCCCCCTTTAGCTAGCCAGATGTGTACTGACAGCAAAAGAATCACCGGTTTCAACATTCTGGCGATGACGTCATTCCTCCTCTGCAGTGCACTCATGACACCGCTGTTACCAAGGAGATGTCCCGCAGAAGAGAGATGACGTCATCGTTGGAACTTTGGAGTTGGTAAGTTTTCTGCTGTTATTAATGTTTCTGCACTCCTCTGCGGAGGGAAGGAGGGAGATACGCAGAGGCACTTTGGGCGGCCAGCGAGCCATCTCTCACTCACGTGGTGGTGCGGCGGCCGCACTGAGCACCCTCACAGTGCTGCTCACAGTGTTGCGCCCAGGGACATATGTGCCCCATTGCCACCCATAGCTGCGCCTCTGTATCGACAAGATAAGTTTGTGAATCAACCCCACTGATTGAAGCAAATGATACATGTGTATTAGTAAGAAGGGTTAAAGGGGCGTGAGAAAAGATGGGAGGTGGTTTACAAATCTACAGGATTGGACGTTTGGGGATTTCAGAAAGTGCAAGTGGGAAATTGTGGGACAAGAGGTTAACAGTGAAGTATTTCTGTGTCTTGTTTTCTTGAGAGGTTTGCTCCTTTTGTTTAGAGAAGTTGTGGACCGCCCCTGAGCTCCTGCGAATGGAATCGCCCAATCCTCAGGGTACCCAGAAAGGAGATGTGTACAGTTTTGGCATCATCCTTCAGGAGATTGCTCTCAGAAATGGAGTGTTCTACATGGACAGTGAGGACTACAGTCCCAAAGGTAGGTTCTCAAGCAAACATTCTAAGGCCACCACTGGCTTCAGTGTTACATAGACTGAGTGTGTTGATGGAAATGTAGAAATTCCACTTTCTTCTATAAAAGTTCTAGGTTTTCCTTCCTATCTCTTCAGAGATAATAGAACGGGTCAAGAGCCAAGAAAAGCCATACTTTAGGCCGTCTACTAACCTTTACTGCCATATCCAGGAACTTGGTGTGCTCATGCAGAGGTGCTGGGCTGAGGACCCTTTAGACAGGCCGGACTTCAACCAGATTAAAGTTCTGCTACGCAAGTTCAACAGGTGACGACCTTCTCACTCATGGTTATGTACCTACCATCATGTGTTACCTTCAAATCTGTTGTATGTTCTGCTTCCAATAGGAAGAAGATGCCGTTAGAGTTAGACCAAAAATGCACTCACTAGACCAAAAATACCCCAAGCTTTATTTTCCAGTCATAGAATCTGATGTGACCTCTTGTTTTCCCTCACTACCGTATAGCTAGTGTATAAAAGTGTACCTTGCACCTTGCAGAGAGAGCAGCACGAATATCCTGGACAACCTGCTGTCACGAATGGAGCAGTATGCCAACAATCTGGAGGAACTAGTAGAAGACCGAACGCAGGCCTACCTGGAAGAGAAACGCAAAGCTGAAGCTCTCCTCTACCAGATATTGCCTCAGTAAGTAAACTGAGATAGTACAGGCCACCTGGTTTTACCATGCTTCCCATCAGTCTCTATTAGAAGTTATTGCTAAGTGTTCAGACAACTTTTTATATTTAAAATTGGTCACACATCTATCATTTCTGCAGCCCTATTGACCATCTAGTTTGATAATATTATCGAATCAGATGACAATTGGTGCCCCAACAAGCATGCCCGTTCAATGATTTGATAGATTTCAGGCCAACCTGGTTTATCGGATGTACAGCTGTAACAGCGTGCGATATTGTGGTGACCAATGAACGCAACGGAACTTCCGGCTGCTGTCTCTGAATATTTGTGTGTCATCCCCCCTTCGCCGGATGCGTCCAAATCTCCGGATTTGTTTTTACAGCGCTCCTTCTTTGTGCCCTCAATTATCTTGTAAGAAACCTGTTTATTGCCGCCACTCGAGTCCCACACCCTCTGTTCTTGCAGTTCCGTCGCTGAGCAGCTGAAGCGAGGAGAGACAGTTCAAGCAGAGGCCTTTGACAGCGTCACCATCTACTTCAGTGACATTGTAGGCTTCACCGCGCTCTCAGCAGAAAGCACGCCAATGCAGGTACTCCAATGTAATACATCAAATATACGGTAACAACAGCTGCCATCCGAAACATGCAAACGTTATACAGCCACCTGCTAAACGTTATATACATAACCACGAGCTACATTACAGCAGGGGGCTCTTTCAACTACAGATACGTGTAATCCTTTAGCTTGTAACACTTGACAGGACTAAATTTACCAATCTCTAGTGTATACTCCTTGTTTTTTTCATTGTCTGCAGATTTTTTTGGGTTCTGTAAATGTGCCTATGCCATACCTCCCAACATTTTGAAATCAGAAAGATGGACCCTTAGGCCACACCCCTAGTCTCACATACCATAAAGATTTCATAAGAAAATGATGTTGTTTTATAATTCAAACCACACTGGTCCTTTCTATCCTGGTTCATTTTCCTTCATATTAACATATAAAAATAATAAATATGTCGATTTTAAAGGATATACATTACATTTAGAGTATATTAAATATATTTTTTCAGTAAAAGAAATTACATATATTTATATAAATCTGTGCATCTGTCCTGAAAGAGGGACAAATGAGGAAGAAAGAGGGACAGGGGCACAGGGTTCCCAAAGAGGGACAGCTGGGAGCTATGCCATACATTTAGCGATGATGGGCAGATTCAATCAACAGACAGATCTATCTCTGATCAAATCTGATTAGAGAGAGATCTGTCGGCTGTCCATGTACCACAAGCAAATTCCTGATCAATTTCAGCATGAAATCACAAGGGAATCGTCCAAGTCTGCCACGTCCACCCTAGTATATAAATGTACCCACCTTGGCCTTGATTCACTAACTGGCGCTAAGCCGGTTAGTGAGCCTTAACACTTTGTGGGCGCAAACCAGGGCGTTAGTTTGCGCCCACACATCGCGCACAGCACCGTGCACTTCGCTTGATACTGTGCGCGATGTGTGGGCGCAAACTAACTATTGATCGATTGGAAAGGAATCAGCTACTCTTCACATGATTTCAATCAGCACAGAAGCAATTTTTTGTTTCAGAGCATGAAGGCACAACATCGTAGAGATCGATTAGTGAAGGTAAATTTGAAAAGGATCTTAGTATGTGGGCTATTAATTGATCCACTTTTGATCAACCACACCGCTGTTGAACATCCAATAAAGTTCATTGCTTAGTTGCTCAATGGAAGATCGAGTCATGTGTGGGTACCTTTAGAGATGTGATTTGTTATTAATATATGGCTTATATGATTCTTTGAAACAACTTCAGAATTGTAATATTAGTCACCACACCAATGGCTAATATTTTTGCATTTGGTGGTTGCTGGCACAATACACCACAGTCACCTCTGTCTCTTGGCTCCTCCAGTGGTGAGATCTCACCAGGCCTGAGTATTGGGGTCTGCACACAAGTTACAACCATTGTAATGCTATACCCCAGCCTGTGCTGTGTTCTTTATTTATTACAAAGCATAAACAGTACAATAGCCAACGAAGGGGTTCACGTACCAGAATTGGTAAGATCAACCAAAACGTCAAGTTGGTCCACAGAGGAGTCAACTACAGCAGGTAGACCTCACTACTCCCAAGAGAAAACACAAGTGAGGGACTTGCCGATCAGACTACAACTATAATTTGGGCTGACACAATAACATTGCTTCAATTTGATATTCTCTCAGACCTGGGCCTCCAATAGATGATTATCATGTAAATCTTACATGCCATTGTATATGAAGGTGAATGATTTCAATGAGCTGGTTCTTTTTTCAGGTGGTCACGCTCTTGAACGACCTCTACACTTGCTTTGATGCCATCATAGACAACTTTGATGTCTACAAGGTATGAAACAAGGACTTGGAACGTATTCTTCTGTGGTTTCTTTTGGTGGAGCTGTATGACGAGGAAACAGCTATCGGCCAGTCCTCTGCAATCTGCCTAAAAAAAACTACGTACACACATCTACCTCTGCCTCTTGGATGCTCCAGTAGATGCCCCGGCAGTTGGGCCATACTGCGCGCAGGTGCATAATGCTCCCAGCTATGGGATCGCAACGGGGGACTGCGCCTGCACCGACTGGCCCAAGATAACGGGGTATCTACCAGAGCATCCAGGAAGCAGAGGACGGCAGCGAAGGAGCGATCTGAAAGGCAGGGGCTGGAGGAAGCCCCAGGTATGTATAAAACTTTTACACCCTTTCATCTCAGGTACACTTTAAAGTAAACCCAAGGTGACCCTAAGGTAAAAAAACAGATATTTACCCAAGAAAAGGGATCCTCCAGAGGCTTCCCCATGTCCTCCTGGAAACCATTGCGGCTGCCAGGGACCCTCCTGAAGATCGTAACCACGCTCCTATTCATGCACAAGCACTTCCCCCACACAAGTACAGCCACGCCCCCCCCTCCCACGTCCAAACCCCCAGCGGCTGGTAAAACTCCCCTCCCCCCCCCTTCCTTCCCATAGCAGTGCAGAGGCGCTGCTCCAGCGCTGCATTGTCTGTTCTGTTCTTCCTGGCAGTCACATGCACTATGATTCCATACTTCCTTCTCCTGATCATGTGACACACCTCAGGAGCCAGAAGTATGCAGCATAGAGTGTGTGGCCGTCAGGAAGACCAGAGGAGACCCGAAGCAGCACTGGTGCAGGTAAATATTAAACTGCTCCACCGCACTACTCTGCAGAAGGGGGAGGAGTGAGACCCTTATGGACCTAATAGTTACACCACTTAGTTTTAGACTATTCAGTAAAATGTTAAATCTTAACAACCAATTTTGTCTGCGTTTAAGACTTCATTTTAGATTCTGGCACTTTACGTTATTGAGTTTGACACCTCTGCTATAGGGGTACTTTAACCATTTCAGCCCGTGGGGATTTTTCGCCTTATGCATCAGAGCAATTTTCACCTCCCATTCATTCGCTAATAACTTTATCACTACTTATCACAATTTATTGATGTATATCTTGTTTTTTCCGCCACTAATTAGGCTTTCTGTGGGTGGTACATTTTGCTAAGAGCCACTTTACCGTAAATGCATTTTAACAAGATAAATAAGAAAAAAATGGAAAAAAATCATTATTTCTCAGTTTTCGGCCATTATAGCTTTAAAATAATCCACGCTACCATAATTAAAACCTATGTATTTTATTTGCCCGTATGTCTCGATTATTATACCATTTAAATTTTGTCCCTATCACAATGTATGGCGCCAATATTTTATTTGTAAATAAAGGTGCATCGTTTCCGTTTTGCGTCCATCACTATTTACAAGCTTATAATTTTAAAAATGTTTGTAGTATACACCCTTCAAATGCATATTTTAAAAGTTCAGACCCTTAGGTAACTATTTGTCTTTTTTTTTTTTTTTTTCTAATTGTAATTTTTTTTTTTTTTACTATTAAAACTTTTATTTGGGTAATATTTTGGTGTGGGACATAAACTGTTAATTTTTAATGTTGTTAGATGTGTAAATAGTAATGTAAAAAATGTGTAGCTGTAGTTTTACTATTTGGCCACAAGATGGCCACCTTCGTTTTTTGTTTCCCTCCTTGTACTTCTCTCTAAGCGGAAGTACAAGGGGGATGCGTAAATCTCTCCGGGCAGAAGAACTGAAGCCTCACAGGTGAGCGCTTCGGTTTTTCTGCGGGGGAAAGGGATCGGTGATCGGGAACCATGTTCCCTTTCACTGATCCCACGGCTACCGGGCGGCACAGCGGGGATGCGATCGCGGGCGGGAGCGCGCCCAAGCGCGGGAGCGCTGCAGAGCTGCCGCCCGGACGTGAGCTTCACGTCCGGGCGGCGGAAATGGTTAAAGAAAGCCAAAAGCTCTCCACAAAACTCACTGAACAGTATTGCAATACATTGTTAAAGGGAATCTGAAGTGAAAATAAACTTATGATATAATGATTTGTATGTGTAGTACATCTAAGAAATAAAACATTAGGAGCAGAGGCATGAGTCTCCTATTGTTTCCAGTACAGGAAGAGTTAGGAAACTTCAGTTGTTATCTATGCAAAAGAGGTCCTGTGAGCTCTGGACTTTATGTGGACAGCACTGCCTTTTGAAGCACTTATCTCAACTGTCTCTCATTGTTTCTTCTTTGTTTATGGTTTTTCTGCAGAGAAAAGTTCAAGGGGTCACTTACCTGCACTGTGAAATCATTTAAAATGCTGAGTGCATTGTGGAAACTGCAGTTATTAGAGAATGATGCAATGTTGTAAAAAATAAGCTATATACATTAAAATAAAAATATGGCACTATTTTCTTTTTTACTAATGTTCTATCAATTATCCGTGCTACACAAACAATTAATTATATCACAAGGTTTTTGTTCGCTTCAGTATCACTTAAAGCAGTAGGTAATTTACACGTTGTCGACGTTCTTCCTAAACAAACTTCAAGACCAGGTTCAACGTAACTATCTGTCCCAAGCACTTCCTCACACGACGGATACGTGACGAACAAGAAAAAACAAGTACAGGAAGGAGTGGCGCTTTGGTTCATGGGAGTATAGCTTGCTTTTATGTCCTTCCGCAGCTGTAACCTGACAATAAGAACATGCGGCCACACACAAGTCCTAACGGTGTAAATTCTTTCAAATACGTTTCACTGTTGCGCTTCCGTATTAGTAGAGGGAACAATAGATTTTCTTTTCAATCCGATCATTCAGATATTGTTTGAAAACAAAGAAGCTGGTGGGCCCAATCCATCATCAATGATTCCTTTATCGATCGTTTTCTTAAAGAAACAGTTGATCAACATGGCGGACTTCTTCATACATATGATCCCGACTGGTTTCGCTATCGGGATTAGCTGGAATACTTTAATCTGTTAAGAGCCCCGCACGTTAGATAATATGTGCCAGAGCGTCTTGTAATGGCATATGCCGTGTTGCTGCCTAATGCAGCTATGTAGAGTGACACAAGGAACTTCTTTATATTTACCTGTTCCGGGCGGGTAGAACGGCTTCTCTTCATCCACCGATGGCGCTGCACTCCCAGCATCCTATTCTAAGGTTCAATCACATTATATGGCATGTGATCGTAACCCAGGGATGGTGCCAGTGTTGCAGCGCCACCAGGTGGTGGAAGAGGGGTGATGAAAGAGACTCTGCCATCACCCCTCCTCTACCACCGGGAGGCACTGCTATTCCCTGGGTTACGATCATGACATATCATGTGATCAAACTCAGAAGAGGATGTCGGCATTGCAGTGCCACAATTGAGGAGAGTAGAAGCCAGACGCCTGGAACAGGTAAATAGCTGCTGAAGATCTATGCTGTGCTCACATGTGTTTACAAAGTAAGCTAGATATGACAGTGCAGTTTTTAGTACAGAGCTCGGTGGGGAGGAGAGCTGGCAATGCATATACCATTTCAGGCAGGAGGAAAAAAAAGAGTAAGGGAGGAAATTACATCAGGGTTGGTTTCAGCCAGAGGCAGTAAAGATAGAAAATGCCTGGAACAGTCTTCTCTTTATTTACTACTAGCTGATTGCCCGGCGTTGCCCGGGTATGTATTTGGCTGGTGTTGGCTCCGCCTACTTTTTCTAACCCTAACACACAATTACTCACTGACCAAGTTTGTGAGCTTTGCGGTCTTTGGTATCAATAATCTGCATTGAAATGAAACAAATCTGATTGGGTGTGTGTGGCTCCACCCCCTTTTCTGAATTTGAACCCCAGTCACCCAATAACCAACTGTACCAGGTTTGAGGCCTGTGCCATTAACAGTTCAAGAATGGTAGCAATTAAATATTCCCCTTGAAAAACAACAGGTGAAGTTTGATTCACTTTTGTAGGCTCCACCCACTTTTCTGAATATTAATTTCAGTCACCCAGTGACCAACTGTGCAAAGTTTAAAAACCCTGCCATTAACAGAATGGCTGCAGTTTACATTTTCTCAGTGAAATTTGTATTTGTCTTCACCCACTGATGACCCGGCGTTGCCCGGGTATGTATTTGACTGGTGTTGGCTCCGCCCACTTTCTAACCCTAACGCACAAAAACTCAATGACCAAGTTTGTGAGCTTTGGGGTCCTTGGCATCAATAATTTGTATATTTCCATAGAAATTAAACAAATCAGATAGGCTGTTTGTGGCTCCACCCCTCTCCAGCATTTGAACCCCAGTCAACCAATGACCAACTGTAGCAGGTTTGAGGCATCTGCTATTAACAGTGTAAAAATGGCAGCAATTTAAATATTCCACTTGCAAATCAACAGGTGAATTTTGATTGGCTACTATAGGCTCCACCCACTTCCCTGAATATTAATCTCAGTCACTCAGTGACCATCTGGGCAAAGATTGGGAACCCTGAAATAAACAGAAGGGCTGCAGTTTACACTTTTCCAGTGAAATTTGTTTTTGACTCCGCCCACTTTTTGTAACCTGGACACAAAGTCTAAATGCCCAAGTTTGTGAGTTTTGGGGTCCTTGGCATCAATAATTTGTATTTTCCCATTAAATGAAACAAATCTGATTCACTGTTTGTGGCTCTGTCCCCTTTTCTGAATTTGAACCCCAGTGACCCAATGACCAACTGTGCCAGGTTTGAGGCTTGTGCCATTAACAGTGCAAAAATGGCAGCAATTTTAATATTCTCCTTGAAAAGTGACATGTGATTTTTGATTGGCATTTTTAGGCTCCACCCACTTTTCTGAATATTAATCCCAGTCACCCGGTAACCAGCTATGCTAAGTTTGAGAACCCTGCTATTAACAGTGAAGACGGGCTGCAGTTTACAATGTCCCAGAAAAATCTGTTTTTAACTCCACCCACTTTTTGTAACCTTGACACACAGTCACTACTCAATGACCAAGTTTGTGAGCTTTTGGGTTCCTGGCATCAAAATTGTGCTAATATAAGCAGTTTATCCAGCAAAGAAATCTGGCTGTTTTTGGCTCCGCCCCTTTACTGAATTTGAACCCCAAACACTTAAAGGGAACCTGAAGTGAGTAAAATTATTTAAAATAAACACATGACGTCGCTGCAAATGAATATTACATACTTACCTCACTGTCAGTTCCTCTCAGAAGCTCACCATTTTCTCCTTACAGTGATCACTTCCAGTTCTGACAATATTTTGTCAGAACTGAAATATACCAGTTGCTGTCAGTTATATATCAGCAGCTGTCAGTTACAACTGAATGTACAAGGTAATGTCCATGTTTCCCTATGGCTCAAGTGAGCGATATTACAGTTTAACAGTGTGATGAGCAGGAAGCTGTTATGGGGTAATGGCCATTTTTAAAATGGAGGACGGAGAATTCCATTGATCACAGTGGACAAATGGGACACGGGAGAGGAGAAAGAGATTGGGGAGTAGACTGCACGGGAGGTAAGTATGACCTGTGCATGTTTATTTTGACTTTTTATTTTCAGTTCAGGTTCTCTTTAACGACCGACTGTAGCAGGTTTGAGGCCTCTGCTATTAACAGTGCGAGAATGGCTGCAGTTTCAACATTCCCCTTGAAAATCAATAGGTGAATTTTGATTGGCTCTTGTAGGCTCCACCTACTTTTCCGAATATTAATTCTAGTCACCCAGTGACCAACTGTGTGAAGTTTGAGAACCCTGCCATTAACAGTGTAAGAAAAGCTGCAGTTTACATTTCCCCATGTAAAAAGTTAGTTGTTTTTGGCTCTGCCCACTATTTCTAATCTTGACATACAGTCACTTAATGACCAAGTTTATGAGCTTTGGCATCAATAAGTTGCATTTCACCATTGAAATTAAACAAATCTGATTGGCTGTTTTTGGCCCGCTCCTTTCAGAATTTAATCCCCAGTCTCCCAGTGACTGACTGTAGCAGATGTTAGGCCTCTGCCATTAAGAGTGCATTAATGTCAGCAATGTAAATATTCCCCTTGAAAATCAAAAGGTGAATTTTGATTGGCTGCTGTAGGCTCCACCCACTTTTCTGAATATTAGTCCCAGTCACCCAGTGGCCAACTGTGTCACGTTTGAGAACCCTGCCAATAACAGAATGGCTGAAATCAATCTAACAAATCTGATTGGCTGTTTGTGGCTCCACCCCTATAGTGAATTTGGACCCCAGTCACCCAATGACTGACTGTATCAGGTTTGAGGCCTCTGCCACTAACAGTGTAAGAATGGTAGCAATGTGAATATTCCCCTTGAAAATCAATAGGTTCATTTTGATTGGCTGTTGTAGGCTCCACCCACATTTCTGAATATTCATCCCAGTCACCCAGTGGCCAATTGTGTAAAGTTTGGGAACCCTGCAATGTAAAAAATGAAGTTGTTGGCACTGCCCACTTTTTCTAACCTTGACATACAGTCACTCAATTATCAAGTTTATCAGCTTTGGGGTCCTTGGTATCAATACTTTGTATATTCCCATTGAAAAATAAACAAATCTGGCTGTTTGTGGCTCCGCCCCCTTCCTGAATTTGGACCCTAGTCACCCAGTGTCCAACTGTACCAGGTTTGAGGCATCTGCTTTTACCAGTATAAGAGAATGGTAGCAGATGAAATATTCCCTTTGAAAATCAAAAGGTGAATTTTTATTGGCTGTTGTAGGCTCCACCCACCTTCCAAAATCTTAATCTCAGTCACCCAATGACCAACTGTGCAAAGTTTGAGAACCCTGCCATTAACGGTGTAAGAAGGGTTGCAGTTTATATTTTCCCAGTAAAAGTTGTTTTGGCTCCACCCACTTTTTGTAACCTTGACACACAGTCACTCAATGACCAAGTTTGTGAGCTTTCAGGTTCCTGGCATCAAAAATGTGTGCATGGAAGCAGTTTATCCACTAAGGAAATCTGATTGGCTGTATGTGGCCCCGCCCCTTTAGTGAATTTGGACCCCAGTTACCCAATGACCGACTGTAGGAAGTTTGAAGCCTCTGCCATTAACAGTGTAAGAATAGCAGCAGTTTAAATATTCCCCTTGAAAATCAATAGGTGAATTTTGATTGGCTGTTGTAGGCTCCACCCATTTTCTTGAATCTTAATCGCATTCACCCAGTGACCAAGTGTGGCAAGTTTGAGAACCCTGCGATTAACAGTCTAAGAATGGCTGCAGTTTACATTTTCCCATTTAAAATGAACGGCTGAAATTTGATTGGCTGTTTTATGCTCCGCCCACTTTTCCTGGATTTGTAACCTCGGTCACCAAGTGACCAACTGTGCCAAGTGTGGGGACTTTGGCTTGATTACTGTGAGAATGGCAGCCTTTTACATTTTTTCCATTGACTTGAATGGGTGGAATCTGATTGGCTGTTTGTAGCTCCGCCCACATGTGCAGGGGGGCCGCGAGACCCCCAGAACCTATCATCCCAGGTAGTAAGGGATCTGTGTACCAAGTTTCGTTCAAATCGGTCAAGCGGTTTTCGCGTGATCGCGGCACATACACACACACACACACACATACACACACACACACACACACACATACATCCGATTTTATATATATAGATATAAAATTCACTGAAATCAAAACATAGACAGTACAATACATGTTTTTACTTGGAACAAGTATTCATCCACTTATACTGTATATGTGCTTTTTCCTGGGATTGTATGACTGTCCCTTCTTCTTTAACCAACCGCCCCACCCCACCCCCGACCTCCTGTGCCCGCGCCGGTACAAAACCCTGCGGCTCACTTCCGGAATTTGCAATTTTAATGTCGCAAGCTGCAGGGGACCGGAGCATCGTTTTGCACCGGCGCGGGGGAGGGGGGGTTTGGGGGGTTGCCGTAGAAGCCCTAGGTAATTTCAAGTCTATTTTAAGGGGTTACAGTACATCTTTAAAGCATAACATTACACTAATGACCTACTGTAGAATGTGACCCATGGAAAGTCCACTATAAACCGGTGACTATCACTGTTCTCTATTCTAGGTGGAGACAATTGGTGATGCCTATATGGTGGTTTCTGGGCTGCCTGTTCGCAATGGGAAGCTGCACGCCCGCGAGATTGCTCGCATGTCTCTCGCCCTGCTGGATGCCGTCAGAACGTTCAAAATCCGACATCGCCCCACACAGCAGCTCCGACTTCGGATAGGAATCCATACAGGTGAGGAAAAGGGGTGTGGCTCGGACTGGTCATGTGCTTAAAGGAAACTCTCACCTCTGTCATTCCCAAATGTATAAATATCCTTTTGTCTTTCGTAAATGTGTCACAATCTTTCTTCATCTAAAGAAATGCTGCCTCCATCCTACGACACTAAAGGCTAAATGTTTTGATTTTAACCACTTCACCCCAATGGGGGTTTTACCCTAACGGACAAGAGCGCTTTTTACCTTTCAGTGCTCATCCCTTTCATTTGCCAATAGCTTAATCACTACTAACCACAATGAAATGATCTAGATCTTGTTTTTTTCACCATCAATTGGGCTTTTTGGGGTTGATATTTGTTTTCAGTAATTACTTTATTTTCTATGCATTTTAAAGTGGAAAACAAGGGAGAAAAAATACACAGTTTCTTCAATTTCATCCCCTATATTTTTAATATAAACACTGCTACTGTGCATAAAACCCACACATTTGATCTGCCTATTTTGTCCTGGTTATCACAACATTTTAATTATGTCCCTAGTACAAAGTATGGTGACCATATAGTATTTGGAAATAAAGGTGTGTTTTTTGGGGTTTTTTTTGGTGCTTTTTTCACAGTTTTCACGTGCACGTGCACAGGAGTGCACACGCGGGAGCGCACTCGCAAGCGCGCACACGTGCACACGCGGGAGCACGCACTGGAGTGCGCGCAGCAGCAGTGCATGATGTTTTAAAACGTTTTTAAGCCATTAAGAGGCTCCAGCAGGACGTTTTAATACGCCTGCATGTCACTGAGTGGTTAAAGAGAGAAAAGGGGAACAAAATAAATAAATACATTGCAATGTGAGAAGTTAAAAAAAAATAGAAGAGAGATCGATAAATGATTGATATTCGCCATGCTATTTGTTCATATTGTTTTTGATCCGCAACCACCCTGCAGGTCATCATCTTTACTACTGGCAGACATGAAAACAAACAGAGAGCACCAACTGCCATTATCTATAACCACAGCCACTAACAATGCGATAAGATAAATGGTTGATTTTTATAGATACACATACGCACAGAGGGAGATACTGATTGCTTGGCAGTCAGAACAGCTGTTATTTCCCACAATGCAACAAGGCTCACAGACAAGAAACTGTCAGGACCTGGGTCCTGACATCACACTGTAGGAGGGGTTTTGCCACAATATCAGCCATACAGACTCCCCTGATGATCTATTCGAGAAAAGATTTCTCATGAGAAAGAAGGTAGCTACTGATTGGGATGAAATGCAATCTTTGGTTACCTCTTTAAGTTCTGACAATGCAAGAGAGCGTCAACAATTCTGTAGAATTTTTTTAAGTGCTGCCTGTGTCCCTATTGTAAATATTTTACCTCAAAGAGAACCAGAGATGAAACACCCTCTTGTATTTTACCTTATAAATCAGTGGGAACATGACAGTAAACACCTAATCTGCTCTTTGTTTCATTGTTCTCTGTTTAATCTGACTGTTATCACCTCTGATAAGAATCCCCGACTGAGCACTCAGTCTGGCTTTGCTACAGAAAGATTATAGCTGAGTCTGTCTTCTCTGGTGTCTTTTCAAGCCCAAGTCTGCCCCCTTGTGGCTCTGCTATAATGACTCAGCAATAATCATTCCCGGCAAAGCTAGATTGAATGCTCAGTCCGGGATTCTTATCACAGCTGATAACAGACACTTTTAGCAGTGAGGATGAAACAGAGAGCATAGTAAGTGTTTTCTCTAATGTTCTTACTGATATGTATGGTAAAATACACAAGGGTGCTTCGTCTCTGGTTCCCTTTAACTTCCTACCACTAGTGCCACTAGCAAACTAAGTAGGGGAAATCTACTCTACAAAAGACACAGACAACAATAGAGAAAGAGCTTTGTAGCTTGGGGAGGGTTGAAAACCTCAGGTTACTATTGCCGTCGCTGTACCCAATGGGAAGATTCCCTTCATGTTCAGTGCCAGAGAAACCAAAGGCTTAATGTTGGAATGGAAATGGGGGAACTTCTCCAAATGGACAACATTGGAAATAACGGCTAGATCCCTTCTTCAATGTAATCAGATTGGCTAGAGCCCATAATGCTTGTTATCAATATGTATTAGGTGTCATCATGCTCACTCATGAGAAAAAGATCCAGAAATGAATGAAGGGCAAGGGACAGATAAAAAAAAATTTGGGTGGAATAGTAGAGGAAACATGTTTATGGTCAATTCTAGTAGCCACAAACAGAAGCTCAACTCTCTCTATCCTACTGGTTAGAATTAATCCCTCTCTGTTGAGTCGTCAACCACATGGATTTGATTCCTCCATTTGTTTTAGTCCTGGGTAGAGATGAACTCCGCCGTTCAGATTCTGAGTTCTAAGGAAAACTTGCAGGCTGTGGCAGGGGGGCAGTCAATTGTCACTGCCTAGAGCCGATGTGCTCCATGTCCCGTTCCAAGTCCCCCTAATACTTCCACCTTCTGAGTTTAAAGGAGGAAGCATTAGAGAGATGGAACGCCCCAGCCGCGGCATGCAAGTTTTACTTGGATTTCAGAATCTGATATGTGGAGCTCATGCTTGTTCCTGGGAATTCTCAGTTGTGAGACTCAGCTTTTTCATGTCCCACCAAACCACGTTGAGCCGCCTGCTTTCACGATTTTCCCAATATATGACGCTGATCACTGAGTATGCCCATACCATGTGAGCCTCGACTCTTTCAGTATCTTGTCAGTGATACAAGCCACACCCACAATTTGATATCTTGATTTTTCTTTCTGTCTCAAAGAGCGACCCATCATATCCATCATAGCATCCTTACCTCTGTTCTCATTAGTAGCCATGGTCAAATTCAACATAGCTGATTTAAAATACCCAAATACTCCTGACTGCCACTGTTCAGCACCGAACAAGCGGACAGGGTCAGGAGGTGTTCACTGGTTTGCGAGTCACGTTGAGTTTCACTCATGTGAAACGAACGTTCACATGACTCTGATACTTCCTCCTTCCAAACTGGAAGTGAAACACAACGTGACTTGCAAACTAGTAAACAGTGGCAGTGGCAGTTGTGAGTATTTGGGTGTTTCGAATCGGCCAAATTCCAACACCAACACTTCTCACTAGGAGTTCTTCCTCTCGTCTCCTAAGTGTCCATAACTCTGCATCATATACCAGCACTGGTCTGCAGATTCGGAGCCAACAAACAGACAAAATCTAACTAACACTACCCAAAGAAGTGAAGAACTTTCATCACATATCTACTAAAAGATGATTCAACTTCACATTTTCTTCATTCTGTCCAAAACAAATTCATAGATGAAGTCATGTCACAAATTCCAATCATTTGGTTATTGTCTGTTGCCACTATGGACACTTTTTCCTTGTCGTGATTATTGTCCCCCTTCCCTTAGGTCCTGTCTGTGCTGGTGTTGTAGGCTTAAAGATGCCTCGATATTGCCTGTTTGGA
Organism: Hyperolius riggenbachi; assembly: GCF_040937935.1. Taxonomy (NCBI): domain Eukaryota; kingdom Metazoa; phylum Chordata; class Amphibia; order Anura; family Hyperoliidae; genus Hyperolius; species Hyperolius riggenbachi. The sequence goes on from NC_090654.1 coordinate 33,550,377, forward strand.
GACACAGTCAACACAGCATCCCGCATGGAATCCAATGGAGAAGGTGAGATCCAGTCATGGTCCTGTAAGGGTTTCAAAACAAGTACTTTCTCCCAAGTTCTTTTATTCCATAATGTTTTTCAGTGTATGACATCTCTGTCATCATGGCCAAGTGTTCTGTCTTCATAGATGATGAATTATGGCTGATGTCTACGTTTTCTGATCTATAATACTATGTCTTGTAGCACTAAAGATTCATGTCTCCACGACCACGCGGAATGTTTTAGAAGAATTCAACTGCTTTGAATTGGAGTTAAGAGGGGACGTGGAGATGAAGGTAATGGAGACATTATATATGAGCTCCACTTTTTCTACACTTCTAGTTCAATCACCCTCATACCCTAAAAACTCTTTATTTCAGGGCAAAGGAAAAGTTAGGACGTACTGGCTACAGGGTGAACGGAGCACCAGCACCCATGGATGATGCATCACTGACCTTCACACAGGATTATATGACTTGGGGGACTCTCAATCCTCAACAAGACTGTGTGTGTACCTCATGGACATCTCCACCAACAGTGCTCGGACCATGACACTAAAGAGGGTTGGAGGAGTAACTGCCAAAAAGTGGATCAAAGGCGAGGAGGTCTGGCTTTCCTCAAAGCAGCCATCATATGGAGACATGAGAACAGGCACATACAACCATGCTATGATCACAGATTCTGGAAATGCAGGATGGAGCAGATAAGGGACTACACCGACTGTCAAAGCATTGTCTCCACTTTGTAAATGGTCTCCCCGATTAATTAATCAGAACTACTTTCGGATTTCTAGAGAAGTCCAGTCCAGCACAAGTTAAGTCTTAACAACCTGATTAGTTGTAGATTTTTTGGAAGATGTTGGTGATGTACGTGGTGGCTACAAGGCTGTTGGCTTCTGGGAAACCAATGGTGACCTACAACACCAAAGTTACTATCCCATTGCAAATAACAGTGCTCTCTACCTTCTTGCCTACCTCACCTGTGGTCTGTTCCATACCAGTATGGATGCCTCCATCACTGCTTACTCCAAGACTGCCATTTTTGTTTCCGTTAGTTAAGTCTTACCTTGTATCAGATTCATCAGCCTTGATTCTTGAGCTTTGTGAGGGTACAAAAGCAACTGTCACCAAAAGACCCCACGAGGCCAAAGATCAAGATTAAAGTACACCAGACCAGAACAGACATGTGACTCAGCCTTCAATGCCTAGTAAAGGTTGTATGGGCTAAAAATGTGAAGTGGACAATCTTATTTTACTGGTATAAAAATTTTGAAATTCTCAGTGTCCTTCGCTTATTTTGTTGGGGGATGTCCCGTGGGTTATTGCTACACCTGGTTAAAGCTGACAGTTTCAATCAGAAACCCAGTTGCCAATGTGCTTCTTTGGATGGGAAGGCAGTGTACTGTCTTTCTTTTGCTGCTTACAATGATGAGCACTGGAAGCTCTTGAGGGCCACATTCAGCCCGCGGGCCTTGAGTTTGACACCTGTGCTGTAGTCTAGAGGATCCAGGGGCTTCCCTCTCCTCAGGCAAGTGAATCCAAGCTTCAACTCACATTCTCTTTAACAATTAAAAGATATACAGTAGCCAGGGCCAGGCCGAGGCAAGACAGGCTCCAGCCTCAGGGCGCAGTGTAGGAGGGGGCGCACAACTCACTCAGCTATCATTCCCTTATTGTGTTTGAAGCAGTGAGAAATAAGAAAAGGGGATACATGGAAGTGACTGCAAGCCAGATAACTAGAGATCAAGGGGTTGGGGGCCCTGGGTGCCTCTTAGTGTAATAGCAATCAATGTGTGGCGGCTGGGGTGGGAGGGATGGAGGGGTACACTTTGGTGTCTCAGCCTTGGGTGCTGGAGGACCTTGTCCCGGCTCTGACAGTAGCTGCTGATTTCTGTATTTTGACATTCAGATTTTCATGTGATTTGTCCATCTAAGCCTCCTCCATTGTTCCTGGAAGCACTGACAACCGTGAAGTAAAAATACTGTACATAAATATGCCAGTTGGAGATCTTTGCATTCTTGCAGACCAATAAATCTCCAGAATATCTCATATTGGTGCACCAGCAACAATGATGCTGGAAAGATTCAGAAAAATGCAGGAGGCACAGTTCCAGGGCTACAGATGACAGAACCAACAGCTCCTTTAAAGAGGAACTCCAGTGAAAATAGTGTAATAAAAAAGTGCTTCATTTTTACAATAATTATGTATAAATGATTTAGTCAGTGTTTGCTCATTGTAAAATCTTTCCTCTCCCTGATTTACATTCTGACATTTATTACATGGTGACATTTTTACTGTGGGTAGGTTATGTAGCTGCTGCATGCTGTTTTGGCCGTTGGAGACAGCTGTAAACAGCTATTTCCTGTCTGTGAACCTTGTTACATTGTAGCAAACTGTCAAAAGTACCGCGGTCCTCAGAGTTTCTTGTGGGAGGGGTTTCAGCACAATATCAGCCATACAGCGCCCCCTGATGTTCTGTTTGTGAAAAGCATTATATTTCTCATGTAAAAGGGGGTATCAGCTACTGATTGGGATAAAGTTAAATTCTTGGTTACAGTTTCTCTTTAAAGAGGAACTAGAGAGAAAAGGGGGAAAAATAAATCAATACATTGCAAAGTGAGACGTTAAAAAATAGAACAGAAATCAAGATATGATTATTATTATTAATTTATAAAGCGCCAGCATATTCCGTGGCGCTGTACAAAGTAGGAAAACAAACAAGGGGTACATAATGATACAGACAATGATATATATCAAATATGGTAACTGGTACAAAATACAGAACTGGTGGTTACAATGACAGATGTAACCTGATGAATAAAATGTATAACAGAGTGTGAGCTATAAAATAAACAACATATTCTAAGACACAAAAGGGTGAGAGAACTCTGCCCATGCTAGCTTACAATGTAATGGATCCATAATTGCCATGTAGGCGCTATTCGTGACCTTGAGACTATACTGTGTACTCCTATCTGTTTATTGCCTGAGGAAGCGGAACATACCCGTGAAATGCGTTGCACTGTTTGTTTTGGAGTATATTATTAACCTGTTGTCTGCTTCGGGAAGGCGAGTCCACCACCACCTCCTGAGGGATTTTAAGTCTTTTAGAACCTTTTATCCTGCTGGCGCCTCTGTTCACTCTTACATTATCAATATCCACCTCTGGTGGAGGGGTGTTGCCCCTTATTTCCTTATCTACAGAGAGCGACTTTTAATCCTGAGTGAGAACAGGTCTAATCTCCTCACCTGCCTATACAGTGGTTGCCTAGGCGGTAACCCACGTTTGTGAGTATACACACTATATACTTTTCATTTCCAACCCTTTGTTTTGCATACTACACTATATTGGGCTCTCGGTATTTCTTTTGTCTTTATCATGTACAGTATTTTGTTCATGTTGTTTGATCCACAATCAGCCTGCACGTCATCAGCTTTACTATCTGGTAGACAAGAAAAACACTGGACAGCACCAACTGCTATTATTTATACCCACACCCCCCACTAACATTTTGATAGGCTAAAAGTTGTTTTTTTTATGGATATACATATCCACAGAGGGAGATACTGATTGCTTGGCAGTTGGAAACAACTGTTATTTGCCACAATGCAACAAGGTTCACAGACAGCAAACTGTCAGGACCTAGGTCCTGACATCACACTGTGGGAGGGGTTTCACCACAATATCAGCCATACAGATGTCCCTGAAGATCTATTGGAGAAAAGGTAAAGATTTCTGGTGGGAAAGGGGTTATCGCTACTGATTGCAATGAAGTTCAATCGTTGCTTACAGTTCCTCTTTGAATGTAACATATTTCGTAGTTACTTAGTTGACAACAGATGGTTCATAAAGTATTCATTTCACTCCTCTTAGATGGTTCCAAAACATAGTATGAGATGCAGCTTGGATGAACACACTAACATTTTCAGGAGAGTAATTAACTGTGAAAGAACTTACTTCTTATAAGGTCTAAAAATAAGATTCATTCTTGGTCTAAAGATGAGGGAGAGGGCCGATGCTCACTAGTGATGAAGAATGGTTAGCAGTAAATGGTAAGCGAGGATAAAGATGATCTCCAGGGAGAGGATTATAGGCAGGCTGCCACAGGCGATTGTAAAAAAATGCCTGTGGTGCATTCTAATGGTTCCTATAGACCCCTCTAAACGAAGAAAAGAATAGGAGCGTAAAGAAATGTGGGCGTGGCTGTATCCTAAATGTAAATTTAGCAGTTACAGATTATCCTAGACGCAGCCTGTAAAATTAGGGCGCAGTGATAATTGCAGCTATAGCTCTGGCCAGGGGTAATTTGGGGGGAGGAAATAGTGGCCCAGGATGTGTTTGGCGGTGCAGATATCAGGGAAGATTGCATTGGAAGAGGTGGGGGAAGGGAGGGGGGGTCAGTTAGGATTAGACAACAATAGAATAGGGATAGGTTTAGTGATAGTAAAAAATTGGTAGAAATTACCCAAATTCTACTATCGTAGTAACCATTGCTTAGTACAGTATAATATTGGTAATTTTACCAATATTCTGCTAGTAGCTTTCCCCAGCACCCAAATGACCACTAGATGGGGGAGGTTAATGTTAGGCGTAGATTGGAGAGTTAAGAGCAGGCATGGGCAAACTCGGCCCTCCAGCTGTATACGGAACTACCAAGTCCCACAATGCATTTGCCTATATGAGTCATGACTGTGGCTGTCAGACTCCCGCAATGCATTGTGGGACTTGTAGTTCCTTAACAGCTGGAGGGCCAAGTTTGCCCATGCCTGGTTTAGAGCTAGCCGTAGGTAGGGGGTAGGCTAGTGTTATGGTACTCATACACAGTACAATAAAAATTTAGATTTTCCAGTTTATTCGACCAAAACGATCGAATCAAATAGAAGTAAAAAAAAAAATATTTCTTTTTTTGATCAAAAAATTTTGATTATCCAGTTTTTTTGATAAAAATCTGATCGGACATCTATGGAAAAATCTTTATATTCAATCTAACAGAATAATTGAACAAAATTATCTAATCGAAAAAAAAAAAAAAATTGTACCATGTATGGACACCTTTAGAAATACATGTAAGAGGGTCCTTGCAGGGCTGTAACTACAAATCATGAGGGCCCCCTGCAAAACCTTGATGGGCTTCTCAATGTCTCTACCCCTTCCTTTGCCAACCCTTGGTGACCCTCACAGCCCAGGGGCCCATCTTGCAGGGATCATAAAACAAGTGTGGACTTCATATTGTCACACCCATAGCAAGTGTAGCCACAAAAGGGGGCTTAGATGCTTTCCTTGCGTTGAAAGACATCCATGGCTACAATTACTAGGTAATGCCCAATGATGTTGATCCAGGGATTTGATCTGATTGCCATCTGGAGTCGGGAAGGAATTTTTTCCCTTTTGGAGCTAATTGGACCATGCCTTGTAAGGGTTTTTCGCCTTCCTCTGGATCAACAGGGATATGTGAGGGAGCAGGCTGGAGTTGTACTTTGTTCTCTGGTTGAACTCGATGGACGTATGTCTTTTTTCAACCCAAATAACTATGTAACTAAAAAACACCTGATTTGAAGGATGAACCCCTTTACTGGAGAGAGTGAGGCAGTGGTTGGGGCCCCTTATTGCTCTGGCCCACCGCTACAGTTGAGTGGCTGCTCCCCTGTGGTTACGCACCTTGGGTCCTTGTGAGAATAGAATAAGATAAGGTGATAGTGGAATATTGGTAAAATTACCATTATTGCACTATCCAGAACAGCCGCTAGAAAAATATCAGTAATAATACCAATATACTAACTATTACTATCCAATAACTACCAGCAATGTTCCTGCTCAAGTTTCATTGGGGCTTTCTTAAATGTACACTCTTCCAAACCTTATGTTTCTGAAAGGTTAGCATTGGCAGCCGGTACACCTTCAATGCACAACATAAAGACCTCAAAAACACAGGAGCCAGAATGGAAAGCAAGTACTGTAGTTTTTTGTGGCCACAAGACAATAAAGAAAATGTAGATGTTCACAAACTCTGGTTGTCGCCAAGACAACCACTGTGAAGGCAGATGGGGAAAATTGTCCACACCCAAGTCCACAAGATGTCTTCTGGATGGTGGCCGCTCTCCAAAAACAAAAAAAGGGGAGTAGATGTATTAAACGGTACCAAGATGCCCACCTCAGAGAAGGCGAGTGGAAGGTAGAAGGTGGAAGTAGAAGGTTTAAAATGGGCCAGTACGTTGTCACTTACCTCTTAGCTGAAGACCAGAAGCCAGTTTATTGGAAAGTAATACTTTTATAGGACCACTTTGTGATAACACAGGAATTTTTCCAGCTACCTCTGGTCTATAACAGTTGGCCATACACTACTTAACCACTTGAGGACCCACCCTTTACCCCCCCTTAAGGACCAGCGCTGTTTGTTTGGATCTGTGCTGGGTGGGCTCTGCAGCCCCCAGCACAGATCCGCGGCCACACAGAGCGATCAGATCGCCCCCCTTTTTTCCCCACTAGGGGGATGATGTGCAGGGGGGGTCTGATCGCTCCTCCTGTCTGGCATGTTGCGGGGGGGGCACCTCAAAGCCCCCCCCCGCGGCGACATTCTCCCCCCTCCCTCTCCTACCTGCTCCCCCCGGAGATCTGGGCTGCACAGGACGCTATCCGTCCTGTGCAGCCAGTGACAGGCTGTCTTCTGTCACATGGCGGCGATCCCCGGCCGCTGATTGGCCGGGGATCGCCGATCTGCCTTACGGCGCTGCTGCGCAGCAGCGCCGTACAAATGTAAACAAAGCGGATTATTTCCGCTTGTGTTTACATCTAGCCTGCGAGCCGCCATCGGCGGCCCGCAGGCTATTCACGGAGCCCCCCGCCGTGATTTGACAAGAAGCAGCCGCTCGCGCGAGCGGCTGCTTCTTGATTAATTAAGCTGCAGCTGGCGACGCAGTACTGCGTCGCTGGTCCTGCAGCTGCCACTTTGCCGACGCACGGTATAAGCGTGCGGTCGGCAAGTGGTTAAAGAGGAACTCCAGTGAAAAAAATGTAATAAAAAAGTGCTTCATTTTTACAATAATTATGTATAAATAATTTAGTCAGTGTTTGCCTATTGTAAAATCTTTTAAATACCTGATTTACATTCTGACATTTATTACATGATGACATTTTTACTGTTGGCGGGTGATGTAGCTGCTGCATGTTTTTTTGGCAGTTGGAAACAGCTGTAAACAGCTATTTCCCACAATGCAGCAAGGTTCACAGACAGGAAACTGCCAAGAGTACCTACTCAGAACTTCTTTGTGGGAGGGATTTTACCACAATATCAGCCATACAGGGCCCCCTGATGGTCTGTTTGTTAAAAGGAATAGATTTCTCATGTAAAAGGGGGTATCAGCTACTGATTGGGATAAAGTTCAATTCTTGGTCGGAGTTTCTCTTTAATGTTTCCTGTTGGTTCAGTGCCCCAACATGCCCACCAATCAAAATGATTGATCTCACTGAACTGGAAATTTAGATGGGATGGGGTGATAGCTTAAAGGATACCAGAGATCAAAAGCTTTGGAGAAACGGGGGGAGCAGGCATATACTACCTCCTGTCCTGATGCCCACCACCTTTCCCCGTAGCGTGCCTAAAAGCGCCCTGGGATCCTCTTCCAGTGGGCCGGGTCGGGACTTAAAGGGGAACTGAAGAGAGAGGTATATGGAGGCTGTCATGTTTATTTCCTTTTAATCAATACCAGTTGCCTGGCAGCCCTGCTGGTCTATTTCTCTGCAGTAGTATCTGATTAACACCAGAAACAAGCATGCAGCTAGTCTTGTCAGATCAGACTTATAAGTCTGAACCACTGAAACACCTGATCTGCTGCATGCTTGTTCAGGGGCTATGGCTAATAGTAATAGAGGCAGAGGATCAGCAGGGCTGCCAGGCAACTGGTATTGTCTAAAAGGAAATAAACATGACAGCCTCCATATACCTCTCTCTTCAGTTCCCCTTTAATGCGCAAGCACTGGCTGGGCTGCTGGTAGCTTGGTTATTAACCAGCAGCTAGAAGCTGTGATAGGCTAAATTTAGCTCCATCTCTGGGCCACTGGCATGTTAAGAAAAGCCTTTTCTGCTCATTAATTAGCACTGTGGACTCAGCAGGGATCTCTGCAAAGATGTCCATAAGGCCGGTGTGACACCAGGGCGAGGCAACTGAATAAAATACTGCCATTATATGTTTTCTAATTACAAGTGTGCTTTAAAGCAGTGTTTCTCAACATTTTATTGGTATGTACCCCTTTTAAAACCCTGTACTCACCAAGTACCCCCTAGCATGGTAAACATTATCACACTTACCCCTTGACAAATATATATTTAACTGTAGTACATTATAATTGGTTCTAAACAATTTCCAAGCATTTACTATTGCTTTTAATTAGCTAAAATACTAATTTGGTGCTGTTTAAATAAGATTTATCATTTTCTAAAACTCTACATTTGTTATTTTTGGTTAAGTATATCAAGCCCGAGTACCCCCTGGAACCCTCAGAAGTACCCCCTGGGGTACGCGTACCACACGTTGAGAACCTAGGCTTTAAAGGACCGCTATCGGGAAAATAGAGATGTTACTTTACTAGCAAAGATCAAGATAGTTAGAGCTCTGGTCTTCCCAGTAGTAACATATGGCTGTGAAAGTTGGACTATACAGTAAATAAGGTAATGCTTAGAAAAATCGATACTTCAGAATTGTACGTGTATAGAAAGCTACTGAGAGTTCCCTGGACTACCAAAAGATCTAACCAGTAAATACTTAAAGAAATAAGGCCAGAGGCTGGTTTTCCATGGCACCACATCACACCGCATCGCTCTTGCGTGATGTATCCTGTCTGGCCACCAGGCAAGCAGGAAGTGACTTTCCATCACTTCCTGCTTCGGGTATGTGGAAACATATTGTTAAAACACTATTCCACACGTGCAACATCTGTCTGTAATTTTTTTTTAAATCCACGTGTCACCATAGACTAACATGACTTCTGGGACGATGCAGATCGCCGCAAGGAGACGCATCACCGCAACGTTATTATCGTTTTGGACCTGCGTCAGGGATACAGCGAAAATGCCACTTCCATCGCATCGTATCACGGAAGTATGACAGTCTCCATAGACTTTCATCGCCCGGCGGTGGGGTGCAGTAAAAATACCGCACCGCCCCGGTGCGAAAGGGCCCTGAAGCGGAAAAAAAGTATGATATAATGAATTGTATGCGTAGTACGGATAATGAATAGAACATTAGTAGCAAAGAAAAGCGTTTCATAATTTTATTTTCAGTTATATAGCTTTTTTACAAACAATATGAGACTCATATCTGTGCTGCTAATTTTCTCTTTCTTGGTTGTACTACACATACAGTTCACTATCTCATAAGATTATTTTCGCTTCAGGTTTTCTTTAAAACTCGAATACTTTGATCACATAAGGAGAAGAAAATTGAGAGGAAAAGAAGAAGAGGACAGCTGAGGCTAAGATAGATAGACTGCATATGTGAAGCTATGAACATGCCTATGCAACAGCTGAAAGAAGCGGTGATTGACAGACACTTCTGGCGTGCAGAAGTACATATGGTCACAAACAGTTGGAGTCGACTAAACAAATGAGGAAAAGGATTGCAAAAAAATGTTAAAATTTTAAATCCATGTTTATTCATATTTATAAATTGTACATCTGTTCCAGAGTAAAATGTACTATACATTTCCTTTCATATGGTAGGTTTTACAATTCTGGCAGGTTTTAGACAAGTCCATATCCTCATGGGGGATTCTCAGGGTTCTCTTTTCTTTCTTTATTTTCAAAAGCACTTCGTGAACCACAGACGCTCAGTCAAATGTTAGAATAGTGTGCGAGCGAACAGGGAGCTGGCCAGAATATACAGTAGATCATTTCCAGGGAGTGCTTTTGTAAAAAAATAAGGAAATGCTGTGAACCCTTCATAAGGAGATTGACTATTCCAAAACCTGTCAGATCTTTACTGTCTGCTGTTGAAAGGAGCACAGTAGAAAAGGAATTTCAGAATCAGAATCAGAATCATTTATTTCGCCAAGCATAACAGGGTTATGCCCGGAATTGGATTTGGCACAATACATAGCTCAAGAGGAAGACATATGTAATAGGTTCACATGCATGCAAAAGACATCAAGAAGAGGGACAACAATAACCGTTTACATGGATCGAACATGACGTGACATAACAGATAATCTTGTGGTTCCTGTATGCACACAAGATAACTAAAGGACCAGTCTTACAAGTTAGTCAGTCCTGGGTCGTGGACAAAGTGAATGGCAGAGCCACAGCTCAGACTGTGGCTCGCTGAGGGAGGTGGGAGTGCAGATGGGAGTATTTGGAGGGAGTTTAGGAGCCTGACAGCCGAGGGGAAGAATGAGTTCTTGTGTCTCGTGGTCTTTGTTGATATGGCCCGAAGCCTCCTGCCCAATGGGGGCAGATTGAAGTAGCTGTTGCCTGGGTGGGAAAGGTCATTTGCAATCCTCAGTGCCCCAGATTGCAGCCTTGTGTTGTGTAGGTGGGCAAGTGGGGGCAGGGTTCCCCCAATGATCCTCTCCGCCGACTTGATGACCCTTAGTAGTTTGTACTTGTCGCTGTCTGTGGCGCCAGCATGCCAGACCAAGATTGAAGAGCAGAGAATCGATTCTATGGTGGCTGAGTAGAGGTTTGTAAGAATCTCCTGGGCCATGCCAAATTTCCTGAGTTGGCGTAGGAAGTAAAGTCTCTGCTGGGCTTTCCGCTGGATAACAGTGATGTTGGCACTCCAGCTGAGGTCACTGGAGATGGTAGTGCCCAGAAGACGAGCACATGGTACTCTTGCAACCTCCATGCCTTCGATGAAAATGGGAGGAGGGGTGGAAGCAGACTTCCTGAAATCTATGACCAGCTCCACAGTTTTTGCAGTGTTTAGCACTAGGCCGTTCTCCCTACACCACTGGCAGATTCTCTCCACCTGCTGACAGTACTCCTGGACATTATCCTTGGTGACCAGGCCGACAATGGTGGTGTCATCAGCGAACTTGATGACCTTAACAGAGTCTGCCACAGATCTGCAGTTGTTCGTGTAGAGAGAGAACAACAGTGGTGACAGGACACAGCCCTGTGGTGCCCCAGTGTTTGTTGTCATTACTTTTGAGTGGATATCGCCCAGCTTGACAACTTGTGTCCTGTTGGTGAGAAAGTCCGTGATCCACAGGCGTAGGCCAGGATGGACACCAAGTGCAGTTAGATTATCCTGGAGAGTGCGTGGGCAGATAGTATTAAAGGCCGAGCTAAAATCCAGGAGTAGTATTCTGGCGTACGTGTCTGGTCTGTCGAAGTGGTCATAGATGAGCTCCAGGCAGATGTTTATGGCATCGTCCGTGGACCTGTTCGCCCTGTAGGCGAACTGGTAGGGGTCCAGAAGGGGCAAGGTGGAGAGCTTCAGGGTGGATAGGACCGCGCGCTCCAGGGTTTTCATGATGACGGACGTCAGTGCCACGGGCCTGAAGTTATTAAGGTCGGAGACACCCTGCTTCTTGGGGACCGGTATGATGGTGGACCTTTTGAAGCATGTGAGGACCTTGCTTTCCTTTAGTGACCTGGAAAAGATGGAGGAGAGGATAGGAGCAAGTTGCTGAGAGCAGGTTTTTTTTAGGCAGATAGGGGACACGCCGTCTGGGCCAGGGGCTTTCCTGACATTAAGTGTCGACAGGAGGCGCAGGACCTCGGCCTCCCCCACCACCAAGGGGTGTTTTGGTCTGTGGCGTCATTTCTGGGGCCCGGGGGGGGAGTAGGTGTAGTTAGGTGCTCCCCAGGTGATTACTGACCCTCGAATCTGCAGTAGAACTTGCTAAGATCCTCCGCTAGTTCAGTGCTGGGTGCTGCGTGTTGGGGGGGAGGCTTGTAGTTAGTGGCAGCCTTGAGCCCTTTCCATACAGCACGTGAGTCATTTGAGCGCAGGCTATGCCTTAACCTCTCAGCGTACCCTTTTTTGGCAGCTCTCAGTTCTCGCTTTAGGTCATTTCTTGCCCTTTTGTAGTCCTCCTGGTTGCCAGACCTGTGTGCAGCCTCTTTGTGCTTCCGGAGTTGCCGTAGTTTGTTGGAAAACCACGGTTTGTTATTTGGGTAGACCTTAAAGAATTTGGATGGTACACAAGAGTCCTCACAAAAGCTGATGTATGAGGCAAAATTATCTGCCCACTCGTCCAGATCCGGCGATTCCAATGACTTCCAGTCTGTACAGTCAAGACAGGCCTGAAGTTGGAGCTTGGCCTCGTCTGACCACACTTTGGTGGACTTGTGTCACGATTGTGGAACTTTCCCAGTGATCAGCGCACAACGCGTGCGCTGACACGGCGGAGATCCTCCACAAGCGTATAATTTGCAGGAACCCAGCAAAAGGTGCTATGCACCTGTAGAGGGAAATTCCTGTCGGCAGATGGCGCTGGGGAGTGCAGAGGAACCAATCCTCTGTACCTCCACAAGTGCCAGACAGGAATTGTACGAAGCGCAGAACGCAATCGCAAGAGAGGCGATTGCGAATGAGATTGAGCAAAAGGGATAGGTTGTATGTGTGTGCGCCAATCCAGTCGCCACTCCGCGACCGCGCACACACAACAGCAGATACGAAATAGGAACGCGATCGCGAGAGGTGCGATCGCGAGACGTGACACAAGGCAGAACAGAATAGAATACAAGGGTAGCAAAGGCACAGCAAATACAATAAGGAGATACGGAAAATAACAACCGCTAGCTAACCGCGAGCACCGCACTCATTCGCAACAGTGCACGCGGTTATGCGCGATCTCCACGTGATAAGCACAATAGAGACAAGCACGCCTAACTAACCATAAACAGACAAACATGAAACAGGGGACGCGAGCGCTTGCTTAACGGTTACCTCACCGAGCCTGTAGCAAGCGCAGCGGACAAGACAGACACACGAAAAACAAGAACTAGGCAGGAAGGATCCACCGCTCTTCCGCCAGAGCAAGTGTGATCCAAGCAGGAACATAGATCAGAAAGATCCACAGCCGCTAACGCTAGCGGCTAGTGCGATCTCAGCAAGACAGAACGATTCGCTATCAACCGCCGTTGGTGACAGCGCAATCGCGACCAACAAGACAGAACAGAAGGATCCCCAGCGCTCGCACAAAGTAGCTAGCGCGATCCCAAGAAACAGAACAGAAGGATCCCCAGCGCTAGCACAAAGTAGCTAGCGCGATCCCAGGAAACAGAACAGAAGAGATAGCTGGTAGCAACCGCTGCACCAGCTATACTCCAAGAACATAGATCAGAACCATTTCCTGTCAACCACCATAGGGACAGGACAATGGCAAACAGGCAAGACAAGACAGAACAGGCAATACAGATAATACAACCTGACTGGGCTAGAAGGGGAGCCAAAAGCAACCCCCAGGAATTAACTATACTAGATAGCAATGGCTGACACTCCAGCAGTGTCCATCAGGAACTGAGCAAGGAAGGGAAATGACCAGCAAAGCATTGTGGGAAAGACATAGTACTTATAGTACACGCCTCCAATGAATGTGGCCAGGCAATTTGCATGACAACGTATGCAAATTCCTCTGCAAGCACAAGCTGCAAAACTGACAGAAACTCTTCTTTCCAGAGTCCTGCAGCATGCAAACTTACACAATGGTCAAAGGGATGCCTGTCTGCACAGGCAGCTGAGCAAATCATCACAGTACCCCCCCCTCCAGGGTCGAATTCCAGACGACCCCCAAAACTGCTATTAGCAACAGACTCAAACTGAAGACTCATGAAGGTCGGGGCAGCCCGACAAGGTCCAATTCCAGAGTCAGTCCACCCGAAACCGACCTCATCGGAAACAGAAGCCACCGAAACATGCCCATCAGTACTACCAGTCTCAGTATAACACCCATCAGGACTGTGAACGCCAGAGAAGAAGCCATCGACACCCTCCAGACAATACCCACCACCTTCCACGGAGCGTCCGAAAATACCAAACCTGCCACAATACCTGTTCGAAGTGTCCCTTACAACACAAAAGCCACCGTTGATCTTATCCAGTGTACCAAGCAAAATTTCTCCCGGAATCTCCCAGAACCTTTTGAAGCTCCACAGAGATCCCAAGAGGGCAGAACAATCACCAGGCTCACATGGAGAATTACCAAGAACCCCCATGGAACCAATGACAATTCCGGATTCAGAATTACTAGGACACCCATCAAGATCAAGACTTTCAGGGACCACTTCTGGGCATGCAAGCAGGCAGGCCATATCAGAGCATGTCTCCACCGAGGAAGCATCTGAGTACGCTGGTAACCGAGACACACTTGGGCTTTCTGGGTCACAGAGCACACTGGGGTACACCAGCACAGGAGAACCCTCAGGACATGTCGGGGAACTGCCAACCTCAGAGTCCAGCACGACAAGACCAAAACCAGTACCGGACAGAGAATCATCATGAGTGGAGGTCACAGGCACTGGACTTCCAAAAGAAGACTCGGATACAAATTCAGAAATTTCTGTGACAATAATATCATCTTTGACTACATATGAGTGAAGCTCCATCAGAGCTGAAAAGGTAGCCAGCAAGGCAGCAATGCCTACGGAAGAGGGTAACCCCTCAGAAGAACTTGGGGGGCAGGAGACATCTCCTACAAGTTCTGCACCCTTTGGGAGGAACTCGGAGACCTCCAGAACATCCAACAAGACCTCAGGAGCATCATTTTTCAAGTTTTCTAAAAAGGATTCTGAACTATCCATGTTACAGGGCAAAACTGGAACTTTATTTTGTGGACAGGGCAGATGTCCCAGGAATGGTTCCACCATAACCTGAGACTGGATCTCATCATGAGGGGAATGTACAGGTATATTTACTGGAACACACACTGACTCCCTAACTTCATTCTCACTGTACCCAGAATTCTGTGTGGCAGTCAAACTAGCTTGTAACTCCAAAACTGCAGAAAAACAAGTAAAAATAGCAGCAATACCTAGACGAGCCTCTAGGGGCAGGGCAGGAGATATTGTACAAGGCAATGTTGACTCATCCAGAGTACAGGGTGGAGAGTCAAAACTTCCCTCAGAGCAAGAAAGGGACTCACAAATGTCAGTGTGATTGGACATCATATTGTTATTCATGGTACAGGGCAGGTTCAGAGAAAGTGTCTCTGAATAAGGCAAAGAGGGTTCAGCATCAGATTCGCAAAACCGAAGCGCTGTCTCACTCTTAGATTCGGCTAACAATGTCAAATCCGAGGAATCAGAACGCAAAACCTGCGAATCAAAATTCACTTTAGGTTGTGAAACTGACGCTTCTATAGCGCAAACCTCCGCGATCTGCGGAGCAGACTGCAAGGCATCTAGGACCGAAATGCTGGAGCAACTGTCCCCAGGCAACGGGCCCTTACAGGTGTGAACAGGGTGAGACAGAGACTCATCTGCAGAAGAAATAGTGACATCAACAGGACAAGCTTTATTAGGCATATTAATTTTACTTTTGACGCTGCACAGTCGAGAAACTTTCCCCATAGCAGGGTCACAGACAGAAGATCTCAAAGATCTGTTTCTAAATGACAAAGGATCCCACACATCCTTGAGGAAACCGGCAGACTCATGCCGATCACAATCTGCAGGAACATCCGAGAAACAGGCATCAGATCGCACAGATTCAAACTGCACACTGTCAGGAGCGAATCCTTCAGGATTCGCACAGGAATCAACCACAGCGGCACACTCATTCATTTCAGATTGCACAAAGTCAAGACTCTCATGCTTTACCCCAGAAAGGCAGGAACAATCATCCGACAACGATGTCTCTTTATTGGAATCAATTGGTTGGTGTGTGTGCAACTCATCCAAAATCGTTTGCCATACATAGATCACCAGATCCACATCATCCTTGTCACATTCATCGGAATCAATCAGAAGGTACATAGAGTCAAGACAAGCATTCAAGACATCTTCGCTTTTTGCGATGTAAAAATCGCAAAAGGCTTTCCAATCAAAATCGAATTCCTCCAGCAAGGCCCCAACATCCCAGGAAGCAAATGGGGGTTCAAACAGGCCAGTATCCAAATAATCTCCATAGGGGTGAAGTTCAGGAACAAGAACAGATTTTTTAACTGCTTTAATGTAGTGTGCGATCCTACCTATAGCAGGATCCACATAAGCTTTGGATTGGGGCAGAAAACCTGGAAACTGATCAGCAGATGCATTATAAACATCATTATCATACTGCATGGTTTTGCCCATTTCAGACTTGACAGAAATAACCTCTCTATCTGTGGTTGCCATGGGCAACGGATCTTTCCGCTGGGAAGCCTTCCTAGATCTTTTACGTTTAGACTTAGAGGCTTTGGATGGCTGCTTTATGGATGAAAGAGTAGATGGAACAGCTGATTGAGCTGCTGACAACAACTCATTAAGGGGGTATGGTAATTGAGGTAATCTCAGCCAATTGTGAATTAAAAAGGCCAAGAATTCCAGGGGTCTTTGACTCAGGGTGGTATGATCTAACACATCATAACCCCACATTGACATTTCGCCCCCCAACAGAATGTAGACCATTTGGGGGGCCCAGGTAGACACTGGGGTGCATTGGAATTCAGGGTTCGCTAACAGTTTCGTACACTCAGACAAAAATTCGTCTGCTGATTCAGGTTCAAGTTTTTTAAATCTCTTAAAGGTACAAGAGCCATATTCGACAAAATCGTACAAATCGGAAATTCCGTCTACACTGGGGTTTTGGGTTGGGCTGGTCATTCTGTCACGATTGTGGAACTTTCCCAGTGATCAGCGCACAACGCGTGCGCTGACACGGCGGAGATCCTCCACAAGCGTATAATTTGCAGGAACCCAGCAAAAGGTGCTCTGCACCTGTAGAGGGAAATTCCTGTCGGCAGATGGCGCTGGGGAGTGCAGAGGAACCAATCCTCTGTACCTCCACAAGTGCCAGACAGGAATTGTACGAAGCGCAGAACGCAATCGCAAGAGAGGCGATTGCGAATGAGATTGAGCAAAAGGGATAGGTTGTATGTGTGTGCGCCAATCCAGTCACCACTCCGCGACCGCGCACACACAACAGCAGATACGAAATAGGAACGCGATCGCGAGAGGTGCGATCGCGAGACGTGACACAAGGCAGAACAGAATAGAATACAAGGGTAGCAAAGGCACAGCAAATACAATAAGGAGATACGGAAAATAACAACCGCTAGCTAACCGCGAACACCGCACTCATTCGCAACAGTGCACGCGGTTATGCGCGATCTCCACGTGATAAGCACAATAGAGACAAGCACGCCTAACTAACCATAAACAGACAAACATGAAACAGGGGACGCGAGCGCTTGCTTAACGGTTACCTCACCGAGCCTGTAGCAAGCGCAGCGGACAAGACAGACACACGAAAAACAAGAACTAGGCAGGAAGGATCCACCGCTCTTCCGCCAGAGCAAGTGTGATCCAAGCAGGAACATAGATCAGAAAGATCCACAGCCGCTAACGCTAGCGGCTAGTGCGATCTCAGCAAGACAGAACGATTCGCTATCAACCGCCGTTGGTGACAGCGCAATCGCGACCAACAAGACAGAACAGAGGGATCCCCAGCGCTCGCACAAAGTAGCTAGCGCGATCCCAAGAAACAGAACAGAAGGATCCCCAGCGCTAGCACAAAGTAGCTAGCGCGATCCCAGGAAACAGAACAGAAGAGATAGCTGGTAGCAACCGCTGCACCAGCTATACTCCAAGAACATAGATCAGAACCATTTCCTGTCAACCACCATAGGGACAGGACAATGGCAAACAGGCAAGACAAGACAGAACAGGCAATACAGATAATACAACCTGACTGGGCTAGAAGGGGAGCCAAAAGCAACCCCCAGGAATTAACTATACTAGATAGCAATGGCTGACACTCCAGCAGTGTCCATCAGGAACTGAGCAAGGAAGGGAAATGACCAGCAAAGCATTGTGGGAAAGACATAGTACTTATAGTACACGCCTCCAATGAATGTGGCCAGGCAATTTGCATGACAACGTATGCAAATTCCTCTGCAAGCACAAGCTGCAAAACTGACAGAAACTCTTCTTTCCAGAGTCCTGCAGCATGCAAACTTACACAATGGTCAAAGGGATGCCTGTCTGCACAGGCAGCTGAGCAAATCATCACAACTTGAGAGTTGTTTTTGCCGATTCCAGGCGCCTCCTGTAGGTTGGGATAAGATGGATGATGCAGTGGTCTGAGGAGCCAAGAGCTGCCCATGGCACGGCCTTGTATGCATCTTTCAGTGCCGTGTAGCAGTGGTCAAGGGTGTTCGGGCCTCTAGTGGGGCAGACTACATGCTGGTGATAGCGTGGCATCTCCTGGCGGAGGCTGGCTCTGTTAAAGTCGCCCATGACGATGAACAGAGAGTCTGGGAGAGACGTCTCCCACTGTGAGATGGTCTCACTGAGGACCCGCAGGGCAGATTTGGCCTCAGCATCAGGGGGTATGTACACTCCGACGAGGACATAAGAGGAAAACTCCCTTGGCGAGTATGACGGCCTGCAGTTAATGAGTAAGAGTTCAAGGTCTGGGGAGCACTTCCAGTCGAGCACTGACGTGGTGGAGCACCATGAGGAGCTGATGTAGAAGCAGATACCACCACCCCTTTTTTTCCCAGAGAGAGTCAGGTCGCGGTCCGCTCGGATGAGGTTGAAGCCAGGGAGATGGAGGGCAACCTCAGGGATGTCCTTGCGTAGCCATGTTTCTGTGAAACAGAGGGCCGGAGTGTTCCTGCCGAGATCCCTCCTGTCGCAGAGAAGGCGCAGTTCGTCAAGCTTGTTGGGGAGGGCGCGGACATTTGCCAGGAGGATTGAGGGGATGGCTGATTGCAGTCCTTTCTTCATTAGCCTCAAGCGGGCACCAGCGCGACATCCCCTCCGATGCTGACTTGCGCGGGATCCTGTAGCAGAAGCCAGTAATTTCTGGATGTGGTTCCAGACCTGGTCAGACAGGAGACAGTCCTCAGGGGACCAAGGGCTGCGTTTCTCCCACTCAAGGAGCTGCTCCCTGGTGTATGTGATGAGCTTGGCAGGTGGCGTGGGTGGGCTCCGGCCCCAGGTTTGAAGGCGAGGGGTGGTGGGGGACCAGCGAGGGTTGACGGAACATGGCATGCCTCATCAAAAACGCTGATCGCTCGCGCAGGTCATTAAGACAGCACAGCTGTAAAAGTTGAAGGTGTGCAGCAAAAGAAAGTTCAGCAAAAGAGATCAGGCACAGCACAGAGATCGACAGGGACCAGCGGCGTGCAGTTGGCACAGAAAGAGATCAGTGGCTACAAGCAGGTAAAAGGGAGCAGCATGAGTGGGGGGCCAGGGAAGCAGCCAACAGTAGGGCAGCATAACAGGCAGAGGGGAAGGTGGGGGACCTTACCCTGGCTGAGGATCAGTCTGTGGATGATGGTCTCCGAGGTGCTTGCCCAGTGAGTCCAGGGGGGAGTCTTGCTTCCTGGAGGTGACAGTCTGAGTACGGCTGCGGTGCAGGATGCCCTTCACATGCTGGCCTGCGGGGCTTGCCTCCGCGTGGTAGGGCCTAGCTGTACAGAGTGGAACACGCTGGAGTCTGCCCGGAATTTATAGTGCACTGCACTCTGGGAGAAAAGTACTTCTTACATGCATGTGTACAAATGTACTGTATTTTAAATTTATATTTAAAGTTGTCCTTTAAAGTGGACCTGTACTCTTGCACAGGACAGAAGGAAAACATATAGAAAGGCACATTGTATGTACTTAGAGTGATTCGCCTGTCTAATTCCCACTCATCTGTGACTAATCATAAGTGTAATTTGATCTCTTAGCTGTGTCAGCTGGCTGCCTCAGCAGAGTAGCTAATCTGTAAACACAGGATGTTAACAATATGCCTGCTTCCATGAAAGCAGGAAGAAGACACACTGCATATATATTGCAGGATTTGTGTCAGGTGTAACAAAGACATGTTTTTCTGTAAAGGATATTATGCTGTTGCTTATCTTTTAGAGCAGAGAGGAAGTTCTGAGTTCAGGTCCAACTTTTTCCTTGGGAATACAAATCTCGGGCTCCTGGTAGAAAATCCTTCTCTTGCTTATTACATAGTAAAGAGGCCACTGTCTACTTAAACCAATTATTTGCAGCTCGGCCAGCTGCTGAAAATATGAGCACTCTATGCAGAGCAGCAGACCCGCTGGAGAGACTGCTTATTTCACACAGCGGAATGATTCTTTAATGGCAGCTGTTGGCTGCTGGGTTCATTATTACAGAGCTGTTTTGGGTGATGAAGTGAATGAGCGGGAGGGAAATTGGACAATTTGTGCTGATGTTTGTCTGCAGAGGAAATGAAAGGGACTTCAGAGAGAAAAAAAAACAGCTAAGGTCTCTGCTCTGCACACCTCATATTCCTTCTCCTTCTGTCTCCTCTCCCATACTCACCTAGCATGAGAGACCCCCCCCCCTCCCCCCAAGCCATTTCTCCTCTACCACTACTGCAGATACTCACCTAGCACAAGAGACCCCTCTCCCCAGCTCTCCTCTCACACTGCTACAGATACTCACCTAGCACAAGAGAACCCTCTTCCCAGCTCTCCTCTCACACTGCTGCAGATACTCACCTAGCACAAGAGACCCCTCTCCCCAGCTCTCCTCTCACACTGCTGCAGATACTCACCTAGCACAAGAGACCCCTCTTCCCAGCTCTCCTCTCACACTGCTGCAGATACTCACCTAGCACAAGAGACCCCTCTCCCCAGCTCTCCTCTCACACTGCTGCAGATACTCACCTAGCACGAGAGACACCTCTCCCCAGCTCTCCTCTCACACTGCTGCAGATACCTAGCACAAGAGACCCCTCTCCCCAGCTCTCCTCTACCACTGCTGCAGATACTCACCTAGCACAAGAGACCCCTCTCCCCAGCTCTCCTCTACCACTGCTGCAGATACTCACCTAGCACAAGAGACCCCTCTTCCCAGCTCTCCTCTCACACTGCTGCAGATACCTAGCACAAGAGACCCCTCTCCCCAGCGCTCCTCTCACACTGCTGCAGATACTCACCTAGCACAAGAGACCCCTCTCCCCAGCTCTCCTCTCACACTGCTGCAGATACTCACCTAGCACAAGAGACCCCTCTTCCCAGCGCTCCTCTCACACTGCTGCAGATACTCACCTAGCACAAGAGACCCCTCTTCCCAGCTCTCCTCTCACACTGCTGCAGATACTCACCTAGCACAAGAGACCCCTCTCCCCAGCTCTCCTCTCACACTGCTGCAGATACTCACCTAGCACGAGAGACACCTCTCCCCAGCTCTCCTCTCACACTGCTGCAGATACCTAGCACAAGAGACCCCTCTCCCCAGCTCTCCTCTCACACTGCTGCAGATACTCACCTAGCACAAGAGACCCCTCTTCCCAGCTCTCCTCTCACACTGCTGCAGATACCTAGCACAAGAGACCCCTCTCCCCAGCGCTCCTCTCACACTGCTGCAGATACTCACCTAGCACAAGAGACCCCTCTCCCCAGCTCTCCTCTCACACTGCTGCAGATACTCACCTAGCACAAGAGACCCCTCTTCCCAGCTCTCCTCTCACACTGCTGCAGATACTCACCTAGCACAAGAGACCCCTCTCCCCAGCTCTCCTCTCACACTGCTGCAGATACTCACCTAGCACGAGAGACACCTCTCCCCAGCTCTCCTCTCACACTGCTGCAGATACCTAGCACAAGAGACCCCTCTCCCCAGCTCTCCTCTCACACTGCTGCAGATACTCACCTAGCACAAGAGACCCCTCTTCCCAGCTCTCCTCTCACACTGCTGCAGATACCTAGCACAAGAGACCCCTCTCCCCAGCGCTCCTCTCACACTGCTGCAGATACTCACCTAGCACAAGAGACCCCTCTCCCCAGCTCTCCTCTCACACTGCTGCAGATACTCACCTAGCACAAGAGACCCCTCTTCCCAGCGCTCCTCTCACACTGCTGCAGATACTCACCTAGCACAAGAGACCCCTCTCCCCAGCTCTCTTCTCACACTGCTGCAGATACTCACCTAGCATGAGAGACCCCCCCCCTCCCCCCAAGCCATCTCTCCTCTACCACTACTGCAGATACCTAGCACAAGAGACCCCTCTCCCCAGCTCTCCTCTCACACTGCTGCAGATACTCACCTAGCACGAGAGACACCTCTCCCCAGCTCTCCTCTCACACTGCTGCAGATACCTAGCACAAGAGACCCCTCTCCCCAGCTCTCCTCTCACACTGCTGCAGATACTCACCTAGCACAAGAGACCCCTCTCCCCAGCTCTCCTCTCACACTGCTGCAGATACTCACCTAGCACGAGAGACCCCTCTCCCCAGCTCTCCTCTCACACTGCTGCAGATACTCACCTAGCACGAGAGACCCCTCTCCCCAGCTCTCCTCTCACACTGCTGCAGGTACTCACCTAGCACAAGAGACCCCTCTCCCCAGCTCTCCTCTCACACTGCTACAGATACTCACCTAGCACAAGAGAACCCTCTTCCCAGCTCTCCTCTCACACTGCTGCAGATACCTAGCACAAGAGACCCCTCTTCTCAGCTCTCCTCTCACACTGCTGCAGATACTCACCTAGCACAAGAGACCCCTCTTCTCAGCTCTCCTCTCACACTGCTGCAGATACTCACCTAGCACAAGAGACCCCTCTCCCCAGCTCTCCTCTCACACTGCTGCAGATACTCACCTAGCACGAGAGACACCTCTCCCCAGCTCTCCTCTCACACTGCTGCAGATACCTAGCACAAGAGACCCCTCTCCCCAGCTCTCCTCTCACCCTGCTGCAGATACTCACCTAGCACAAGAGACCCCTCTCCCCAGCTCTCCTCTCACACTGCTGCAGATACTCACCTAGCACAAGAGACCCCTCTTCCCAGCTCTCCTCTCACACTGCTGCAGATACTCACCTAGCACAAGAGACCTCTCTCCCCAGCTCTCCTCTCACACTGCTGCAGATACTCACCTAGCACAAGAGACCCCTCTCCTCAGCTCTCCTCTCACACTGCTGCAGATACTCACCTAGCACAAGAGACCCCTCTCCTCAGCTCTCCTCTCACACTGCTGCAGATACTCACCTAGCACAAGAGACCCCTCTCCTCAGCTCTCCTCTCACACTGCTGCAGATACTCACCTAGCACAAGAGACCCCATCCCCCCAAGCCAGCTCTTGTCTCACACTGCTGCAGGTACTCACTTAGCAGGAGAGATCCCTCCAAGCAGGGGCGTACCTAGAAATCACTGCCCCCCCCCCCCCTATGAAACTTTTAAAGGCCCCCCCCCCAGGTGCCACTGTATAGCCAGGCATAGGTGCCATCAGTATAGGTAGCCAGTCATAGGTCCCCCAGTACAGATAGACAGGCATAGGTGCCCCCAGTATAGGTGGCCAGGCATAGGTGCACCCAGTATAGTTAGCCAGGCATAGGTATCCCTAGTATAGGTAGCCAGGCATAGGTGACCCCAGTATAGTTAGCCAGGCATAGGTGCCCCCAGTATAGGTGGCTAGGCATAGGTGACCCCAGTATAGTTAGCCAGGCATAGGTGCCCCCAGTATAGGTGGCCAGGCATAGGTGACCCCAGTATAGTTAGCCAGGCATAGGTATCCCCAGTACAGGTAGCCAGGCATAGGTGACCCCAGTATAGTTAGCCAGGCATAGGTGCCCCCAGTATAGGTGGCCAGGCATAGGTGACCCCAGTATAGTTAGCCAGGCATAGGTATCCCCAGTATAGGTAGCCAGGTATAAGTGTCTCCAGTATAGGTAGCCAGGCATAGGTTCCCACAGTATTTATAGCCACATATAGGTGCCCTAGTATCAATAGCCAGCTATAGGTGGAGCTGGCCCCAGTATAAGTATCCAGCTATAGGTGGAGGTGACCCCAGTATAGGTAGCCAGCTATAGGTGCCCCCAGCCTCTCCGGTCGATTGTTCCCACCACATTGTTTAATTATTCTCTTCATATTATCAATTCTCTCTAATTATCCTCTTCATTTCTAAGTCTGTAATTTCTCTATAACCCCCCCCCCCCCCCCTTATGCCTTTCTCCCCATAATAGTATTGTACAAGAAAAAGTGAAGAACAAGGACATTTTATTAGGAACACTCCTTCTCTTCCCTGAACATCTGTAGCCCTGTACAATGCTGTCATCTCCTTCGGCTCCCAAACAGCTCAGCGTCTGACCTGAATGTACAGCCATCTCTCCTGCATCACTCGGTTTCTCCTTCATCTCCCTGTCTCTCCTACATCTCGCTGTATCTCCTGCATATCCCCATCTCTCCTGCATCTTCCTGTCTCTCCTGCATTACCTGTCTCTCCTACATCTCACTGTCTCTCCTGTATCTCCCTGTCTCTCCTGCATCCCCTGTCTCTCCTGCATCTCCCCATCTCTCCTGCATCACTTCTGCATCCCCCCGTCTCTCCTGCATCTCCCTGTCTTTTTCTGCATCTCCCAGTCTCTCCTGCATCTCCCTGTCTCTCCTGCATCCCTGTCTCTCCTGCATCTCCCCGTCTCTCCTGCATCTCCCCGTCTCTCCTGCATCTCCCCGTCTCTCCTACATCTCCCTGTCTTTTTCTGCATCTTTCAATCTCTCCTGCATCCCTCCTCCATCCACCCATCTCTTCTGCATCTCCCCGTCTCTCCTCCATCAGTCTGTTTCTCCTTCATGTACCCATCTCTCCTGCATTCACCCCATTTCTTCTGCATCTTCATTTTGTTCTGCATCCCTCTTGCATCCCCCGTGACCCGTCTCTCCTGCATACCCTAGTCTCTCCTGCATATCTCTGTCTCTCCTGCATCTCCCCGTCTCTCCTGCATCTTCCTGTCTCTCCTGCATCCCCCAGTCTCTCCTGCATCCCGTCTCTCCTGCATCCCCCAGTCTCATCTGCTTCCCGTCTCTCCAGCATCTCCATCTCTTCTGCATCTCTCTGTCTCTCCTGCATCTTCCTATTTCTCCTGCATCTCCCCTGTCTTTCCTGCATTTCCCCATCTCTCCTGCATCTCCCCGTCTCTCCTGCATCTTCCCATCTCTCCTACATCTCAGTCTCTCCTGCATCTTCCCATTATCTTCCCGTCTCTACTGCATCTATCCTGTATCTTCCCCCCCCTGTACATTCCCGTCTCTCCTGCATCTATCCTGCATCTCCCCGTCTCTCCTGCATCTTCCTGTCTCTCTCCTTCATCTATCCTGTATCTTCCCATCTCTCCTACATTCCCGTCTCTTCTGCATCTCTCCGTCTCTCCTGTCCCGTCTCTGCAAAGAAAAATTATGCTCTTCCCATGTTCACCACTCCCATCAGCCAACATTCACTGCAGAGGGAGACATAATTCCATATTAACCTCCTGCCGCCCGCGTCACGCCAGTAGGCGTGGCCGCGGCGGCAGCCCCAGGACCGCCTAACGCCAATTGGCGTAAAGTCCTGGGGCTCTGTTTAGCATGAGATCGCGCGCATGGTGCGCGCGCATCTCATGCTCGGGGGGCGGAGCTCCGCCCCGCCTTCAGTCTCCGAGCGGCTATTGCCGCTCGGGAGACTGTTAGACGGCGATTACGCCGTCTATTTACTAGGTGCAGCGCTGCGATGAGCAGCAGCGCTGCACTGGGGACAAGAGAGCGATCGTCTCTCATAGGCAGAAGCCTATGACAGCCGATCGCCATAATTGGCCGGCTGTGGGGAGGGAGGGAGCAAGGGAGGGAGGGAATAAATTTAAAGAAACAGGTTTTTTTTTTTCTAAAATCCCATAACAATAATATTTATTTAAAAAAAAATAAACATGGGGGGAGCGATCAGACCCCCCAACAGAGAGCTCTGTTGGTGGGGAGAAAAGGGGGGGGGATCACTTGTGTGCTGAGTTGTGCGGCCCTGCAGCTTGGCCTTAAAGCTGCAGTGGCCAATTTAGCTAAAAATGGCCTGGTCACTAGGGGGGTTTAGCCCTGCAGTCCTCAAGTGGTTAATGCAGGATTAGGGCTCTGAATATTCTACCAAAATGCTTATGGGTTTTAATTAATTTTACATCATGTTTAATGTACAAATGTAACCACTTTGTAGATCTCTGTCAGGGATGGTCAGTGAGACAAATATAATTCCAGATTGATGCAACATTATGCAAATGTATGCAACTTGAAAATGAAATTTCACCTCGCCCAGATTCAATTGGTTCGTCTTCAAGCTGCATACAGTTGCAAGGACCATTCCTACTCACTGTTTACTATTTGAAGAAAAAGTTTCTTTAATTAAAAAAAACTTTTCAACTTGCTGGTTGCCCAGAAAGTATTGCGCAACTAGTACAAATGCATCCCAAGCAGCAAATTCAAGTGGGAATAACGGATTTTGGGACCAACAGAAATTTCTGCTTTCAGTTTAGCATCTGTTTTGATTTTTCCAAACTTGTCCTTTCCAATGACAAATGTTTTCATGAATCCCAGTTTAAAGGGGCATCATGGCGAAAAACTGCAAAATGTAAAATTCATAGGTACTTAGGAGCTGTATTGTTGTCCCAGAGTAAATGCACTATAAATGTTATACTTCCCGTGTAGTTGTTGCGCACAGTATGTGAACCTTTAGGGACTTTTCACACTGGGGCGGTGTGGTAATTACTGATGATCGAACAACTAGATGTTCGGGTTCGATTAGCCCGCCTGCCCCCTCCCGCCGCCAGGGTATCGGTCCTCCCGAGAGCCGATGGGCAGCGGTGGCGCGCAGGGGGGGGGGGGGGGCAATGGCAGGCCGGCTCTTGGGAGGACCGGCGCCCTCAAACCCGAACATCTAGGTGTTCGATCATCACTAGTGGTAATTTTACCGCAGCCCATTGAAAGTCTATGGGGCCGCTCGTGTCAACACGGTGCGGCGAGACGAAAGTGACGTTTTCGAAGCATCCCCGACGAAAGGACAGATCTGCTTTAGCGAGCGGTTCTGCTGCGAACTGAAAGTCCTGTAAGTCTATGGCAACGCAGTTTGTTAAAAAATGTATGTGAGGCCAGGGATGGGCTTTCGAGTATTCAAAATTAAAATGAGGCTTGATTGCCTCAGGTGTGACCATGGGAGACGGGGGTTAACTTACCCAGAAATCCGTCTGCTTCTATGCATCTCACTCCACTTGCACGTGACCTATGGGGCGCGTTCCAAGACTCGCTACTGCACTTCCTCCTGGCTTGAAGGAGGAGGAAGCCCCCTCCCAAAGCCTCTGGGCCCCCCTGTGATGGCAGGGGTCACAGGGGTTATTGCTACGCCCATGTCTGGTATCCTTTAAATACTGTATGTCATGTGTGTATTACTGTCATTTTTTTGCAAATAAAGGCATGTAATTATTGACAGAGTACAATGAGAAGCAGGGCCGGATCAGTACTCTTTACCGCCCTATGCCACTGTCACCAGCCTCCCCCCTTTAGTATAGGTAGCGAGATGATCCCTCTCCCCTTACCTCCAGTATAGGTAGCCAGATGACTCCTCCCCTTCCCTCTAGTATATGTAGCCAGATGACTCCTCCCTCCAGTATAGGTAGCCAGATGACTCCTCCCCCCCCTAACCAGATGACTCCATTAATCCCTTCTTCCCCCCGCCCCCCCACAGGCGGCACAGGCGGCTAGCAACAGAGTACCGCAGTCAGGCACTCGCCTAATCTCCCTGCATTGCAGCATTTGCAAGCTTGCAAATTCTGCACCAGTTTAGCCTGCTGCTTTGGTGCCCCTGCTCCTGTGGTGCCCTAGGCCGTGGCCTAGTAGGCCTTGATGTGTAGACCCAAAACACCAAATGGGAAAAATACACCTTTATTTCCAAATAAAATATTGTCACCATACATTGTACTAGTGACATATTTTAAATGTTGTAATAACCAGCAAAGGATCCAGGTTGTGCGGAAGGACGGCATTGAAATGATCAGCCTCAAGGGGGCTGGAAGAAGCCCCCGGTGTGTATATTTTTTTCTATCTCCCCAACTCAGGTTTCCTTTAATTCTGTACAACATTCATTTTTAAATTTTGCCCATTGTCAAATATTTCCTCTCCCTGATTTACATTCTGACATTTATCACAGCAGCTTTGTGGAATGCTTGCTACTGAGAGTTCCGAAGCCAGCACAGATTATACCTGATCTCCCAGAATTCTCTGGGAGTAGAATTCTGCTTACCTAGACAGTCTAGGGCAGGGGTAGGGAACCTATGGTTCGGGAGCCAGATGTGGCTCTTTTGATGGCTACATCTGGCTCACATACAAAGCAGTAGGGGTTGATTTACTAAGCTACACTTCTTGAGCAGCACAGCTTAGTGTGGCAGCGCAAATAAAATGTTAAAGAAGGCATGCTACTGCTATAGCATACACTACTAACTTACTCATCTGGACCCTGTCAGGTCTAGTGACTTTGTAGGAGGAGATTCTCACACTTTGGCCCAATAGGCTGCCTGTCAAGTGACAGACAGCCTATTGGGCCAATCAAAGTGCGGGGATCTTGTCCTACAAAGTGAATCAACCCCCAAGTCAGCTAGCTAATTGTACAAGCTGTTAGTCTGTATTTCTCCTGTCTGGCTCTCGGGGAAATTGATAATGTTGCTAAAACCCAAGAGAAGCTGAAGACGTGTCTGACACTTCCGCTGCCCGGCGGATCAGCTGTATACACATCACCCTGGCAACAGGGACGTGAGCCCTCTGCTGCGCATGCGCACTGTGCCAGTTTGAAACATATCGTACGGCTCTCAGGGAATTACATTCTAAAATATGTGCAGCGTTTATAGCTCAATCAGCCAAAAAGGTTCCTGACCTTTGGGCTAGGCTAAACATCACTGGGAGGGCAGGGCTCGATTCAATATACAACAGTGCAATAGATATAGGAAGTGTTTTTGATGCTGAAACCAGGGAAATTACCGTAAAAGTGGGTATCCTGAATAATTCACTGCATTCTACTATATGTCACTACAGGGCCTCTTTAAAGTGGACCTGAACTCTTGCACAGGACACAAGGAAAACAGTGAGAAATGCACCCTGTGCAGAGAAGAGCCTGCCTGATTCCCCGTCATCTTCAAGTAACCACAAGTGTAATTTGATCTCTCAGCAGTGTCAGCTCAGGAATCTGTCAGTCCTAGCTAATTCGAAAACATGGGACGTTAACCCTTTGTCTGCTTCCATGAAAACAGGAGGTAGACACACTGCAGAATTATTGCAGGATTTGTATCGGCTGTAACAAAAAAATGTTTTTAAAAGTTATTATACTGTTGCTTATCTTATACAGCGAAAGTTCTGAGTTCAGGTTCATGTACGTGTAAGTATGTTAATACTTTAAACCAGTGTTCCTTAAAGGTTAACTGTCGCGGAAATCTTAAAATTTAAAAGGCATACCAAGAAGAAGTACATTTCTCACAGAGTAAAATGAGCCATAAATTACTTTTCTCCTATGTTCCTGTCACTTACAGTAAGTAGTAGAAATCTGACATTACCGATTTTGGACTAGCCCATTTTCTCATGGGGGTTCTCAGGGTTTTCTTTATTTTTAAAAGCACGTAGTGAATGGCAGTTGCTCCGTCCAACTGCCAAAATGGTGTGCAGCAAGCAGGGAGGCTGGCCAGCATCTTTGTGTTACTTATTTTCAGGGAATGTCTTTATAAAGAATAAAGGCCATGCTGAGAATCCCCCATGGAGAGATGGACTAGTCCAAAACCTGTCAGTAATGTCAGATTTCTACTACCTGCTGTAAGTGACAGCAACATAGGAGAGAAGTAATTTATGGCTTGTTTTACTCTGGGAGAAATGTACTTCTTATTTGTATGTGTTTTAAATTCTAAGATTTTTGCGACAGTTCCTCTTTAAACTGTGTTAGGGGGCACATACTATCGGATTTGGTTAAATGGGAGACATAAGGGCTGCACAGGTAATAGATTGCACTACCTTGCCTCAATGTAATGTTTTCTACATTTCAGGTATACTCTGGCCCCCCAGCAGTCGGAAGTATTTTGACCCGGCCCTTGACCGAAAAGTTTGGGGACTCCTGCTTTAAATCATTGTACAGCGAACAATATGGTCATCTTGCACCTAAGCTTATTTTCTGAGTCTGCAGCTGCCCCCCCCCCCCCCCCCCCAATGCATGAGCGGCTAAGCAGCAAGACATACATAACCCCTTCCTCAGCTAGGCCTATCCACCCTGACCTACACCCCGCTACTGCAATCTGCTAGTATTTATTAGACTATCAATACCGAAATTCCTCCGCAGTGCTGATATCATCTGGGGAATGCTCTATAGCAGTTGGTTGTGCAATGTATTCTGTGTAGAAATATTTCTCAGTAAACAGGGCCTCCCTGCCCCGGCAGGCGCTTAAACCTCCTTCACTTAGGGACCTCTCCTGTAGTCTTGGATGAAATTTATGGCCTTCTCCCGCCTGGTGGTGGCCAATTCCTCCTTCCATACCGGAGAATCCTTCAATACCGCAGTCAGCCCCGTGGCCGGATGAGCCATAAACCAGCAGTTAAGGGGTCATGGGATGCGAGTGAGGGAGTTTTTGGCACCCCAGAGCTGTTCCCCACCTTCTGTTGTGCAACAGTGCGAGAGTCAAGCTGTCTCCACTCATTTGTCAGGCGGAGTCCCACAACTTCACTGACCTGCCAGAGATTTTACTGCTAACTGCCACGACTAATACGGAGGCTTGAAGCGGCGCTGAAAAGCTCGTCTATGGCAGGGATAAGCTTTGTTGCTATCTGAAGAACACTGGAGATAAGATTTGTAGTTGCGCCCCTGATCAGGACTTGATCCCAAGGGTGACAACCCCATACAGACGAGCCCATCGGCTACAGCTGACCTACGTGTACTGTTGCTATGGAGAAAGGGGGAGGGACAAAAGCGTGGTGCATGATGCAGCAGCTTCCAGAGGGTGAGGTAAAGAGGGGAACAATGCTCTCAAAATCACTACAATCTCTTAAAGTGTACCTGTAATCAAAATAAAATTGCCCCTAGGGAGTACTTACACGGGATGGTGAAGCCTCTGGATTTTAAAGAAGTTTCCCCCTTCCTCTCAGCGGAGGCGATCTAGCGCTAGAACTCCCAAAGATCCACTTGTTGGAAGCCTTGCGCAGGTGCTCTAGCGGTTCTACACTCTTGTTCATGCGCCTGCGCAGTAGAGCAGACCTGATCGGGCCCAGTTATTTCCGCTGAAGCCTAAGCGGAGTGCTGCCAGTCCGCCTGTGCAAGGCAGGCAATATAAATATTGTGGCTTAGCGTTCGGGGCTGGCAGCATCGCATCAGGCTGGCGAAGGGAAAAGGGGGAGCCTCTTTAGGTTAGTAATTGAAGTTAAAGCGGAACTGTAAATACAATTTAAGCACAGTGTTCCACTTACCTGGGGCTTCTGAAAGCCCCCAGCAGCCGCCCTGCCTCGCGCCGGTCCTGCCCGAGCAGCCGTTCTCCCGCCGCCAGCTCCGTTCCTAGACTTCAAAGTCGACGCCAGCGCAGCCCTGCCAAGCGTATCCTTTCTTCGCGTTCCCCTCTGCAATAGCGGGGACTCGAAGAAAATATACGCATGGCCAGAGCCGCGCTGGCGCAGTGGCCCGGCAGCGAAACCGAAACTAGCTGGCGGCGGGAGAACGGCGGTTCGGGCAGGACCGGACGGCTGCTGGGGGCTTGGGGAAGCCTCAGGTAAGTGAAACAATGTGCTTAAATTGTATTTACAGTTCCGCTTTATAGTATGGGGAGCATAGAGCTGGTGTAAAAACATGCAATTTATTAGAAAATCATTAACCTAATACAAGGCCTATAGACGACCAGGTGACAAACGACAATACATATACCCTCCCCTAAAAACACTACTGGAGCAAGCTAGCATCTGGGGTAACTGCATAGAACTGGAGTGCACTCCTTTTTAGTTTAAACACATGCATGTGACATTTCTTCAGGCCCAGAGTAGTACTTGCATCCAAAACAACTTAGAAGTGGTCAGATGGGATATTGCACATCAACCCGTGTATATATAATAGCAAATACATATACAGTGGGTTGCAAAAGTATTCGGCCCCCTTGAACTTTTCCACATTTTGTCACATTACTGCCACAAACATGCATCAATTTTATTGGAATTCCACATGAAAGACTATTAAAAAGTGGTGTACACGTGAGAAGTGGATCGAAAATCATACATCATTCCAAACATTTTTTACAAATAAATAACTGCAAAGTGGGGTGTGCATAATTATTCGGCCCCCTGAGTCAATACTTTGTAGAACCACCTTTTGCTGCAATTACAGCTGCCAGTCTTTTAGGGTATGTCTCTACCAGCTTTGCACATCTAGATACTGAAATCCTTGCCCATTCTTCTCTGCAAAACAGCTCCAGCTCAGTCAGATTAGATGGACAGCGTTTGTGAACAGCAGTTTTCAGATCTTGCCACAGATTCTCAATTGGATTTAGATCTGGACTTTGACTGGGCAATTCTAACACATAGATATGCTTTGTTTTAAACCATTCCATTGTTGCCCTGGCTTTATGTTTAGGGTCATTGTCCTGCTGGAAGGTGAACCTCCGCCCCAGTCTCAAGTCTTTTGCAGTCTCCAAGAGGCTTTCTTCCAAGTTTGCCCTGTATTTGGCTCCATCCATCTTCCCATCAACTCTGACCAGCTTCCCTGTCCCTGCTGAAGAGAAGCACCCCCCGAGCATGATGCTGCCACCACCATATTTGACAGTGGGGATGGTGTGTTCAGAGTGATGGGCAGTGTTAGTTTTCCGCCACACATAGAGTTTTGCATTTTGGCCAAAAAGTTAAATTTTGGTCTCATCTGACCAGAGCACCTTCTTCCACATGGTTGCTGTGTCCCCCACATGGCTTGTGGCAAACTGCAAATGAGACTTCTTATGTTTTCTGTTAACAATGCCTTTTTTTCTTGCCACTCTTCCATAAAGGCCAACTTTGTACAGTGCATGACTAATAGTTGTCCTATGGACAGAGTCTCCCACCTGAGCTGTAGATCTTCTGATCAGTGCTCTCCTTGTTCGGCCTGTGAGTTTAGGTGGATGGCCTTGTCTTGGTAGGTTTACAGTTGTGCCATACTCCTTCCATTTCTGAATGATCGCTTGAACAGTGCTCCGTGGGATGTTCAAGGCTTTGGAAATATTTTTGTAGCCTAAGCCTGCTTTAAATTTCTCAATAACTTGATCCCTGACCTGTCTTGTGTGTTCTTTGGACTTCATGGTGTTGTTGCTCCCAATATTCTCTTAGACAACCTTTGAGGTCGTCACAGAGCAGCTGTTTTTGTACTGACATTAGATTACACACAGGTGCACTCTATTTAGTCATTAGCACTCATCAGGCAATGTCTATAGGCAACTGACTGTACATTTAGATCAAAGGGGGCCGAATAATTATGCACACACCACTTTGCAGTTATTTATTTGTAAAAAATGTTTGGAATCATGTATGATTTTCGTTCCACTTCTCATGTGTACACCACTTTGTGTTGGTCTTTCATGTGGAATTCCAATAAAATTGATTTATGTTTGTGGCAATAATATGACAAAATGTGGAAAACTTCAAGGGGGCCCAATACTTTTGCAACCCACTGTATGTATACGCTCTCATTACAGACACACATAGGTGTCTATCCTCAACCCCTGTAAGCACGGACCATGCTGTTGGCACTCACGTAACATTCCACGATATCAGGCTGCCGCTGGACTCCAGAATAGCACCGTCCCCGACAGGCTACGCCGGTCTATCGGCATCTCACAGCAACATCGCAGCCTCCGACAAGTGAACGTGTACTGCGCCAGCCGTGAGCACAGGGGGAGGAAGAGAAGCAGAGGAACGGGTGATGGATAGCAGACCCGCTTCCGGGTAGAACAGCGTATCACGTGATGCGTTTCGTCACGGCCCACGTGACTTCTTCAGTAGTATGTAGTATGCGTTCTTATATGCATAAAACAACACCCATTGCTTAGGCTGATCGTATGCAAATTTAAGAGAACCGTCTGTTTACTGCCATCTACTGGCCAAAGTATATAGATACAGTCAGGACCTTTTAGATGCCTTTTCTCAATCAATTTCCTAAATGAATGATTTGATGTTCAAGTCCTTATTGAGGCCATGGGGATATAGGCTTCCACATTTATAAATCCACATGGATTCTTTCTTTAGCAACTGTTTATCATAGTCGTCGCGACATGGGCTAATATTTAATCTATAAATTCCCATAAATCTCAGTCCGGACACATCTGAATTGTGGACAGTCTTAAAGAGAACCCGAGGTGTGTTTAAAGAATGTTATCTGCATACAGAGGCTGGATCTGCCTATACAGCCCAGCCTCTGTTGCTATCCCAAACCCCCCTAAGGTCCCCATGCACTCTGCAATCCCCCATTAATCACAGCCGTGCTGTGAGGCTGTGTTAACATCTGTAGTGTCAGTCTCGGCTGCTCCCCCGCCTCCTGCATAGCTCCTGTCCCTGCCCCCATCCCTTCCCTCCAATCAGCAGGGAGGGAAGGGATGCAGGCGGGGACCGGAGTTCTGCAGGAGGCGGGGAGAGCAGCAGACTGACACTATAAAGATAAACACAGCCAACTCTGACAAGCTGTTTGTCAGCAGCGAGGCTGTGATTTATGAGGGATTGCAGAGTGCAGGGGGACCTTAGGGGGGTTTGGGATAGCAACAGAGGCTGGGCTGTATAGGCAGATCCAGCCTCTGTATGCAGATAATATTCTTCAAACCCACCTCGGGTTCTCTTTAAAGTGCAAAGCAAGAGGATTCAGCTTCTTTTTATCAATAGTAGTGCTTTTGATATTATTGATATGTTAGCCTATACGTGTATTCAATGGTCTATACATTTTCCCAATAGGGGAGGGTATATGTATTGTCGTTTGTTATCTGTTCGTCTATAGGCCTTGTATTAGGTTAATGATTTTCTAATAAATTGCATATTTTGACACCAGCTCTGTACTCCCCATACTTTTACTTTTTTTGATACTCTGATACTTTATGGGTGAGACGAGCCTACATGGGTGATATCCCGTACCTCTATTTATAGTAGTTACTGACGTTTGTTTTACCCTGGGGTTTTGCATTGCATTACAACCAGGGGCGTAAATACACTGCGTTGGCCCCGATTAGGCGTACGTTAAAAAGGGGCGCTGGGAAAAAAGGGCGCCGGGTTTTAAACGATAAACATGGATAACGTTTAAAAATATAATGTACTATATTTCGTTTAAAAATAATGGTTTATAAAGTTATAAATCATTAATGTGCATGAAATTGGCAATTGTGAAAACGTTAATCTTCCGTTTAAAAAGTGAAACGTATAATAACGTTTAAAAAAAAATAGTAAGTAACCCTCCCTGTACCTACCCCTAACCCCTAGACCCCCGTGTTGGTGCCTAAACCTAAGACCCCCCTGGTGGTGCCTAAACCTAAGACCCTCCTGGTGGTGCCTAAACCTAAGACCCCCCTGGTGGTGCCTAAACCTAAGACCCCCTGTGATAAGCATTAATAACGTGTGAAAAAAATATTGTGCTGTTTTTCGTTTAAAAATAATGTTTTAAAAAAGATTGTACTGTTTTTCGTTTAAAAATAATGTTTAAAAAATTATAAATCATAAAATAATGTGTAATCATGAGAAGCAGTTATAAAACAGTAAAAGTCTCCGGGCGCCGCTTATAAAACGTTATTTTTCTCCGGCGCCCTTTTTTCCTGTCGGGCGCCCATTAAACGATATTTATTATGGGAGTGAATGGCGGCGCCCGATTTGTCCACTTGCCTCAGGCGCCCGAATTTACTGTTACCCCCGATTAGACCCTCCCGACCCCCCACACCGTCACATTGTGGGGCCTGGGGACTCCGCTTCTATACATAATGCAGAGCGGCAATGGAGCTACTTCCGGCAGCAGGACAGGTGTTCTTCACTCCTCTTCAGTGTACAAGCGCCGTACAGCCAATCAGAAAATTGCATAGTGTGTGGTAGATTGCAATCAAGAAAACTTATTGAATTTAAAAAACCTACGGAAAAGAAAAAATAATTTGTACAGTGTATGGCCACCTTAAAGGGAAGGTCCGAGCTGATTAAAAAAAAAAAGATCTACTTACTTGGGGCTTCCTCCAACCCCTGGCAGCCGTCCTATGCCCTCGCCGCAGCTCCGCATCCAGCCGGTGGCCCCTCCGGGGCAGATGCCGACCTCACCAGGTCTCCATCTACTGCGCAGAACACTCCAGATGACGTCAACACGACCGTGAGCGGCTCTCGTGCAGGTGCAGTAGAGGCAGACCTGGTGAGGTCAGAATCTGCACCGGAGGGGACCCCCGGGTCACCAGCTAGGAGCTGAGCTGTGGCGAGGGTACAGGATGGCTGTCAGGGGCCGGAGGATGCCCGGGTACGTAGATCTTTTTTTTTTTTCCAATCAGCTCGAACCTGTCCTTCAAAGGACAACTGAAGTGAGAAATATATGGAGGCTGCCATATTTATTTCGTTTTATACAAAACCAGTTGCCTGGCAGCCCTGCTGGTCTATTAGGATGCAGTAGTGTCTAAATAATGTCAGAAACAAGCATGAAGCTAATCTTCTCAGATCTGACAATAATGTCAAAAACACCTGATCTGCTGCATGCTTGTTCGGGGGCTATGGCTAATAGTATTAGAGGCATAGGATTAGCAGGATAGCCAGGCAACTGGTATTGATTAACCCTCCTGGCGGTCTGTTAAAAACCGCCAGGGGGCAGCGCAGCAGTTTTTAAAAAAAATGTTTTTTTTAAAAATCATGTAGCGAGCCCAGGGCTGATTGGCCAGGCAGCGCACGGGGTCTGGGGGGCTTCACGGCGCGGCGAGCAGCGGGTAATCGGCGCGGAGCGGCCTGGCCAATCAGCCCAGGGCTGATTGGCCAGGCAGCGCACGGGGTCTGGGGGGCTTCACGGCGCGCCGAGCAGCGGGTAATCGGCGCGGAGCAGCGGGTAATCGGCGCGGAGCGGCGCGGGTAATTGGCGTGGAGCAGCGGCGATCAGAGTGCACACGCAGCTAGCAAAGTGCTAACTGCGTGTTGCAAAAAAAATTGCGCAAATCAGCCCAGCAGGGCCTGAGAAAGCCACCTGCGCGGCTTACCCCGAACTTAGTTCGGGGTTACCGCCAGGAAGGTTAAAAGGAAATAAATATGGCAGCCTCCAAGGGCTTGATTCACTAAACCGTGATAACTCAAATATCACACCTTATCAAAAATATCACACCTTATCAAAGTTAACACACCTTATCAAAGATATCACACCTTATGAAAAGATATCACACCTTATGAAAGTTAACACGCCTTATCAGAGTAGCATAGTTATCACGGTTTAGTGAATCAAGCCCCATATCTCTCTCGCTCCAGTTGCCCTTTAAGGATTCCTTTAAAATCCATTGCCAATTAGCAGGCATAAATTCGGAGCGCTCGCAATGCTACTCTGATAAGGCGTGTTAACTTTGAAAGTTGTGATATATTTTCTTAAAGGAGAACTGTAGTGAGAAGCATATGGTCTGATCTATTTGGCTGCAGTAGTGTGAATCACACCAGAAACAAGCATGAAGCTAATCTTGTCAGATCTGACAATAATGTCAGAAACGCCTGATCTGCTGCATGCTTGTTCAGGGTTTGTGGCTAATACTATTAGAGACAGAGGATCAGCAGAACAGCCAGGCAACTGGTATTGCTTAAAAGGAAATAAATATTGCACCTTCCATATACCTCTCACTACAGTTCTCCTATAAGGTGTGATCTTTGATAAGGTGTGGTATTTGAGTTATCATGGTTTAGTGAATCAAGCCCCATATCTCTCGCTTCAGTTGCCCTTTAAGGATTCCTTTAAAAGCCAAACGCTGTGCATGGGTGTTTTCCTAGTCCTGATCAGGCATGCGACGCTAGAACTCTATCGCTGCAGCTGCTATACTCTTTTGCATTTTATGTATTTGAGCTATAATTAAAGAGCTATTTTTACTGTACAGCGGTGCTATCTCCTTCCTTCAGAGGATTACGGTCTTAGGACTAATGCTGGGGATAGACGGTTAGAGAATGCGCCGGTATCGAGCCAATGCTCGCAACTCTGCAGGGCAGGAGGGGGGCCCCGGTGGCACCACAGCAGCACCCATGCTGTCTGGGCAGCATGATAGTGAAGCCAGGTGGCAGCATAAGCAGTGCTGCACACAGAGCTTGTTGTTAAAGGGGAACTCCAGCCTAAACAAACATACTGTCATTAAGTTACATTAGTTATGTTAAGTAAAATAGATAGGTAATATTATCTCTTACCCACCCTGTTTTAAAAGAACAGGCAAATGTTTGTGATTTCATGATGGCAGCCATCTTTTTGGTTGAAAGGAGGTGACAGGGAGCATGAGACACAGTTCCAACAGTCCTGTGTGCTGATC
The DNA here is from genome assembly GCF_040937935.1 of Hyperolius riggenbachi. NCBI lineage: Eukaryota > Metazoa > Chordata > Amphibia > Anura > Hyperoliidae > Hyperolius > Hyperolius riggenbachi. The sequence goes on from NC_090654.1 coordinate 33,588,737, forward strand.
ACCCCTCCCAGCTGTGCGCACTAGGCTTCAAATCTCAAATTCAACAACCGTCCTCCTCCTCCCCACCCCCTCCCCCGCCAAAAGAAGAAAAACATTCTGTCCAACACTCTGACTAGCGATCAGGGCCGGCCCACTCATGAGGCGAGGTGAAACTTTTGCCTCAGGCGGCAAATTTCCAGGGGCGGCATCCGCCCGTCCGTGCGGGGAGCCGGCCGCCGAGCTGGAGGGGTAGCTGGCAGGACGGGGGTATTGGGCCTAGTGGCGGGGAGGGGGTCGTACCCCCCCCTCCCTCGCCTGGGTCCCCCGTCCTCCTCTCCCCTCCAGCATTACATAGAAGCAGCCGCTATTTGTAAGAGGCACGGGCGGGGAGGACTCACCTCTTCCTCGATCCAGCGTGCGCTCCACTGACGTCACTTCCTGCAACGCTGCAGGAAGTGATGTCAGTGGAGCGCACGCTGGGAAGAGGTGAGTCCTCCCCGCCCGTGCGTCTTACAAATAGCGGCTGCTTCTTCTATGTAAGGCTGGAGGGGAGCGCAGTTCGGGGGACCCAGGCGAGGGAGGGGGGGGTACGACCCCCTCCCCGCCGCTAGGCCCAATACCCCCGTCCTGCCAGCTACCCCTCCAGCTCGGCGGCCCCCCAGAGCGCTAACCCCCCCCCCCCCCCCCCCCCCACCGGCGGCGGAAATTTTTTTTTTGCCTCGGGGGGCAAAAAGTCTAGGGCCAGCCCTGCTAGCAATCACTGGTTTGAATGGGCTCATTTCACTTGTGCTGCTCTAACACCCCCCCCCCCCCCCCATTCCACAAAGAATCCATGGATGCTCTGTCCTCTCACAATTCCTGTAATTTGCGCTTCTGCTGTGCACAGAAGCCGATAGTGTTCTGGGCATGCATACTTGAGAAATGATGCTGATGTATGACCGACACGCGAGTGGACAGAGCATGCGCTGCTTCTATGTCCTCTGTGCGACTGACTGCATTCAGAGCCACAAACAGGTGGCAGGGCAGTGCAATGGAGAGAAGCCCATCCAAAACAGAGAACAGGTAAGTAGCAAACATCCTGTCAAGACACACTTTGGATGTTCTGTTGTAATTAGAGGGGACCTGAACTCAGAACGTCTCTCTGCTCTAAAAGATACACAACAACATAACAACCTTTAAAGATTTTTTTTTGTTACAACTGATACAAATCCTGCAATAAATTGGCAGTGTGTCTACTTCCTGCTTTCATGGAAGGAGACATATTGGTAACATCCTGTGCTTTCAAATGAGCTTAGATGTTGTGGCAGTCAGGTGACACAGAGGAGAGATCAAATTACAACTTGTGATTAGACCCAGAGGAGGGGGAATTAGACAGGCTAAACTCTCTAAATACATACAGGGTGCATTTCTCTCTGTTTTCCTTCTGTCCTGTGCAAGAGTTCAGGTCCACTTTAAAGCATCTGAATGACGTTTATTTATATTTGCTGAAAAATCTATGCATCTCTTTTGAATGCTGAATGTACATATGGTGGTGTGCTCTAACATATTGGCAGTATACAGGAACAAAGTCTGAAGAAGGCGTTTTTAGCAGACAGTTTGCTCTTTTTTTTCCTTTTAAGCCAATAAATGGTATCATCCTGATTCAAAACTCTCTGCTTTCGCTGATGGCTTAGATGGTACAATGCTCGACTGCTACAGGAAAGTAGAAGGATGCCAAACCATACACACCAGCATAGAGGTAGTAACAAAGACAAACACTTATATCGCGCTTTTCTCCTGGCGGACTCAAAGCGCCAGAGCAGCAGCCACTAGGACACGCTCTATAGGCAGTAGCAGTGTTAGGGAGACTTGCCTAAGGTCTCCTGCTGTATGGGTGCTGGCTTACTGAACAGGCAGAGCTGAGATTCAAACCCTGGACTCCCATGTCAGAGGCAGAGCCCTTAACCATTACACTAACCAGCCACTTAACAGCTCAGGTGTCCTTTAAAGGGGAACTGAAGAGAGAGGTATATGGAGGCTGTCATGTTTATTTCCTTTTAGACAATACCAGTTGCCTGGCAGCCCTGCTGATCCTCTGCCTCTAATACTATTAGCCATAGCCCCTGAACAAGCATGCAGCAGATCAGGTGTTTCAGTGGTTCAGACTTATAAGTCTGATCTGACAAGACTAGCTGCATGCTTGTTTCTGGTTTTAATCAGATACTACTGCAGAGAAATAGACCAGCAGGGCTGCCAGGCAACTGGTATTGATTAAAAGGAAATAAACATGACAGCCTCCATATACCTCTCTCTTCAGTTCCCCTTTAAAGTAACAGTTTAGCAATGAAAGGGAAGCAAACAGCATTTTTATTCCTGCAGTTCTCATAGATGGTAGGAGCTGAAGGATAGAAAATGAGTCAGGAAAGAGTTAACTGAGGAAGATAAGAGATCACTGCTGGCTAGGAAGAAAAAAGCTAGAAACCAGCCATAAATTTTAGGTAGAGATAAGAAAGTGTAATTAACAGCTGCTGGGGTCAGTGTCACAGCTGTAAAAGAGAAGGTGAAGAAACTAGCAAAGCTCACTGATGATTGTGAATGCCTGCATACAAACTCAGCGGAACTTAGTTGTATTTGCTTTGTAATGTAAATCCCTGGTATTTCTCACATCGATCTGTATGTCCTTCATACAGAGGAATGGATAATCAGATGACAGCAGATGCTGATGTCATAACACACCAAGTAGTAATGAGAGAGATACAGGGATTGGGGAACTCTGGAATTCAGCTATTAGTGCAGAGCAGGGCTCTGTGCTGCGGGACCAGAAGAGATGATTTACTTTGACATATGACCTCTTCTCTCTCCAAGTCCTGCCGCCCTTCTGATTTTTATCGCCCTAGGCCATGGCCTTTTCAGAAATTTGGCCCTGAGAACAACAACATCAGATATCCCATCATGCTTTACACAGAATCAGGGGAAAATGCCCGGGCAGTTTTCTTCTGCGCAGCTAAAAATAAGGCTTGTGTAAGAAAAACAAAGCTCTGATGCTGTGAAACTGTTAAAGAAAAACCAAGCCTTTTCAGTGCTCCTGAGTAGATTTTTAGTCTGGAGGTTCACTTTAACTTCTTCAGCCAGGCAGCTTCAAGTCACATGATCACCCCTTTATAACAGGATTTTTAGCTCCCAGAATAGGTAACTCTGTTTAGTTATCGGATGTTGGATTACATCTGAAGCCGATGTTGGGATTTGAAACTCCCAGGCAAGTCATTCCATTCTGATTCCTGGAAGACAGGAAATAAAAGGGGAGAGGTTTGGCAGGAGAGGAGCTCAGGATGGAGGGGGAGAAGGAAGATTTGTGGCGGCCGTGACCCCTCTGATGGAGATAGCCTTATGTATACAACAAATTAAAAACAACAGGCTGAAACCATTTACCGCTAGTCTGATGCTGCCGGTATAAAGTCGTTATAAAGGCCATCTGTCCGATGGTTACCAAATACGCGAAATCGCTGGTTGTACAATGACCCCATCTGCCCATGAATGTGCTCACCGAACAATCAATTTCAGCATTCGGAGTGTAGTCTAAACACTGACATGGTCAAATGTGGCAACCAAATTGTTGTAATAGGAGGTAAAGTTCTCTAGTGCTTGTTTTTGGGGGTGTGGTATGTGACAACTCTTCTGGTCTCCCAATCTGGTCTCCCAGATTTCTCTGGGAGAATTCCACATAGCTAAACAGCCTAGGCTAAGCTTCACTGGGGACGGGAGGAGGGGGGCTACATACTAAGATACAGCAATATATAGATACAGGAAGAGGTTCTGATGCTGAAACTAGGATATTTAACATGGAAGTGGGTATCCTAAATAATTGACTGCATTCTACTATGTGTCACTACAGGGCCTCTTTAACAAATTAATGCAAAACGGACGTCTTAAAAGATTCCGTTTTACTGCAGGAAGGATCGGAATACACCTGTGGGTGCCGTGGGAAAGGAGTGGGGCAGGTGCACACACTCTGGCTACTTTCCGCTGTCAATGGGAAGATGCACACCCACATACAGTGGTGCCTGAAAGATTGTAAACCCATTAGAAATTTCACTGTCATGTATCCCCTTTTCTTATTTCTTTCTGTTTCAAACACAATTGGGAATGACAACTGAATGAATTGTGCGCCCCCTCCTACACTGCGCCCTGAGGCTGGAGCCTCTCCAGCCCTTGCCTCGGCCCAGCCCTGCCTACCGGCAAACATGATGGAGGCTGGCACTTCCAAAAATGTAAAGCTCTTTATTGAAACATCAATAAAAATGGCTATGCGGCCACTGTATCACCTACCACACGGTGCCCATCCGTCTTTGCAGCCCCGCAGGTTATTGAATTCAATAAAAAAAAAAACAGTTTGTTGCCAGATGTTGATGATGCTGCATGACCGTTTACTCATCAACTCTGATTGTGGGGGAACATGTCACTATCGCAGTATACACAATGAGGGATCAGCACGCCAATGGTGAGTAAGGCTGATTCAAATATAAGACAACCCCCCCCCCGTCTCCCCATGTCCCATGTGCATGATGCAGAGTGTGCAATCGAAACTAGCTTCAGCTCAGAATCAAGGCAGTTCCTCTGCTTAATTGCTCCCAGGGTGTAAAAGTTGTGCCTCCCCCCCTCGAGAACGTTATTTGCGTTGCATAGCCCCCAGTACAGGTAGCCAGGTACAAGTGTCCCCAGTATAGATAGCCAGGTATAGGTGTCCCCAGTATAGGTAGCCAAGTATAAGTGCCCCCAGTATAGATAGCCAGGTATAGGTGTCCCCAGTATAGGTAGCCAAGTATAAGTGTCCCCAGTATAGATAGCCAGGTATAGGTGTCCCCAGTATAGGTAGCCAAGTATAAGTGTCAGTATAGATAGCCAGGCATAGGTGCCCCCAGTATAGGTAGCCAGGTATAGGTGTCCACAGTATAGGTAGCCAGGTTCAAGTGCCCCCAGTATAGGAAGCCAGGTATAGGTGTCCCCAGTATAGATAGCCAGGTATAGGTGTCCCCAGTATAGGTAGCCAAGTATAAGTGTCCCCAGTATAGATAGCCAGGTATAGTTGTCCCCAGTATAGGTAGCCAAGTATAAGTGTCAGTATAGATAGCCAGGCATAGGTGCCCCCAGTATAGGAAGCCAGGTATAGGTGTCCCCAGTATAGGTAGCCAAGTATAAGTGTCCCCAGTATAGATAGCCAGGTATAGGTGTCCCCAGTATAGGTAGCCAAGTATAAGTGTCAGTATAGATAGCCAGGCATAGGTGCCCCCAGTATAGGAAGCCAGGTATAGGTGTCCCCAGTATAGGTAGCCAAGTATAAGTGTCCCCAGTATAGATAGCCAAGCATAGGTGCCCCCAGTATAGGAAGCCAGGTATATGTGTCCCCAGTATAGGTAGCCAAGTATAGGTGTCCACAGTATAGATAGCCAGGTATAGGTGTCCCCAGTATAGGTAGCCAAGTATAATTGTCAGTATAGGTAGCCAGGTATAGGTGCCCCCAGTATAGGAAGCCAGGTATAGGTGTCCCCAGTATAGGTAGCCAAGTATAAATGTCCCCAGTATAGATAGCCAGGTATAGGCACCCCAATATAAGTTAGCCAGCTATAGGTGCCTCAGTATAGGCTAGCCAGCTATGGGTGACCCAGTATAACTTAGCCAGGTATAGGTGCCCCCAGTATACTGTTGCTAGCCTGGTAGAGGTGCCCCCAATATAGGTAGCTAGGTATAAGTGCCCCCAGTATAGGTAGCCTGGCATAGGTGCCTCGAAAATATAGGTAGCCAGATATAAGTGACCCCATAATAGGTAGCCAGATGTTATGCCCCCAGTATAGGTAGCCTGGCATAGGTGCCTCGAAAATATAGGTAGCCAGATATAAGTGACCCCATAATAGGTAGCCAGATGTTATGCCCCCAGTATAGGTAGTAAGGCATAGGTGCCCCCAGTATAGGTTAGACAGCTATAGGTGACCCAGTATAGGTTTGCCAGCTCTACTCTGAATTTTTTTTCTTTTTATTCATTATGTTATTTTGACTACAGTTCCTCTTTAAAGGAAACCAAGCGCTACTTTTGTTTCTCCGTTTTTCCTGGTTTCTAATAGCTATAGGAGCTGCTATGTTACCCCCTCCCCTTCTAGCTGCCCATTATTTATCCAGGGGAGGGTGTGAAGATAGCATCTGTGACTTCTGTAAATTCTTTGAAGCACAGTGTACAATCTATCCATCCCCTCTACTGATGAAAGCTTTTGTTTGTTCTCTGCTAAATAAAATAATTACATCAGTCCTAATCTGCCTGAAACTTCTGCAGTCAGGCAGGCCTCAGAAGTAGGAGAATAAAGGTAACATTGAAGTTTAAAAAAAAATAAAAAAAATGCACCACATTGTTGTCATGCATGTTTAATGTGCTATTGATGTACCCTGGGTGCTAAAAAATGGTGCCTGGCTCCCTCAGGTCCCTTTAAGACAAAGGAAGAAATACCTATGTTGATGAATCTGTTTGGAAGGGAATAACATGAAAGGTGGTTTATAAATAGAAGTCATTTTCTGATGTGAAATGCGCAGAGAAAGTGTCAGTTTTGGGCGCGAGTGGGGGGATGGGGAAGCGTACGCTTTCCATCAATAGCGGTATAGCGACAGCCGCTGCTCTGCCCTCGTCTGTCTGCTGCACTCTTAATTATTCAGCAGCTGCTGCGTCTCCTGCGCTCGCATGGTGGGAAGAGATAAAACAGGAGCAACGCTTTTGAAGGATTATAGAAAAAAAGCTAAAATGTTTACATTACTTATCCATGAACAGGCATCTATACCTGCAGACAGAACACGTATTGGCTGGATAGTGTGATGGTTAAAGAGGAACTTCAGCGAAAAGGGGAAAAAAATAAATCAATACAGCACCAAATGCCATTATTTATAACCACACCCCCTAACAATGTGATAGGCTTTGCCATGCAAATGGACCGGATCCTGATCGGATCAGGACCTGATCTGGATCGGAACCGTACGGTTCCGATCCGGATCCGGTCCGTTTGTATCAGGCATGCATCAGGCTGCCATCCGGATCCGTGGGCAAAAAATAGCGAAATTTTGGGGTCAGCAGAAGGTGCACCTGGTGCACCTGTAGAATCAGGTTCCTCCGCTGTAGGCCTCACCTCCACCTCCGATATTCTGCCAAACAGCTCCAGCACATCTGTCACTGCTGCTCCACACCAGACATGCTTGGCCCATGTGTCCCCATCCGGAATGGCCGCTTGGATACGCATAGGAAGTGGGGTAGAACGCCAGGTTTTTGTAGGCAGTGTGTTCTGTGCCTTCCGTTCCCCATTGGTTTCTGTGTTCTGGATGGTGCTGTCAGGCTCAGGTCCGGCTCCGGTCAGGATGTGTGGGCCGGAGATCCGGACCCAAAAAATAGCGCATGTTGGAAAAGAGTCCGGAGTCCGGATCCGATCCGGCTCCGGTATGTACGGAACAGACGCTTGTGAACGTCCGCATAGACTTTACATTGCTATGCGGAACGTACGTTCCGTTTGTACAGTATGCAGTCCGGATCAGATCCGTAAAATCCGGATAGCGAACGCTAATGTGAACCGGGCCTAAAAGGTTGTTTTTTTTATAGCTATAGTTGAAAACAGCTTAAAAAGGACTTAAAGAGGAACTCCAGTGAAAATAATGTAATAAAAAAAGTGCTTCATTTTTACAATAATTATGTATAAATGATTTAGTCAGTGTTTGCTCATTGTAAAATCTTTCCTCTCCCAGATTTACATTCTGACATTTATTACATGGTGACATTTTTACTGTGGGCAGGTTATGTAGCTGCTCCTAGCTGTTTTGGCTGTTAGAGACAGCTGTAAACAGCTAATTCCTGTCTGTGAACATTGTTACATTGTGGCAGTTTGCCCAGAGTACCGCGGTCCCAGAGTTTCTTGTGGGAGGGGTTTCATCACAAAATCAGCCATACAGAGCCCCCTGATGGTCTGTTTGTGAAATGCAATAGATTTGTCATGTAAAAGGGGGTATCAGCTACTGATTGGGATAAAGTTCAATTCTTGGTCGGAGTTTCTCTTTAAAAGCTAGACGGGGGACTCAGGTGAGGGAGGGGGGTCCGCCCCCCCCCCCCTCCCCGCCCGCTACCTCCTCCAGCTCTGTGGCCCCCCAACACCCACGGCTGGGAGGGCGGCAGCGAATCTGTGATTTAGTTAAATTGCATAGTTTTGCTTCACTGCATTAAAGAACGTCTTTGTGCCTAAAGTAAAAGTGGTTGCAGAAAGATATAGGTTCTGGCAGCGTGAACAGTAGGTTTGCCGCGGTATACGATTTCCCAAGCGATTTTAAGAATAAACACATTGTATTTATTCTTTTCCGGGTCAAAGAGTTCACTTCCTGACCGACGTCAGGAAATGAAAATCTCAATTGCTCATCAAAAGCCCTTAGAAAAGCTTTTACACAAAATCGCTCAACGCCAGGAATATCTTGAAAAAATTGCGCACAAAGGTATTAAGCACTTGCGATTTATAATGTGAACAAAGCTTTAGGGAATCACAAGTGCTGTACAGACAGTTCAGTCTGATTCTCCTTAGATAAACAGCCAGGCTTAAATCACCTCAACTGCAGCGCAGAGCATATTACAACAACAACAACAACAACAACAAAAAACAAAAAAGGCCACTTTAGAGAATCTGCCATGGTTCTGCTGCAAGACAGATTCAGGAAATCTCTTCTCCAGAAATTGTTGTCTTGAGAGAAATCTAAAGCTATAAAAGAAAAGCAGTGTAACCTCCCTAGGGCATCTTGCAGCCCCCCCCCCGTAGTCATCCTGTACCCGCATCGTCCTTCAAAGACCCTCCGGAAAGCAGCAGCGACCCCCGCAAAGCTGGCCGCCCACAAGTTTGCAGTCCACTTTAAAGAGGAACTCCAGTGAAAATAATATAATAAAAAAGTGCTTCATTTTTACAATAATTATAAATAAATTATTTAGTCAGTGTTTGCCCATTGTAAAATCAATTTATCATTTATCACATAGTGACATGTTTACTGTTGGCAGGTAATGTAGCTGCTGCATGCTTTTTTGGCAGTTGGAAACAGCTGTAAACAGCTATTTCCCACAATGCAACAGGGTTCACAGACAGGAAACTGCCAAGAGTACGTACTCAGAGTTTCTTTGTGGGAGGGGTTTCACCACAATATCAGCCATACAGCGCCCCCTGATGGTCTGTTTGTGAAAAGGAATAGACTTCTTATGTAAAAGGGGGTATCAGCTACTGATTGGGATAAAGTTCAATTCTTGGTCGGAGTTTCTCTTTAATGTCATTTTCGTATATTGAGTGTGACCATCGTTAACAATTAGGCTCTAACGTGCACCAAAACGGCAACATTTCCCAGCAGGTGAGTCAGGCGTGGAAACACTGCCTATACATTCAGTTGTTTGCTGTCTGAATGGCACTGTGGTGCCATTCTGGGTGGCATGCTGCAGATTTCTGCAGCATGCAACCCAAAATCCCTAGCTGTGAATCCTGTAAGACCTACACCAGGTAGTGGAAACCGGCAGGGCTGTAAAGCGGAGTCGGGGCAATTTTGGGCAGCTGGAGTTGGAGATTTCATAAACTGAAGAGTCGGAGTCGGGAGTCAAAGCCCAATGATTTTTGTACAAAATCCACAGCCCTGTTAAGTATTAGACTAATGAGTCGGAGTCAAGGAGTCGGAGTCATTTTGGACACCCAGAGTCGGAGTTGGAGTCGTGGTTTCATAAACTGAGGAGTCCCTGGAAACCAGCTCTTATATTTATGTCCAAGTGTGTGTGTATGTGTGTATGTATGCATGTGTGTGTATGCATGTGTGTGTGTGTGTATGCGTGTGTGTGTGTATGCGTGTGTGTATGCGTGTGTGTGTGTGTGTGTGTGTATGTATGCATGTGTGTGTGTGTATGCATGTGTGTGTGTGTGTGTGTGTGTGTGTGTGTGTATGCGTCCGTGTGTGTGTATGCATGTGTGTGCGAGTGTGTGTGTGTATGCATGTGTGTGTGAGTGTGTATGCATGTGTGTGTGTGTGAGTGTGTATGCATGTGTGTGTGTGTATGCATGCGTGTGTGTATGTATGCGAGTGTGTGAATGTGTGTATGCATGTGTGTGTGAGTGTGTGTGTATGCATGTGTGTGTGTATGCATGTGTGTGTGTGTGTGTGTGTGTGTGTGTGTGTATGCGTGTGAGTGTGTGTAAGCATCTGTGTGTGAGTGTGTGTAAGCATGTGTGTGTGTATATATGCATGTGTGTGTGTGTATATGCGTGTGTGTGTGTGTGTGTGTATGCATGTGTGTGTATGTGTGTGTGTTGGGCATCTGGAGGCCATGTGTTGTACCAACAGACATCAAATAGATTGCCAAATCCAGATAAAACTAATCTGATCTAGTGAATTGCTAATGGTAGCTTAAGGTGGCCATGCACTGATCAATTTTCTTAATCGATTCCTTGCAGATTTGATTCATCTGCTGGGAATCTATTCCCCAGAATGTCAGATTAATCCATTTTTGACCCATTTGAAACAAAAATCGATTGAAAGAATTGGTCAGACAGGATGGAAAATGTAAAACAAGCGGGGGCGGGGCAAGAGCATTGACCTATAGCTTTGCACTTCATGGAACAGGGCAACTCTGCAGCTCAATCGATTTTCAATAGATTTCCTGCTGGAATCTATTGGGAATTAATGTGCAGAATATGGTAGGAATCTATTCCTTCTGAATTGATTCTTTTCGGAAAGGAATCGATTGTTTTGGAATATTGGGTGGAAATCTATAAGTGTATGGCCAGCTTTAGTTCTCCTCAGTTAACGGTAACATTTTGAATTAATACCCAGAGCTCCTGGACAGTGTCACATTTAAAGGGGAACTGAAGAGAGGTATATGGTGGCTGCCATGTTTATTTCCTTTCAAGCAATACCAGTTGCCTGGCAGCCCTGCTGATCCTCTGCCTCTAATACTATTAGCCATAGACCCTGAACAAGCATGCAGCAGATCAGGTGTTTCAGATTTTAAAGTCAGATCTGACAAGACTAGCTGCATGCTTGTTTCTGGTGTTATTCAGATACTACTGCAGAGAAATAGACCAGCAGGGCTGCCAGGCAACTGGTATTGATTAAAAGGAAATAAATATGGCAGCCTCCGTATACCTCTTACATCAGTTTCCCTTTAAGAAACTTCATGGAATTTTCCACAGCTAGTAATTCGACAACAGGAATAGAAGACATACCAGCACTTTCTTAGCCTGTTCTATAACAACTTGAACGATATGAAACACAGATGTGACCGGGTCTCTTTAAGACGCCAACACTGCGCCCGGAATAGTGGGATACCCCCCCGCTGACTTACCGCTAATTGCCAGAATGAAATGAGCTGGGAAAGCGGCAGAGTATCCCACACATGTAATTGTGACGTCTCGGTTCGCACGCGGATATAGAGCTATAACGAGGCATTCTGTGCTGCAAGAGTGTTAATAATCCTCCCCCCTCCCCCCGCCGCGGGATGTGGGGCTCTGAACTCCGCTGAGAATTACCCATTTATCCTTTCCACCGTGTCACCCCGTGTCAGGATCTCTGCAGGAGACGCTGCTCACCTTGACATGTCTCTGGAATGAGACGCACGTGTTGCTGCGATCCGTTCCCTCCGACGGATCTGTCACGCCACCTACATGTCACGCCAACTACGGCACGATCGTTGTGTTTTCGGGATTCTGAACAAAAAAAATAAAGGCACAAAAATAAATGAATGCACAGTTTGAGTCCCTTCAATACAGTTGAAACAGCGCTTCACTGGCTGCTAATTAACCAGAGGATTCAGTTCAAACTCCTAACCCTAATCTACAAAGCTCTCCACAATCTCTCTCTTCGGTACATATCCTCACTAATTTCCAGATACCAACCCAATCGCAAGCTTAGATCGGCACATGATCTTCTGTTGTCCTCCTCTAGAATCAACTCCTCACATTCACGTTTACAAGACTTCACACACGCTTCACCCCACCTCTGGAATGCCCTCCCACAACACATCCATCACTCACCAACCTTTGTTACCTTTAAACACTCTCTAAAAACACACTTGTTCCGACAAGCATATGCGCTACCTTAGGCCACTTCCCTTTGTCCTAAGACCAAATTGCACTCCTACTGGGTATCCTAAAACACACAGCCTATATATATTTGTTGCATACTACCCCTCCTCCTGTTTCCCCCCATTCCCTTTAGATTGTAAGCTCGCAAGGGCAGGGCTCTCTCCCCTTTTGTGTCTTGGTAACCATTATACATTTTATTCATCATGTTACCTTTATCACTGTCATTACCAATTCTATATTTTGTATTTTGTATCATTCTTTATATTTTGTCACTAATTATGTATCTTGTATTTTGGTGTGCACCATTGTCTGTATTATTATGTACCCCATGTTTGTTTCTTACTTTGTACAGCGCCACGGAATATGTTGGCGCTTTATAAATCAATAATAATAATAATAATAATAATTTGAAACATATACGTGAAAGAGAGAAAAGGATGAGAGCGGACCTGAACTTAGAACTTCCTCTCTGCCCTAAAACATAATCAGCAGCATCATAACCTTTGAAGAGAACCTGAACTGAAAATAAAAAGTAAAAAAAAAACATACACAGGTCATACTTACCTCCTGTGTAGTCTACTCCTCAATCTCTTTCTCCTCTCCTGCTGGTCCACTGTGATCAATGGAATTCTCTGTCCTCCATTTAAAAAATGGCCATTACCCCATAACAGCTTCCTGGTCAGCAAAAAGACTACAAGGGCACGGAGAGAGTAACAAAAATGCCTGAGGGACAATACTTTCGCATGTGCATTAAAAGTGTGCGTGAGCCCTCAGACCCTAAAACAGCAAAGCCATCTGTAAATACTGTATAGAGCACACAAAATGCAAACACACGTACTCCATGCATATGCATAGATCACACACAGCCAGTATCTCTCACTCAATGTTTGGTCATCCTGTCCTGCCAAATTACCTTTCATCTCTGAACTTCGTTATCTGCTTAGTTCAGAATCAGAACACTTTATTTGCCAAGTGCGACAGGCGCCACACCCGGAATTATATGTGGACATATGGCAATTGGCAAATTCATGGTGCAGACAGTGCAAATACACAACATAACAGCATAGCGCAAATTATAAATACCGTATTTTTCGGAATATAAGACGCACTTTTTCTTCCCCAAAAATGAGGGGGAAAAGTGGGTGTGTCTTATATTCCAAAGATGCGGTAAATGTGGCTCTGGAATATACTTACCGGCTCCTGTTGCCGCGATCCTCTCCTCTTCGTCTGGCGCTCTTCATCCCAGGACGTCTTGTCATTCATTGTGAACGTCTTCAGAGCCCCAGCTGCCCGCGCGCCTCTTCACTGCAGTCTTCGTATAGACTGCAGCCTTTCGATATACATGTGCTGCCGCCGCCATCCTTCCTAGTTACGGCGTCCTCCCCCGATGTCCTCCCTAGTTACAGCGTCCTCCCCGACGTCCTCCCTAGTTACAGCGTCCTCCCCTGACGTCCTTCCTAGTTACAGTGCCTCTGACGTCACGTGCACATGTGCGTCGCAGATCAACCAGCAGAGGGCACTGTAACTAGGGAGGACGTCGGGGAAGGACGCTGTAACTATCGAGGACGTCGGGGAAGGACGCTGTAACTAGGGAGGACGTCGGGTGAGGACGCCGTAACTAGGAAAGATGGCGGCGGCAGCACATGTATATCGCAAGGCTGCAGTCTATGCTAAGACTGCGGCGAAGAGGACCGCGGGCAGCTGGGGCTCTGAAGACGTTCACAATACATGACAAGACGTCCTGGGATGAAGAGAGGAGACTGCAGCTGAAGAGGAGTGCCGCAGCTTGGACCCTGAAGACCTGCATCCTGAATGACGGGCGTCCTCTGATGAAGAAAGCCAGATGGGGGAGGAGAGGATCGTGGCGACAGGATCAGGTGAGATGTTTCATCAGGGTTTAGCTAGTGTAGTGTATTTGGTGGTGGCAAAAGGGGTTGGTTAGTGTAGTGTAGTGTAGTGTAGTAGGTGGTTACAGCAGCAGGGGTTAGTTAGTGAAGTGTAGTGTAGTGGGGGCAGCAGGGGTAAGTGAAGTGAAGTGTGGTATAGATGGGCAGTGTAGCTTAGGCCAGTGTGGTGTAGATGGGCAGTGTAGTTTAGGGAGAAAGGGTCCATAAGATGCCCCCTGCACCATAGACGCACCTAGGATTAGTTTTTTTTTTTCCTTTGATTTTTGCCCCCTAAACCTAGGTGCGTCTTATATGCCGGAGCGTCTTATATTCTGAAAAATACGGTACATATACAGTGTTCCTCAAGCCTGTCCTCCAGGCCCACCAACAGTGCATGTTTTGTGGATATCCACAGAGGTAGTTAATCAGCGCTGCTGAGGCACTAATTACCTCACCTGTGATTGTGTGTGGTTTCCTGCAAAACATGTACTGTTTGTGGGCCTTGAGGACATGGTTGGGGAACTCTGCATAGCAGTGCAAATAACACAACAGCATGGTGCAAATTATAGATAACGACAGTAGAAACATTGTAAAAGCAACAGCACATAGGGCTTGTGTCACAGGAGCCCTCAGTGGCTGACCGCACTTAGCCTTCTAAACGATGCCAGCGCACAGATCGTGCGAACTCTGGTCGCAGTCAATGCGCAGGAACCGTTAAGAATTAGCCGCAGACAACTCAGAAGGGAGCCTGTGAGACACGGGTAATTACAACGTCACCTACTGGTTCAGAGTAAACTGCCACCACCGCGGTTACTATGGGACCGTGGGGCCCACTAACTGACTGACTAATCCTGCGAATAAAACGGTTAAACACACGATATTCTGTCTAGCCAACAACAGACAAACAGTAGCGTATCTTCAGAGACCCGGGATCATTTCTGTGTGTGCTGATAAGCAGGGTAGCGAAACAGTGAATGACTTGGGGAAAGTCGTTTATTCACGCAATATAAATAATTAATATATACAGACAATTATGGAAATCAACAATTATTAAAACAGTAATAGCCAGTATGAAAAATAAAAGAAGGGAGAAAAATACTTAGTTCCTGGAAAGATGTCCTTATTGTGGGAAGAATCATAAAGTTCTTGGTTTCAAAGTCCAGAGTTCAGAGTTCAGACCAGGTGGATGCCAGCATATCCTCAAGCTGGCATCTGATGAGTGCAAGATGGTTCAGTGTGGAGGACACTGAGTTTGGGTCCTCAGCCATTCTTATGCCCCTGCTTCAGTAGGAGGGAGTGAGGGCGGGGAGCCATACACCCCCTTCAAAGATGAGATGAGCCCTCCCCTTGTACTGGGGCTAGAAATCATATCTACCCATATATGGGCTCTATCTCACAGAACCGTACAGGTCAGGGCAGATTTATTAACATTTTCAGGTCTGTCTCGATTTACCCAGCGCCCTGATACCAGACATGAGGGGTGGGACCCCTGTGGTATCATCAGGGCACTTTGAAACTGCCTAGCTGGCAGTCCTTACCTCCGAAGGTTCTGAAACTTCCTCAGAACCAGCACCGGGGCTCATGCTACACTTCCCCCACGTTTGGTGAAGCTGCCATCTCAGGAACCCCAGAAATATTACAGATCTGGGAAGTTATGGATTATGCCATGAGCCTCAGGTTAATTCAGGAGGTGTTCTAGCTGCTAACAGCTGACTTTTCTTTGATCTTTAGCAGAGAACAGAGTGTCAAGACCTCCCGTGGATTCGTAGCCTGCTTGGCTGCACCTAGGCATCCTTTGGTTAATTAACATCTCCATGAGATCAGCTAAGTGTCACCTGGTTCCCAGAGCCAAAAGGGAAATTGTGCCTTCCACAGGGAATATGTCCAAGCTAATTAACACCTTCCCCCCAGGCTGTCATTTCAGCTAAGACAGATTTCCCAGCTGTTCCTAAGCAGAGGGGTACTGCACATCAGATCTTGGTTTTATTGATCTGAGGCGCAATCGATGCAGGAATCGAGTGCGATCGTTCTTTTCTTCACGGGCGGTTCCAGGACGCGCCTGCGTCACCGCAATCGTCCGCGACAGCCCTCCCCCTTGTCCGTGGCTTAGCCATTCATCCGCAAGATGTGTGGCGGCGCCGCTAACCTGGCTGACGGGCCTCGAGTTGCCAGTACGGCGGGAAAACCTATTGGAGCCTGTGGCTCGGTTCCCCTGGACTGGTCACGGTCTGCTACCCTCAGGGTTGACCCAACATGGACCGTTCTGGACAGGGCGTTTGCGCCACTGCAGTCGGACGTGGTGTCTGCCGGGACTGCGGACAACGGGCAGTGGGTTGGTTAGGTCAACAGCCAGCCCACGCAGGGTTCCCCTGCTGAGTGGCTGTGGACCTAAGGGAACCCCGCGGGAATCCCTGGACCTTCCCAGCTCCTGACAGACGGCACATGCCCTGCAGTAGTTGGCTACATCCCTGTTCATCCGGGGCCAATAAAACTGTTTCCGAATACCGGCGAGTGTCTTGCGGACACCCGAGTGCCCTGTCAGAGGATTACCATGTGCGGATGTCAGCACATGTCCCCTGAACGCACTCGGGACCACAAGCCACTTGGTATCCGCGTGGGATCTACCTGTAGGGGGCTGTACAGACTCACTGTACAGTCTCCCACCTTCCCAGTACACCTTGAAAGCGGCCCCGTCTGCGAGGGGCTCAGCGGCTTGCTGCCTGAGCACCTCCAGGCTTGGGTCACTTTGTAGTGCGGCTGAGAATATGGCGCTGTCAGTTTCAGCCAACTGGCTCATGTCACACGAGGCCAGCGGCTGAAAGGTCTCATCCCTGCGGTCAGAGGAGGGGGAGGAGGCCGGAACCCCCTCCACCTGTTCTGAGCTCGGGTTCTGAGCAGCGCAGCTGCGCGGTACTGCTAGCACAGGTACACTGTCAGAATCGCACAGACGGGCATTACTCAAATCATCATTGCATGCAGTAATGACATTGACAGGTATAGACATTTTTTCATTACAGACAGGTTGTACAAGAAACTCAGGTACAGTTACAGCATCATCACAACAGACAGCCTGTACATCAAACTCAGGGGCCTTTGAAGCAGGCACTATGGAACCTGGTACCCTTGAACTGGGCACATTCAACCCGCCTCCCCCTGGTGCTCCCCCAAGTGTATAAAGTACCTGGTGGTGGGCGGAGAGTCCGTCTCCTCCCGTGAGCAACAAGGCGGTCGTGGCAGGTTCATAGTAGGACACAAGCTTGCCCAAATCAGTCCCCAGCAACACAGGGACTGGGAGATCCTTCATAACCCCAACAACCCTTTCTTGGATTCCTCCCACTCCCCAATCCAGCTTCACTGTCGCGTGGGCTATGTGAAAAAGGGTGCCCTCTACTCCAGTAAGGGCAAGGGATCGGCTGGAGCTGATGCTCTCCTTTGGCACAAGATGTGAGTGAACTAACGTGATGTCAGCTCCGGTGTCTCGAAATCCGGTGACAACTTTGCCGTTCACTCTAACAAGTTGCTGCTGGTCGGTTCGGTCGCGGATTTCCTTTCCGCGTGTAAACAGGACAAAATCTGATGATCCAGGCTGTGGTTCGCTGGCGGGTTGCCTCTGCTGTGGGTGAGGTACAGGTGATGCAGATGATCCAGGTGCTGGTGGTGTCTGTCTCCGCTCCGGACAGTCGAATTTCATGTGTCCGGGCTGGCGGCAGTAGTGACAGGTGACCTCTCCAGGCGCTGCAGGCCTGGGTGCAGCAGCTGCGCTGGGTGGCCTCTGTGGCGGACGGCTCACAGGGGCAGGAGGGTCTGCCGAGGTATTGGGCTGACCTCCTCTCCAGCTGGATGGGACAGTTCTGCGGGTATCAGCCACCCGGGTAGTTGCAAAAGTCTCAGCAAGGTCTGCAGCGACAGTGGCTGAAGCCGGCCTGCGTTCTAACACAAACTGTCGTACATCAGCAGGGCAAATGTTCAGAAATTGTTCGAGGACTATCAAGTCCTCCAGGACGCCATAAGACCCTTTGGTGAGGCCTAGCGTCCACTGGCGGAGTGTGGTGAGCAAGCTGCTGGCCACATCTCGGTACGAATCAGAAGACTTTTTCTGCCAGGCCCTAAACTTTTTCCGATAGGCTTCTGGCGTCAGCTGGTACTTAGTAATGATAGCGTCTTTTATAGCAGCATAATCATTATCCTTCTCCGCAGGCAATTCTGCGAAGGCATCAAGCGCTTTGTAGCGCAGCAAAGGTGTCAGATGTCTGGCCCACTGGTCTTGGGACAGACGATACTGACGGCATGCTTTTTCAAAAGACCGCAAAAACAAGTCAATGTCTGTGTCTTTTTCAATATTAGCAAATTTAAATTTTGCACTTACGGGTGGTGCAGCTCCTTCAGCAGGGAGGCTGGGCGGTGAACTCCGGCTGGCCTGTTGCACTTTTGCCATGTTTAGCTCATGCTGTCGTTGGCGTTCCCGCTCAGCGGCATCCCTCTCCGCGTGGCGTTCAGCAGCAGCAGCAGCAGCAGCTTGCCGCTCCCGTTCCTCCCGCATTTGGCGCTCTTCACGCATGTACTGCAGGTACTTGTCCAGGTCAGTGTCCATCAGCTTTTGTAACGCCTGCTGCATTAGCGGATCAGTACAAACGGACAGTCCAGCACTGGCCGGTTCCAGGCGAGTACTTTCAGAAACTCTGGGATTGGGGTCCACACTGACATCCTCCGGCGTAACTGTTGATGCAGGGCCCTCAGGATGCACAACCTCTGTACGGTCAGGAGTCTCAGTCTCTGGTTCCCCTCGATTGTCAGATGGGCTGGTATCCACTTCAGCGGACACTCCCGGCTCCCGCAGTTGCTGGGTATCCCATTGAAACAATTCCGTTACCAGGTCCTGTTGTTTCTTGCGGCCGACCTCAATGCCTCTCTCTTGGCAAAGATTTTGCAGGTCCGCCAGGCCCATTTTCTTGTAGTTCCCGGACATTTCCATGCCAAATAAAATAAAACTTTTGGGGAGGGGTACTGGCTACACAGTCTCTCTGTATATATAAAGAAAATATATTGCCTTCCAGCTACACCAACGAATTAGTTCGTTTCTTGATAGCGCTAGCGCTATCGTAGATACTTTCAGCACAACACAGGTCCCAACCGCTGCCTAACACTGTCACAGGAGCCCTCAGTGGCTGACCGCACTTAGCCTTCTAAACGGTGCCAGCGCACAGATCGTGCGAACTCTGGTCGCAGTCAATGCGCAGGAACCGTTAAGAATTAGCCGCAGACAACTCAGAAGGGAGCCTGTGAGACATGGGTAATTACAACGTCACCTACTGGTTCAGAGTAAACTGCCACCACCGCGGTTACTATGGGACCGTGGGGCCCACTAACTGACTGACTAATCCTGCGAATAAAACGGTTAAACACACGATATTCTGTCTAGCCAACAACAGACAAACAGTAGCGTATCTTCAGAGACCCGGGATCATTTCTGTGTGTGCTGATAAGCAGGGTAGCGAAACAGTGAATGACTTGGGGAAAGTCGTTTATTCACGCAATATAAATAATTAATATATACAGACAATTATGGAAATCAACAATTATTAAAACAGTAATAGCCAGTATGAAAAATAAAAGAAGGGAGAAAAATACTTAGTTCCTGGAAAGATGTCCTTATTGTGGGAAGAATCATAAAGTTCTTGGTTTCAAAGTCCAGAGTTCAGACCAGGTGGATGCCAGCATATCCTCAAGCTGGCATCTGATGAGTGCAAGATGGTTCAGTGTGGAGGACACTGAGTTTGGGTCCTCAGCCATTCTTATGCCCCTGCTTCAGTAGGAGGGAGTGAGGGCGGGGAGCCATACACCCCCTTCAAAGATGAGATGAGCCCTCCCCTTGTACTGGGGCTAGAAATCATATCTACCCATATATGGGCTCTATCTCACAGAACCGTACAGGTCAGGGCAGATTTATTAACATTTTCAGGTCTGTCTCGATTTACCCAGCGCCCTGATACCAGACATGAGGGGTGGGACCCCTGTGGTATCATCAGGGCACTTTGAAACTGCCTAGCTGGCAGTCCTTACCTCCGAAGGTTCTGAAACTTCCTCAGAACCAGCACCGGGGCTCATGCTACACTTCCCCCACGTTTGGTGAAGCTGCCATCTCAGGAACCCCAGAAATATTACAGATCTGGGAAGTTATGGATTATGCCATGAGCCTCAGGTTAATTCAGGAGGTGTTCTAGCTGCTAACAGCTGACTTTTCTTTGATCTTTAGCAGAGAACAGAGTGTCAAGACCTCCCGTGGATTCGTAGCCTGCTTGGCTGCACCTAGGCATCCTTTGGTTAATTAACATCTCCATGAGATCAGCTAAGTGTCACCTGGTTCCCAGAGCCAAAAGGGAAATTGTGCCTTCCACAGGGAATATGTCCAAGCTAATTAACACCTTCCCCCCAGGCTGTCATTTCAGCTAAGACAGATTTCCCAGCTGTTCCTAAGCAGAGGGATACTGCACATCAGATCTTGGTTTTATTGATCTGAGGCGCAATCGATGCAGGAATCGAGTGCGATCGTTCTTTTCTTCACGGGCGGTTCCAGGACGCGCCTGCGTCCCCGCAATCGTCCGTGACAGCTTGATTCACTAAACTGTGATAATCATAGCACGGGCGTGCTAGCATTTTTGCACAAGTTTTAGTGCGCAATCGCGAATTTTCGCCCGCAATTGCCCATGAAAACACGTGCAAAAACTCTACCGCGGCCATGCCACGAGTTATCATGGTTTAGTGAATCAATCCTTAGTGAGGATGGCAGCCGTATTGTGCAAAATGAACATGAGAGTCAGTCTATGGGCGTGCGGTGATATGCTGGGGCACCAAGGGGCTAGGAGGGGACTAGGAGATGACATTGGAGAGATGGGCTGAATTGAGACGGGCGACCGCTTAGGGAAAGAATATGTTTCTGTGCCTGGTGGTTTTGGACCTATAGTGATGGCCTGAGCAGAGGAGGTTGAAGAACTGATTGCCAGGGTGTGAGGGGTCATGTGTGATCCTGTTGGCCCTGGACCTCATTCTAGATTGTAACGATTGTGGAATTCTCTCCGTGATCAGCGCACAAGACGTGCGCTGACACTGCAGAAATCCTCCACAAGCGTGTAATTTGAGGAAACCCAGCAAAAGGTGCAATGCACCTGTAGAGGGAAATTCCTGTCGGCAGGTGGAGCTGTGGAGTGCAGAGGAACCGCTACTCTGCCCTACCACACACGCCAGACAGGAATTGCACGAAGGGAAGAAACGCAGGGCAAGATAGCCCTGAATGAGATTGAGCAAAGGGACAGATTGTATGTGTGTGCACCAAACTAGTCGCCAACCCGCGACGGTGCATACACAACAGCAGATATGAAGTAGGAACGCAATCGCGAGAGAGGCGATTGCCAGAGGCGACACAAGGCTACAGCAAGGCAGAGCACGAGAGTAGCAAAGGCACAGCAAATCATACAATGAGAAGATACAGAAAATAACAAAGGCTAGCTAAACGCGAACACCGCACTCATTCGCAACAGTGCACGTGTTTATGCGCGGTCTCCGCTTGATAAGCACAACAGAGACAAGCACGCTTAACTAACCACCGACAGACAAACATGAAACAGAGGACGCAAGCGCTTGCTTAACGGTTACCTCACCGAGCCTCCAGCAAGCGTTCGTAGCAGACAAGACAGATACACCAAAACAGGAATAAGTGAGAGATAGGATCCACAGCACTAGTGCAAGAGGCTAGTGCGATCCAGGAAGACAGAACAGAAGGATCCACAGCACTAGCGCAAGGCGAGTGCGATCCAAGTACAGCAAGAGAGTAGCAGACCAGAAGGATCCACAGCACTAGCGCAAGGCGGGTGCGATCCAAGTAAAGAAAGAGAGATGGAGATCAGACGGATCCACAGCACTAGCGCAAGGCGAGTGCGATCCTGGCAAGACAGATCAGATGAGATAGCTGGTAGCAACCGCTGCTCCAGCTATACTCCAAGAACAACAGATCAGAACGACTTCCTGTCAACCACCACTGGGACAGGACAATCGCAACAGACAAACAAAACAGATATGCAATCCTAACTGCACTAGGGAATCTGCCTAGTGCAGTTCCAGGAATTACTCTAAACTAATATTCAAACAATGAGCAAGGCTGACACTCAGGAGTGTACACAGAAACTAACCCTTATGACCAGCAAAGGACTCTGGGAAACATAGCTCTTTATACTGCCAGTCATCAAAGGAGGCAGGTAGGGGACCTGCATAACGAGTGTATGCAAACTCCTCAGCAGCAGAACAGAACAGAAACTTGTAATGGAAAGACAGGTCTCTCTTGCAGAGACCCGCAGCCCACAGACTAGAGGAATGGTCAAACAGCTGTCTGCCAGTGCATCCAGCCGAGCGGATCATTACATAGATGTATGGAAAAGATCCAGGGGTGGCCAGGGGTGACCCGATGATCTTCTCAGCTGCATTGATTACTCTGGAGTTTGTACCTGTCCCTTGCTTTAGCGCCCAAGTACCAGACAATGATGGAGGAGCAAAGGACAGAGCCAATGGTCGTCGTGTAGAGACTGGTCAGTAGTTTTCTTGGCATTCCAAACTTCTTCAGTTGCCTCAGAAAGAACAGCCTCTGCTGGGCTTTCTTTTGGGTCCTGGTGGTATTTACATCCCATCTCAAGTTCTTGGTGATGGTGGTGCCTAGGAACCGAGCGCTTTATACCCTGGTGACCTCGGTTCCATCGATGAGAACCGGGCTGGGTGATCTTCTGAAGTCCACAATCAGTTCCATAGTTTTTGCTGTTTTTAGTACCAGTTTGTTATCCATGCACCACCTGTGGATGCGCTCAATCTCGTTGCAATATTCAAGCTCCCCGTTTTCGACGATGAGTTCGAGGATGGTGGTATCATCTGCAAACTTGATGACCTTGACGGTGTCAGCAGATGAGGAAAAACTTTTTGTGTATAGGGAGAAGAGACTCGGTGATAGTGCACAACCTTGCAGGGCACCAATGTTGGTGATTCTTTCACTGGAGGAGCAGCCACCAATTCTAACTAGCTGAGTCCTGTTGGTAAGAAAGTCCTTGATCCAGGCGCAAAAGGGTGAGGTCAACACCGAGTCGTACCAGGTTGTCATGCAGAATGTTCGAGCAAATGGTGTTGAATGCAGAACTCAAGTCCAGGAGGAGAATCCTGAGGTAGGTGTTGGGTTTAGCCAGGTGTTCTGTGATGTGGGCAAGGTTGACGTTACTGGCATCTTCCATGGACCAGTTGGCCCTGTACGCGAATTGGAGAGGATCCAGTAGGGTGGCAGTGTGGTGTTTCAGATAAGAAAGAACCAGTCTTTTGAGAATCCGAAGACATAACAACAAAAGTTGTTTAGGTGATACCTTTAATGACTAATTGTACAAGATTTCTTTGCAAGCTTTCAAAACTTTAAATTTCTTCTTCAGGCATGTTTCAGAACTGGATCAGAACCACCAGAAACATGCCTGAAGAAGAAACTTAAAGTATCGAAAGCTTGCAGAGAAATCTTGATCAGTTAGTCATTAAAGGTATTGCTTAAACAACGTTTGTTGTTATGTCTTTGGATTCTCTCTATGACTAACACCGGACCACACGCAACCAGCCTTTCTAAGGTCTTCATGATGATTGGAGTTAAGGCACCAGGTCTGAAGTTGTTTAGATCTGAGACTCCTGGCATCTTGGGGACTGGAATATGTTGGATTTTTTTTAAATGATGTTGTTCAGAGCTGTAAGAGACAGCAGGTAGGAGCAAATCAGGCTACAGTATATTAACCTTCCTCTCCTCTCCCTTAGCCTGCACCTAAAGGCGGCCATACACTGGTCAATTTGCCATCAGATCGACCAACAGATAGATCCCTCTCTGATCGAATCTGATCAGAGAGGGATCGTATGGCTGCCCTTACTGCAAACAGATTGTGAATCGATTTCAGCATGAAATCGATTCACCACCTGTGAAGCTGCCGCTGAAGCACCCCCCCCCCCCCCCTGCCAGCTATACATTACCTGCTCCGCCGGCGCGAGTCCCACGGTCTTCGCTGTCTTCTTCTCCGCACTGGACTCTGAGTCCGGCTGGCTTCACTGAACTTCCTGTCCGGGGAACAGTAGAGGGCCCTCTACTGTTTAAACTTCTTGCCGGGACAGGAAGTTCAGTGAAGCCAGCCGGACTTGGAGCCCAGCGCGGAGAAGACAGCGGAGAGAGCAGAGACACGCGCCGCCGGATCAGGTAATGTATTGCAGCTAGCGTCGGTCGTCGGGCATTCGAACGCTGCTATCGACGCACTCCCGACCCGCCGGCGATCGAGCAAAATCTTTCACATGGACGGATCAACGGGAACGATTGATTTCAGATGGAAATCGATCGTTCTGTCAGCATTTGCGCAACGATTTCACAGCAGATTCGATCACAGTGATCGAATCTGCTGTATATCGGCGGGAAAATCGTTAAGTGTATGGCCCCTTAAAGAGAGTCTGAAGCGAGAATAGATCTCGCTTCAGACCTCATAGCTAGCAGGGGCATGCGTGCCCCTGCTAAAATGCCGCTATAGCGCGGCTTAACGGGGGTCCCTGTCCCCCCAAACCCCCTCCGTGCAGCGGGGGAGCGCTTCCTGGTTGGGGCAGGGCTCACCGCCGCAGCCCTGCCCCATGCGCGTCTGTCAGACGCGTATCTCCGCCTCTCCCCCGCCCCTCTCAGTCTTCCTTCACTGAGAGGGGCGGGGGAGAGGCGGCGATGCGCGTCTGATAGACGCGCTGGGAGGCAGGGCTGCAGCCGTTAGCCCTGCCTCCAGGAAGAGTTTTCCCTACGACCATTTTACGACCAACTTTTGCGGAGGGTGGGTTGGGGGTGAAGGGACCCCCGTTAAGCCGCGGGATAGCGGCGTTTTAGCAGGGGCACACTTGCCCCTGCTATATATAAGACCTGAAGCGAGATTTAGTCTCGCTTCAGTGTCTCTTTAAGTGTCAATATCTACAGACTAGTGGAATCACATGTACAAGCTTTGTCCATATGTGTGAATCCTGTGCCACCTTTCACATACCTACAAAAAAACAGGGATACATTCCCACCACTTTTGACTTATTCAACCAAGTCCTTTCCTGAGGTGTACAAAATTCACTCTTGACCAGAACATCTTTCAAGTTTCTACATCTCTTAAATGAGATGCACGGCAATTCCGTACACTTCTCACTCAACAGGGGGTCTGTTTGTAAGATACCCCAGTTCCTTTTTTATGGAATCAGCAATAAGCTCCCCCATGGATGAATGTGAGAAATGCATGAAAAAACAATTTTTTTTCTTTCTTTTACTTGGTTGAAGAAGAGTGGACCTATTCCCACTGTGTATCCGATTCACAGCTGACCTGAGTACTTTCTCCTTATATCCTCTTTGTAAAAATCTGTTTTTAACTTCAGTGATCTGTCTGATCCCCTCAAGTTCATCAGAATTATTCCGTTTCATCCGTACCATCCAGCTGTACGGTAAACTGTTCTTTAATTTCCTAGGGTGGAAACTCACACCATGTAGAACCATGTCTGAGGCTGTATTTTTCCTAAAGGTTTTTGTAGTGATTCTGTTTTCCACAACCTCAATTCGTCTAAGAAGTCTAACTTGTCCCCCCCCCCCCCCCCCCCCCCAATTTGATGTTAAATGGAGGTTAATGTCATTAAAATTCAGTATGGAGATCCAGTTCTCGAATTCATCCTGTTTCCCCTCCCAGATAATCAGGATATCATCAATATATCTGGCCCAGAGGCGGACCCGAGCGGAAACTCCTCCCTTCCCGGAAAAAACCTGATCCAATTCCCAGCGCCCCATGAAGAGGTTGGCAAACGTGGGGGCCACAGGGGTCCCCATCGCCGTATCAACCTCCTGATGGTACCACTGGCCGTCGAAGAGGAAGGAGTTTCCGGTGAGGACCTCCTCCAGGCCAGCCAAGATGAAAGAGACTGTCTACTGCAAAAGTGGTAAAAACGAACTCACAGCTTCCAAGCCATCCCTGTGGCGAATCCTGCTATAAAAGGAAAGTAACATCCACACAAGCCAGTTGGAAATTTTCCTCCCATTCCACTTCCTGCAGCCTATTCAACACATCTGTTGAGTCGAGCAAAAATGACGGTAAGGCATCAACCAACGGTCTTAACTTGTAGTCCAAGAATTGTGAAAGGTTCTCAAAGACCGATCCAATTGCAGAGCATATTGGTTGGCCCGGTGGACAGGTCATATTCTTATGCACCTTTGGTATACAATACCACACTGGCTTCTTAGGATTTGCAGGGACCCGCCGTGCCTCTCCTGTACACTCAGACAATAAGCTATGTACTCACCAAAAGATGGATTGGAGAATCCGCAGCGACGGCAATGTGACGAACGAGTGTTCCCCAATCCATCTTCCGCAATTGCGTACCGCGGAAACAAAAGGCGTAAACGAGAGTTTAAACGATCTCAGTAATTAGCACGGGGGTCTATGGTGATCAGAGCAATCGTCCACTATGGGATCCATCATGATGGTTTTGCAATTGATCAGCGCACATCAGTAAATATTGTTTAACTCATTTTAGTTAAATGATGATACACAATAACGCAAAAAAGCGGAAAAAAAATGCTGCAAAAATCACAGAATTTTTGCGGGTATGACCCTATACAGCTGCCTTCTTATTCCAAGTCAGTCTGAAAGACTCCCCTTTTGTCACATGGGTATGCAAGGGGAAAGTGATTGCTTTGTCAGCTGAAACCACACCTCCCTGAAGGGAACAGTAAAGATGCATGCCAGCTGCCTCGGGTTAGACCCTCCCCCAACACGCATTCCTTTAGGGGGCTTCCACTGCCCCATCTCCCCATGTGTGTGCGCGCCTCTGAGACCATCACACGCGGTGTGCTCCAGGAACAGCAGGCTACTGGAGGAAGAGCTCAAATGGGAGGAGCTGAAGCAGCATCAGGTGGGTGGGCACTGAGCGCCATCATGTGGGGCCATTGTGAGAATTTAGCTCGGCTGTTGGCGGCATCGGCACATAAAGACAGAGGGACATAAAGCGAGCTACACTCCCAGTTGGACAACAGCAAGAAGCAATAAACTGAAAGGAAATTAGACCAGTGCGATCAGTGTAAAGTTGGCGACTTGGCCTGGCCCCAAGAGCATGCCCAATCCTCGATGCAACCAATTTTGGGCCGAAACTGGTCACATGAATCAGTCTGACATGCTGCAAAATGTAGGGCCGACTTGCAGGATAAGTTGCGCGGCAGTAACGGCGGCCGATATCGGGATGAACCCCCCCCGTGCACTATTCACATCCGTGTCTGCTCCTTGCTCCATACATGTGCCCCATGTGGTTGCCCAGAGTAGCGCGGCCGCGTGTATGGACGGAGGACGGCGCCTGTAGCCAGCGGTGGACACGTACGAGTAATGTATAGTACACTGAGCACTGGGGAGGCACATTTCACATTAGTGGGGGGGCAGCAGTAGGCCGGCAAATGTGGCGCCACAAGGCCGATTCCAGATCAATTTCAGCATGAAATCAGTTGGGAATCATCTTGCAGTGTATGGGCAGCCGACAAATCTCTCTCTAATCAGATTCCATCAGAGAGAGTTTTGTCTCTTGGTCTAATCTGCCCATCACAGCTGGATGTATGGCTACTTTAAAAAGGTGGCCACTAACTGTACAATCTTTATCCAAGAATCACCGGAGCGATCAGACAAATGTGATCACATTGGCAGACAATAAACCTCACCGATGTCCCTAATCAATGGTGAATGATTCTAATGCTGGTCATTCAATGCCAATTTAGTTAGTTGGAAAAATGTTTTCTTAAAACTGGATGGATAAGAAGTACAGATTGGTTTGTTAGAGTTGAAATAATTGATGTATTATGACATTTCGGCATTTATCTAAGCACTCAGGCGATTTGTTGTTATACCTTTAATAGGCACCATAATCGGGATGCTCCCAAGCAAGTTTTAACATACTGGGCTCGATTCACAAAGCGGTGATAACCCAGTTAAAGACTTGAGCGTGATAACCATTTTTATCATGCCTAAACTCAGTTTAGGCATGATAAGTTTAGGCATGATAAGGTTAGGCATGATAAGTTTAGGCGTGATAAGTTTAGATCGTGCACAAAGTCCCGCATGCAAAGCAGCGTCATTAAACTCTATGCAAAGTGCACCAGACTTTGCTAGTGCAAAACTTTTGATCAGCTGTGCACTGCGGTGCTAACCCAGTTGGTGCTTAAACTTATCACGCCTAAAAACTTATCACACCTAAACTTATCATGGCTAAACTTATCACACCTAAACTTATCACACCTAAACTTATCATGCTAACTGTTAGCACCGCTTTGTGAATCAGGCCCACTGGAGGTGCCCTGGTAACGCATTTGGTTATTACCTTTAAAGTGAACCAGAGACGAAGCACCCTCATGTATTTTACCATATAGATCAGTGGGAACATTAGAGAAAACACCTACCCTGCTCTCTGTTTCATTCTTCATTGTTCAGCTTGCTTCTAATCAGCCCTGATAAAATCCCCGACTGAGCATTCAGTCTGGCTTTGCTCAGGAATCGTTATACCTGAGTCTGTGTTCACTGATGTCTTTTCAAGCCCAAGCCTGTCCCCTTGTGGCTCTGCCCAGGAATCATTATAGCTGAGTCATTATAGCAAAGCCAGACTGAATGCTCAGTGGGGGATTTTATCAGGGCTGATAAGAAGCAGGCTGAGCAGTGAAGAATGAAACAGAGAGCAGGGTAGGGGTTTTCTCTAATGTTCCCACTGATATATATGGTAAAATACACAAGGGTGCTTCCTCTCTGGTTCCCTTCAAGTACTCTGGGAGTCTGTCGGCGATTAAACTGATTCTGAATGCTGGGGGGGGGGGGGGATACACTGGTCAATTAATGGAACTACACTTGGTAAATGATCAACATGCTCCTGATATTGATCAGTTGCCTTTTCTACCAATTGAACTATTAGATATTAGCAACATTTGACTTGTAGCATTGGGTGCCTGGTTCTAATCTGGGAAAGAACACTATTGGCATGGCTTTTGAATGTTCTCCTTGTGGTTGCATGGGTTTGTTCAAAGTCGTTGAAAGAAGTCAATATGACAGCACTTTCTGTATTACAATGATGACAATGGGAGAGAGTTTCTTGGAATCTGTCCCTTTAGTCTGTCAAACAAAGGCCAGCAGAAAAACAAGCTGACATCAGCCAATGGGATTTCATGTCTTCAGATGGGTTATTAGCAGTCAGAGCTAGGGATCATGGGAAGTGTAGTCCTGCATATAACACAGGCCCTTGTTTAAATTTGCTTTTTCTTCTGTTTTCTCCTTGGTGATATTTTCACACCTTATCAATAAAATGCCTTTAAAAGGTACCAGAAACAGATAAAATGCTCAAAATAATTTAACAGTGCTGTTTTGCATATTGACCACTTCACCACTGAGGGGTTTTACCCCCTGACCACCAGAGCAATTTTCACCTTTCAGCGCTCCTTCCATTCATTCGTCTATAACTTTATCATTACTTATCACAATGAAATGAACTATATCTTGTTTTTTCCGCCACCAATTAGGCTTTCTTTAGGTGGGACATTATGCCAAGAATTATTTTATTCTAAATAGGCTTTAATGGGAAAATAGGAAAAATGTGGGAAAACATTCATTATTTTTCAGTTTTCGGCCATTATAGTTTTTAAATAATGCATGCTACTGTAATTAAAACCCATGAAATGTATTTGCCCATTTGTCCCGGTTATAAAACCGTTTAAATTATGTCCCTATCACAATGTTTGGCGCCAATATTTTATTTGGAAATAAAGGTGCATTTTTTTCAGTTTTGCGTCCATCCCTAATTACAAGCCCGTACTTTATAAAGTAACAGTGTTGTACCCTCCTGACATAAATATTTAAAAGGCTCAGTCCCTAAGGTAACTATTTATGTATTTTTTTAATTGTAATTTTTTTTATTTTTTTTAATTACAAAAAAAATAAATTGGGGATTGTGGGAGGTAATTAGTTAATTTTTTGTGTAAAAGTAATGTATTTGTATGTGAAAAACGCTTTAGGGTGCAGTTTTACTATTTGGCCACAAGATGGCCACAGTAACATTTTGTTTATGCGACCTGCAAGCGTCCGGAAGGACGCTTGCAGGAAGTACTATGAGGCTGGGAACTTTTTTTTTTCCTTCACAATGATCGCGCTGTTTCTCGTAGAAGCAGCGGATCGTTGTGGGGCTTAGATCAACGAACGGGAGCGCGGGAAGTACGGATTTCTCCATCCCTGGTGGTAAAAGGATGGAAAAAGGGACGGAGTTAAGGAGCAGGGAAATTTGGACACAGCATACAGTCAAAAAAAGTCTCTCCTTGCTCCAACAAAAGCCCGGCGGCGTTAATTACTATTCCCACTCCAGGGCGCTGTGGACTTTAGGGAAAGACGTAATTTGGCTTCCAGCTGTTGCTGGCGGCTGGATTACGCTGTTTTTATCGTAATTTGGGCTCTGCCCAAGGTGCCGCTATAGCCATTAATTAACATTATGGCCTATGGCGGTGCCAAAATTGCCAGCGCCGTTTTTGCCTCACTCAGATTTTTAACCTTAATTTGGTACTTTTCAAATTGCAGAGTGCTATAAAGTTATAATAACCGCTTACAGACCACGCTAATTGAAATCTACGGCCAGTTTTGATGCTGATCTGGCTGCCAGGGCGTAGATTTCAATTAACTGCCGCATCGCGCAACTGCCGTTTTCACCGCTCCCGCTGCTGTCTCCCTGCAGTCTCCCATCGCAGCTCACTCGTCCTGTCAGTCTCTATGACTGCAGAGCCCTGTGAGCTGGTCAGGAGCCGATTTCATTGACTCCTGGCCATGTCTATCAATGTAAGCAACTCCCATAGGCTTACATTGATAGACACGGTCAGGAGTCAATGAAAGCGTGAAAGTGGCTCCTGACCGGCTCACATGACTCTGCCGTCATAGAAACCGCAGAGTGGGTGTCCTGAGGATCCCGGCGTACGGCGTGGACAGTGGTTAGGGCAGGTATATGCGGCGATTCGTCGGTATTCCATTAGTATTGTACCAGCGGTCTCTGGTCCTTAAAGAGACACTGTAACGAGAAAAACGTCCCCTGGGGGTACTCACCTCGGGAGGGGGAAGCCTCAGGATCCTAATGAGGCTTCCCCTGTCCTCCTCTGTCCCACGGGGGTCTCACTGCAGCCCTTCAAAGCCGGCGCGACAGATCCGACAGCCTGTTCAATATTTACCTTTCCAGGCTCCAGCGGGGGTGCTGTTTCGGCTCTTCTGACGGAGATAGGCGGAAATAGCCGATCTCTGCCGGGTCCACTCTACTGCGCAGGCACAGCAGACTTGTGCCTGCGCAGTAGAGCGGCGCGACGTAGATCGGCTATTTCCGCCTATCTCTGTGGGAAGAGCGGATACTGCGTCTGCACTGGAGCCAAAAGGTAAATATTTACATCGCCGCCGTTTCGGGAGGATTTTCGACGCCATCGTGGGACCGATGAGGATGAGGGAAGTCTCAATAGGATCCGGAGGCTTCCCCCACCCGGGGTGAAAACCCCCCAGGGGAGGTTTTTTTCGTAACAGATTTTCTTTAAAGAAAACCTGAACTGAAAATTAAAAGTCAAAATAAGCATACACAAGTCATACTTACCTTCCATGTAATCTACTCCTCAGTGTCTTTCTCCTGTCCCACGTCCTGTTTGTTCACTGTGATCAAGGGAATTTTCCGTCCTCCATTTTGAAAATGGCAATTACCCATAACAGCTTTCTGGTCAGCACACAGTTAAACTGTAACATCGCCCACTTGAGCCATAGGGAAACATGGACATTACCTGGTACATCAGTTTTCCTCTCAGCTATAACTGACAGCAACTGATATTTTATTGACAGCAACTGATATATTTCAGATCTGACAAAATATTGTCAGAACTGGAAGGGATCACAGTAAGAAGAAAATGGTGAGCTTCTGAGAGGAACTGATGGCAAGGTAACTATGTAATGTTCATTTGAAGTTACCTCATGTGTTTATTTTAAATATTTTTACTCAGTACATGTTCTCTTTAAGGGGGTAGAGACCGCTGGTACTTGAGTGGTTAAACAAAAGATGGAAAGTTATCTCCTAAGATAAAACATAGAAAAAAAAGTGAATTGACTAAGAGCCATAGAGTTGGTTCAGGGCACAGCACTCGGATCTGGATGTTATTTGGGCCTTGGTTCCCAAAGCAGTCCCATAGACTGCAATGTTACATAACAGCTATGGCGCGCCAAGTGATTCATTTGGGCGACAAGGATTGGCTACAGGAGGCGCTGCGACAGACTGCAAGGCTATGGTGGAAAACAGTTCCTAAATCACCCCTAATAATGCGCTTTGAGACTTGTGGGAGAAAAGCGCTTTACAAATGTTATTGTATTATTGTATATTGTATAATCAGATTTCTGCTAGGAATCGTTACAGGATGTACTGAGCAGGGTGGTGGATCACTCAGAACTTCCTACTATAGACAAATAATCCAATATCAGTATCTGGCTGTTTTCTTTGCACGCAAGTCTATTGGGTTTCTACAAAGGTCTTTTCACAATTTAAAGCCAACCTGAACCGAAAAGAAACGGATGAGATAAACAAATGTATCTATTCTACTTCTAAAGCTAAAAAAAAAGTAGGCTTAAAGAAGAAGCGACACCCATGCTAACCTAGAAATAAAAGACACATATATAAGTAGATAAATACTACTTCTACTTACATAACAGATGTATTGCACAGTCCACATTATGATTTCTGTGAATTTTATAGAGGAAATGCCGAGAATCCTATTCTAGAGAGTTTCCATCTTGGTTACCTTTGAATGAAGCTAATCCTGACATCATTTCCTCGCTCACTCTTTTTTCTCCTCTTGCTAATTGTGTATTCGTTACCTGCCCTCCTCCCAGAGTCTTCAGACACTCCCACTGAGGTCTATACTAGGAAGGGCGCTGTCTCATGTCATTAGAAGGAGGGGGAACTAAAGGGAAAAGGAGGAATATATTATAGATAAAAAGACCATCCCAGCATGCAAATGTTCTGCCAGCCAATGGCAATGGCAATTAAAGGTCCTGTGCTCCTAAGGTATGTGATAACTCCAAACCATAACAGCAGAAAAAGTTTTGAAAGTATTGAAAGCAGGATTAGCATCTTTATCATTTAATACACTCAGACCAGTTGCTGTTGAAATTTGATTTTTATGGTGACAATCCCGCTTTATGTTTCTATTGTCTCAGCTGAATGACACAGTCTTTTACTACTACAGAGCCACAATCTATGAACTACCGACCTTTTTCTTTAAGCTACCGGTATTTCCTGCACTCAGAAATTGTTCTCTGCCAGGGAAGAGGTTTATAGAATGTAATTGGTTGTTAGTGAGAATTACGAAGGTCATTTCGGTATCCACTCAGTGCCGCATTGCGCTGGATTTGGGCGCCTTCATAGGTCATAATGTTAATCGAGGCTACAGTGGGCAGTGTGAATTACAATAAAATCATCTAAATTTGGGTGCCGGCAATACCTGGAGCCCGAATTATGCAGGTAAAGGAAAAAATTACATACTCAGTAGGGGTATTTATTTGTTACAATCCTTTGGCACTACCCAGAGCAGGGAGAGCCATCTTTCAGCTTCTCACTGTGCCCAAATTACACAAGGCTGGAGCATAGGAACTCTGCGAGTTACGACTACAGTCCAACTAGGTTTAAGTGAACCTCCAGACTAAAAATCTACTCAGCAGCACTGAAAAGGCTTGGTGTTTCAAAGCATCAGAACTTTGAGTTTCTTATAGAAGTCTCATTTTTAGCTGCATTTTTAGTTAAGCTCCGCCCCATCAAAGAAAACTGCCTGGGCTTTTTCCCCCTAATGCTGTGCAAAGCATGATGGGATTTCCTATGTTGTTGTTCACGTTGCCTAGCAGCTGGAAGGGGTGATCAGGACACAGGACAGTTTGAACTGTGTCTCCTGCTCCCTGACACCTCCTTTCAACCAAAAAGATGGCTGCCCCATGAAATCCCAAACCTTTGCCTGTTCTTTTAAAACAGGGTGGGTAAGATATTATATTACCTATCTATTTTAATTAACATAACTAATGTAACTTAATGACAGTATGTTTGTTTAGTCTGAAGTTCCTCTTTAAACTATTGAAAAACTGGTACTTATGTATTATCCCATCTGGAAAGTTTGGCAGCTTTTTGTAAAAGTTCTGTTTGCTCCCCATTTTTGGAAAACTGGCAGTCCCAGCTTTCTGTTGCACTGGGTCCCGAGTCAGTATGATTTTCAGTTCCCAAGTAATGGTATTTTGAAGGAGGGGTGTTCCCTGAACTTGGCTGCAGAAAGTGCAATTACAGAAGTATGGAACGAACCCGACATGATGATAAGCAGCACACCTGGTAGGTCTTCTTCCTTCTCAGCATAAATCTGTGTCTTCAAAACTTATGTCAAGTGCCCTGGGTCTCTCATTACAGAAGAAGGAGCAGCACAGCTATGCACCCTCGTCTCCTCTCTGTCTTACTGGCATGGGCAGGAGACTTAATTCCACTGTGCTCTCTGCAGCAAAGTGCAGGGGACACCCGTCCCCCAAACTCCCCCTAATGTGAGAAAGGGGCATCGCATTGACATGGAACCCAGTGCAAAGGAAAGCCGGGACTTTCAGCTTTCCAAAAATGGTTAGCTCTGACTAGGGGATCAAACAGAAGTACAGAAAAACTGTCATTGGTTCTGTGTATACATATATATATATATAGAGATGGCCCGAAACGTTCGCCGGCCGAATATCTCTGGGGGTTCTACTACTTCCGGTTCGCTATGACCCGGAGTAGTACGCCTGCGCTGCCCGGCAGAGCGCGTCCTAGATCGCGCTCCTGTTGCCGGGCACTTTCTGCGCATGAGCGTGACGCCGTTCATGATGTCACGCACATGCGTAGAAAGTGCCTGGCAACAGAAGGGCGATCTAGGACGCGCTCCGCCGGGCAGCGCAGGTGTACTACTCCGGGTCATAGCGACCCGGAAGTAGTAGAGCCCCCAGCGATGCAGAGATGTTCGCCGGCGAACGGTTCGGGAACGGTTCGGGACATCTCTGTATATATACATGTCTATTTCATCTTGTCACATGTCACTTCAGGTACCCTTTAACAGCCTAACAAAAAAAAAAACTTTATAACTTTCTCAGGCTGCGATCCCACTAGAGCAGAGGATGGACATTTTTTGTCAGTTCTCAGCTCATCTCTAAATGGACAGTAAACAGCTCCTATTTTATATATAGTGTTTATGTATATTAAACATATTTTAAACATACTGTTTATACCCCTGTCTATTGCCTGATGAAGCGGGTTGTACCTGCGAAACTCGTTGCAACATTTTTGGGAGTATACAGTAAACGTATGTCTTTTCGAAATTGATAGTTATTGTGTCTGCTTCTAGGAGGTAAGTCCACCACTGCCTCTCAAGCATTTTTTTTAAATTTTAGTTGATTTTGTCGGCGCCTCTGTTTTCTATCTACAAGTATCGTGTCCATCCCCTGGTAAGTAAGCTCTCCTTTACACTCAGGACTCTGCATAGGTTAGGCGGGAGGGAGGCACTTGGGGAGTAAAGTGAGCTGCCTTTCCATCATCAGGCGCCTGTAGGCAAGTGCCTACACTGCCTTTTGGTAAATCCGCCCCTGAACTAATGTGTTCAGTATTACTGGTGGAATTCCTCAATCCGTATAAAAAACATTTGTAGGAATTGGATGGATCCATTGGACCAATGGGTTGCAAGTCAGTATTCTGCTATTTACACTCTTTCCTTTGGCTCTGCAGCCACCCGTCTTTCCAGGCTGTCAGCAGCTCAGCCCCCATGCTACATGTGCTCAGAGCAAGCTCTCCCTCCATCCCCCCCCCCCCCCCAAACTGCTCCATTCTCTCTCCCCATCATAATAGCACTCTGCTGTCGCCCGCCTGCAGTTTAATTAAAGATAATAGAAGCAATGCTTTCTGCTCTGCCTGGGAGGCTGTAAACAATGAGGACAGAGAATGCTCTGCTAGTGTTCTAGGTCCCTCCATTATGTCCTTTCAGAGGAGACAGATAAAGATTCAAATAGCCGATGGTGGAATTATCTGCAAGAGGAGAGAGAGGGGAAAAGTAAACCTGATTTACTAAAGAGTCTCCCAGGCCGGAGAACAAAAAAAATCCTGGATTTATTGAAGCCCAAATTAGTTTACTTGCCCTCTCCTACAGGTCTATCGAATAAACAGCGGCAGTCATGTCCTCTTCTAAGACCTTCAGGGAGTATAAACAGTTGTTCTGTAACTCGAATGGCTTTGGCTGTCTCCAAATAGCATAACAATGTTCTTAGTAAAGCCAAAAGTCTCCACATTTTGTCTCGTGTGTCCTTGAGGAAGAGATGGTGAAGTTGGCTCCATGTATAGATGAAGGGTGAACGTCAATCAAGTGAAACATTTTCAAGAAAGTTGCTAGAACGCTTTGTCCAGAAATGGCTCACCACAAGACATTGCCTTGGCTAGCTGTAGTTACTGTAACAAGGAGTACAGTGTGGGGTGTTGGCCACCAGATAAAAAACAAGTTAATAGCTTCAAAGAGGTCATGTCATGAAAACCGGACTCGGGGTCCAGCGAAGGTCTCCTTGAACTCCGACCCGGCAGACGTCCGGTAACGGCGTGGGTGCCGTTACCCACTTGCGACAGTGCTCTACCAGAAAGTAATAATAGCCGTGGCAGGGGGAGGGGCTACAGCACTGGCACGAAGGCCAGGGTACTTAAAGGGAGTCTGAAGCAAAAATGTAAAAAACAAACAAACCAGATACTCACCTAAGAAGAGGGAAGGCTCTGGGTCCTGTAGAGCCTTCCTGGCCTCATGATGTTGTCCGCGTTCCCCCACAGGCTCACCCGTAAGCAGTCCACAACCAATTGGTCGTGGACTTTTCTCCTCCGGTACTGCGTACGCGCGAGTGCCCTCTCTAGCACACTTGCGTGTACGCAGTACAGAGCTGCTGGTCTTTGGAAGCCCAAGCGCTTCCTGATTGCCAAAGTCTCTAGTGGCGGTAGATTCAAACCGTGGTTCCTGAGGGGGAACGCGGACACCATCAGGAGACCGTGAAGGCTCTATAGCACCCAGAGCCTTCCCTCTCCATAGGTAAGTACAGTGATTTGCAAAATATTCGGCCCCCTTGAAGTTTTCCACATTTTGTCATATTACTGCCACAAACATGAATAAATTTTATTGGAATTCCACATGAAAGACCAACACAAAGTGGTGTACACGTGAGAAGTGGAACGAAAATCATACATGTTTCCAAACATTTTTTACAAATCAATAACTGCAAGGTGGGGTGTGCGTAATTATTCAGCCCCCTTTGGTCTGAGTGCAGTCAGTTGCCCATAGACATTGCCTGATTAGTGCTAATGACTAAATAGAGTGCACCTGTGTGTAATGTCAGTACGAATACAGCTGCTCTGTGATGGCCTCAGAGGTTGTCTAAGAGAATATTGGGAGAAACAACACCATGAAGTCCAAAGAACACACCAGACAAGTCAGGGATAAAGTTATTGAGAAATTTAAAGCAGGCTTAGGCTACAAAAAGATTTCCAAAGCCTTGAACATCCCACAGAGCACTGTTCAAGCGATCATCCAGAAATGGAAGGAGTATGGCACAACAGTAAACCTACCAAGAGAAGGCCGTCCACCTAAACTCACAGGCCGAACAAGGAGAGCGCTGATCAGAAATGCAGTAAAGAGGCCCATGGTGACTCTGGACGAGCTGCAGAGATCTACAGCTCAGGTGGGGGAATCTGTCCATAGGACAACTATTAGTCATGCACTGCACAAAGTTGGCCTTTATGGAAGAGTGGCAAGAAGAAAGCCATTGTTAACAGAAAAACATAAGAAGTCCCGTTTTCAGTTTGCCACAAGCCATGTGGGGGACACAGCAAACATGTGGAAGAAGGTGGTCTGGTCAGATGAGACAAAAATTGAACTTTTTGGCCAAAATGCAAAATGCTATGTGTGGCGGAAAACTAACACTGCACATCACTCTGAACACACCATCCCCACTGTAAAATATGGTGGTTGCAGCATCATGCTCTGGGGGTGCTTCTCTACAGCAGGGACAGGGAAGCTGGTCAAAGTTGATGGGAAGATGGATGGAGCCAAATACAGGGCAATCTTGGAAGAAAACCTCTTGGAGTCTGCAAAAGACTTGAGACTGGGGTGGAGGTTCACTTCCAGCAGGACAACAACCCTAAACATAAAGCCAGGGCAACAATGGAATGGTTTAAAACAAAACATATCCATGTGTTAGAATGGCCCAAAGTCCAGATCTAAATACAATCTAGAATCTGTGGCAAGATCTGAAAACTGCTGTTCACAAACGCTGTCTGTCCATCTAATCTGACTGAGCTGGAGCTGTTTTGCAAAGAAGAATGGGCAAGGATTGCAGTCTCTAGATGTGCAAAGCTGGTAGAGACATACCCTAAAAGACTGGCAGCTGTAATTGCAGCAAAAGGTGGTTCTACAAAGTATTGACTCAGGGGGCTGAATAATTACACACACCCCACTTTGCAGTTTTTGTTTTTTTTTATGTTTGAAATCATGCATGATTCTTGTTCCACTTCTCACGTGTACACCACTTTGTATTGGTCTTTCACGTGGAATTCCAATAAAATTGATTCATGTTTGTGGCAGTAATATGACAAAATGTGGAAACCGTCAAGGGGGCCGAATACTTTTGCAAACCACTGTATCTGTTTTTGATTTTTATTATCTCTAATTTAGTCACGTTAAAGGGAAGGTTCAAGCAAAAAAAAAAAAAATGAGTTTCACTTTCCTGGGGCTTCTACCAGCCCCATGCAGCCATCCTGTGCCCTCGTAGTCACTCACTGCTGCTCCAGTCCCCCGCTGGCAGCTTTCTGACCTCGGAGGTCAGGGCCGAATTGCGTACATTTTTACACATTCCCGCTAGTGCAGGAACATTAACGCATACATTTTTACTCGTTAGTGGTGCAACGCGTAAATTTTTGTTCCTGCACTAGCTGGAATGCGTAAAAATGTATGCAATGTGGCCCTGACCTCCGAGGTCAGAAAGCTGCCAGCGGGGGACTGGAGCAGCAGTGAGTGACTACAAGGGCACAGGATGGCTACATGGGGCTGGTAGAAGCCCCAGGTAAGTAAAACTCATTTTTTTTTTTTTGCTTGGACCTTCCCTTTAAACCCTGTCCAAGCAATGCTCAGTGCTGTTTTGTCATTTGAGTAGCTGGAGTGTGTTCCACGTCATTTGTGACTCTGGTTACCCCTGTTCAGTCCTGTCTTCAGTCAGTTGTGCCATCAGTTCAGCCAGTCCTCCTGTCTTCAGTCCACCCAGTTACAACAGTTCAGCCAGTCCTCCTGTCTTCAGTCCGCCCAGTTACATCAGTTCAGCCAGTCCTCCTGTCATCAGTCCGCCCAGTTACATCAGTTCAGCCAGTCCTCCTGTCATCAGGCTGTCCTGACTGATTAACCCAGTTGGTCCTCAGTCCCTCCCGTCACGCCAGTCATAGTCCTGTCTTTTCCATCCGCTCTTCTCCCCTTACTGTAGAGTTTACCCCTCCTGTTCTTCTCATCACTGGTAGGGCAGCTCTGGGGGTTGTAACCTGGTGGGTACCATGCAGCAAGGCAGTCACCTAGTAAGGGTGATGGCCCATCATCCCTTTCGGTGTGCGCTGGTGAAGACCTGTTCCCACTTAGAACACTGGTGATGAGATCGATAGGACCTCAACAGGTTACTTGTCAAAGTAAGCAGTCAGTGTAAGTTCCTGCAATTGTCTGTAAACCCATCTACGACAAGGTGTAAATTGTGGAGGTCTACAACTACAAATCGTGAGGTCCCCCCAGTAGAACTCTCTGGACATTAACATCCTTTCCCCCTGTGGTCATTATGAGCCCCATCTATACAAGTGTGGCCACAAAAACACCAGATTTGCAGGATGCACTCTGTATCGGAGGGAGGTAAGGTAAGTGGTTGGGGCCCCCCATAGCGCGTTAAAGAGGAACTCCAGTGAAAATAATTTAATGAAAAACGGTGCTTAATTTTTACGATAATCATTTATAAATGATTTAGCGTTTGCCCATTGTAAAATCTTTTCTCTCCCTGATTTACATTCTGAAATGTATCACATGGCGACATCTATACTGCTGGCAGGTGATGTCTGTGGAAGGAGATTCTGCTTTTTTTTTTGGGGGGGGGACACTGTGGGAGGGGTTTCACCACAATATCAGCCATACAGAGCCCACTGATGATCCATTTGAGAAAAGGAAAAGATTTCTCTTGGGAAAGGGGGTATCAGCTACTGATTGGGATGAAGTTTAATCCTTGGTTACGGTTTCTCTTTCAATTAAAATCGGCAGCATGAGAATTCAGATGCCAGGAATGGTGGCAAGTAGAATATCAGTAAATTAAAGATATTTCACTAGGGATCAGTGGGTTATTACAATAGTAAAATATCTGTACATTTTAGATACAGAGCCTTCCCTCTATTAATGACTAAACCTGACCACGCCGCCCAATATGATACCTAAGCCTATCAACTTCCCCTTTGATGCCTAGATCCCTCCCCCAGCAATGCCTAAACCAAAGAACACCCTGCCCACTGATGCCTAACCCTAAAACTCTCCTCCACCGATGCCTGTCCACCAATAACATGGGTGCCGCCATAGGCGCCTATGATAATAGCTGCAATTATTGGCTATTATGTGGTTTTGGTGCTGGGGCCATCCACTCTGCAAACTGTGAATACAAATTGCGGTTGTTTGAGTCTGCTATTTGTATCCGCAGTTCGCCGGCTCTAGTCTGTCAGAGTCAGTCTGTTTACATTCGGATCACTGCTAGCCCCAGGCTGCTCCACTTAATATAAATATTAAGTGGGCACATTTTAGGTCCCCACTGCCTGTGCTGTTGGATCTAGTCCGACATGGTGTCAGGCTACTCGAACCAAAGTGTCAGATTTATTGCACCACCCTGTGCCATGTAATTATGTCTTACACTGGTGTGTGTGCAATGCAGGGCGGAGCTACAGACAGGGGCGTAAGAATACCCTGCAAGGGATTCAGCCACAGGGGGGCCCAGAAGCAGCAGGGGGCCCCATAGGGGAAGAACTTATTTTTCCCTGTCCTGAGAGATTGACAACAAAGGGCACAGAGAGAAAAAGCTTTCTGCTCTCTGCACAATTGTTCTAATGACTGCATCTGCTC
This sequence comes from Hyperolius riggenbachi, assembly GCF_040937935.1. Taxonomy (NCBI): domain Eukaryota; kingdom Metazoa; phylum Chordata; class Amphibia; order Anura; family Hyperoliidae; genus Hyperolius; species Hyperolius riggenbachi. The sequence continues at coordinate 33,629,950 of NC_090654.1, forward strand.
AGCCACTGATAAGGAATCATACAAAGTTTTGCAGACAAAGACTTGTAGACAGTCCCTATTCAGAGTGAATAAAGCAGAGGGACACCAAGAGCCCCAATAGTGTAATTCGTCTTGGGGACAACAAAATAAATGAGAAGTTAAAATTATACTCACAAACCAGGGTTACCAATAGGCAACCACTGTATAGGCAGGTGGGGAGAACAATCCTGACCCCACTCAGGAATAAAAAGTCGCTCTCTGTAGACAGGAAAATAGGGTAACAACCCTCCACCCAGGGTGGACTCAATGTAGTGTACAAGATACAGAGGCGCCAAAAGAATAAAAGGTAATTAAATGAACTTAAAAAACCAACTGGTTAAACAGAGGAGGCAGCGGTGGTCTTACCCCCTCCAAACAGACACAGGCAAGGACTGCGATTCAGACAGTCAACTATTTATTCGGAACTCCAAAAAACAATGCAACGCGTTTCACGGGCCATACATCCCGCTTCCTCAGGCAAAATACAGTAGGAGTCACAGCATCTGTATTATATCAGCGAGCTCGGCGCCTCTGGGAGGCGCCGAGCTCGCTGATATAATACAGATGCTGTGACTCCTACTGTATTTTGCCTGAGGAAGCGGGATGTATGGCCCGTGAAACGCGTTGCATTGTTTTTTGGAGTTCCGAATAAATTGTTGACTGTCTGAATCGCAGTCCTTGCCTGTGTCTGTTTGGAGGGGGTAAGACCACCGCTGCCTCCTCTGTTTAACCAGTTGGTTTTTTAAGTTCATTTAATTACCTTTTATTCTTTTGGCGCCTCTGTATCTTGTACCCTATTCAGAGTGAAGCAGGGTCTTGTTTACAGCGACCAGCCCCCAACCTCTCTAGCCCTCCCCAAGTGCTCTGTACTTTAGTGATGCTTCAGGAGTTTGGGTACAGAGAGAAAAATCTTTTTTCTCTCTGCACAATTGTTCTAATGACTTCCTCTGCTCAGCCACTGATAAGAAATCATACAATGTTCAGTTTTCTGTATGCGTTCTGCACATCATGGGCTTGATTCACTAAACCGTGATAACCAGGGCCGGATTTAGGCCAAGGCCGTCTAGGCCATGGCCTAGGGCACCACAGGAGCGAGGGCACCAAAGCAGCAGGCTAAACTGGTGCAGCATTTGTAAGCTTGCAAATGCTGCAATGCAGGGAGATCAGGCTAGCGACTGACCATGGTACTCTGTTCCTAGCTGCCTGTGCAGCAGCCATCTTGAAGGTGAGCTGGATACCTATACTGAAAGGGGGTGGTAAAAGGAGGGATGAAAGGAGTCATCTGGCTACGTATACTGGAGGAAAGGGGGGAGAGGTCATCTAGCTACCTATACTGGAGGGAAAGGGGGGAGGTGTCATCTGGCTACCTATACTGGAGGGAAAGGGGGGGGGGGATCGTCTGGCTACCTATACTGGAGGGAAAGGGGGGAGGGGTCATCTGGCTACCTATACTGGAGGGAAAGGGGGGAGGGGTCATCTAGCTACCTATACTGGAGGGAAGGGGGTCATCTTACTAACTTTACTGAAGGGGGGGCGGCTGGTGACAGTGGCCTTGGGTGGTAAAGAGTACAAATCCGGCCCTGGTGATAACTCAAATATCACACCTTATCAAAGATCACACCTTATGAAAATCTATCACACCTTATCAGAGTAGCACAGCGAAACCGGAGTGCCCGAAGGAAACCCATACCGACGCAGGAAGAAAATACAAACTCCATGCAGATAGTGTCCTGACTGGGATTCAAACCGGGAACCCAGAGCTGCAAGGCGAGAGCGCTAAGCACTACGCCACGGGTTAAATGATGGCATAAGAAGACCTACGTGATGAATGGAGAGCACATAAAGACTACACTCTGTATGGGAGAAATAACGATATACATAGTAATGGAAAGCACATACAGACCTACAGTGGATATAGAACAAAATCCACCCCTTTTAAAACACTCACATTTGGTTGCTTTGCAGCCTCAAATGAAGAGACACACAAATAGGTTTTCCAGCTGTATTTATGCAATGCAGCTTATAGCAGCCAAGAGAGAGATATAATAGCAACAGTTCAGAGAAACAAAACAAAACAGAGCAGAATCACTGAGATGGGGAAAGGATCATACCCCCCCCCCCCCCCCCCCCCCCCCCGGCCCTTGCTTTTTCCTTAAAATTACAGCTTCTAGCCTGCTGGGACACTCCTCTGCCAACCTTGTGCATCTAGCCTGAGCAGTTTGTCTTCTCTCTTCTTTGAATTGTTAAGGCTTAATCAAACTGGATGGTGACCATTGGTGATCTGCAATTTTCAAGTCATTCCACAGATTTTCAATGTAGTTTTAGTCTGGGCTCTGACTAGGTCATACAAGGACATTCACTTCCTCTTCTTCAGCCACTGTGTGATCAATGTTGCTGCATGTTTTGGGTCATTGTCACATTGGTAGTTGAACCTTCTTCCCACTGATGACTGTCTGGAAGAGGGCAGCAGGTATTTTGCCCCGTCCGCTCTTCCTTCTCTCCAGACAAAAGCCGCAGTCATTGCTGCAGAGGAACACTCCCGCAATAGGATGCCGCCACCTCCATGCTTCACAGTAGATAAGCAAAAGAGTCCAAATGCTCTGAACCCTGAAATAATACTTAATGGTGCTGGATCTGGCATGCCACACAAACATGTACGAGGAAGAGGATGAACCACAGAAACCATATTAAGTTATAAGATATGCACACCTCAATAAAAAAAAAAAAAAAAGTAGCATGGATAACCTTTTGAGTGCTCAGTCTGTAAACCAGGCTATTCAAGCCTTACAAATACAATAATGAAAAAAGTGACTTGCAAACTAACCAGCCCGGATTTACATCTCAGGAGCCTATAGACCCATGAACCTACAAACCCCCGCTAAACCGCACAGCTGTCCCTTCTCCCTTACCCAGCATAGGTAGCTACAGGTGCCCCTTGGCATTAGGTAGCCAGAGGTACCCTCGTAGCTAGAGGTGCCCCAACTGAAGGGAGATCTTGTCAGTGGAATGCCTAGAGCTGGGTGAGTAACCTCTCATTTACACTCTCAGGGCCATTTCTTGGGCAGTGCGGGCAGGGTGACCGCCCTGGGCGCAGACCGGCAAGTAGAAGAAGGGGGGTGCCGGCAGAAGGGCATAACCACTAGGGAGCTGATGAAGTGCGTTGCAGCCAAATGGAAGAAGAAAGATTACCAGTTCGATCACCTTCCTTGACTCCTCCTGGGCTGCCTGCGTCAGACGTCAAGTCATCATCACGTCACCACCATGTGATGACACCTTATGTCCTGTAGCAGTAATGCAGGCTGTCAGTGCGCGGCGCCCATGGAGGAGTCAGCTTTCTGGGCTCTCTTCGCCTGTGTGTTCTCCTGGTCTCTGCTTCCTCCTGGATGAGGAGCTGGCCACTAGTAAGTAGGCAGATCTACTTGTGACCTGTGGCTGTGTGACTGTCCCTAAAGAGTAAGGGTTTGCGAGTCCACAGGGGTGGGGGGAAGGGGGCACAATTTTTTACACCCTCGCCCTGAGTGCAATTAAGCCTAGAAACTGTCCTGTACACTCTGCTCGGGACTCTGAATAGGGAATGCAGGAGGGAGGCACTTGGGGAAGGGAATGAGCCGCCTTTTCATCATCAAGCGCCTGTAGGCACGTGCCTACAGTGCCTTATGATAAATCTGGCCCTGACACCAGCATAGATCTTTGCAATAGATTCAGGGCTGTGGAGTCAGAGTCAAGGAGTCTGAGCAATTTTGGGTACCCGGAGTCGGTGGTTTTATACTGTAAACTGAGTAGTCGGAGTCGGATGATTTTGGTATCAAATCCATAACCTTAACACAAAAGTTAATCCGCTACCCCTGTATACACATACAGTGTGCTAGGGTTAGTATAATATACTAAAAAGGGGGGAAGAAAAAGAAACCCTGTATACAGCACCACTCAGAGAGCCATTATATGGTATCACAAAATATCAAATGTCTTTATTCTCTCAAAATTGACAATATATTGCACTTCACATAATATTCAGACATTTAAAAACACTTAAAAGTTGGGGCACAAACCCAACAAGCACTCTCTGCCATGATCCCCCTATGCATAGTACAGTGTACAAAATGTATATATATATAAAATATCATACCAAATAGTAAATAGCCTCCTGTATCCTAAATCTTGATATTGTATAAAGTCCTCAGAGGGCTCAAATGAGCCCTAATCGGACAGAACTCGGGTTCAGTACTGATAGATTAAGAGACAGCAATTATCTGTGATATGTGATAAGGAAAAAACCACAATCTGAAATCAAAAGGTTGTTAGTGAACAACGTGTTCAATACTTGATAAATAACATTAGAGTAATAGTGCATGGAAAACCAGTATAGGAAAAAGCAGGACCAGTGAATGAGCAAGTGACAACCTGTAGTGAAAGAAAGAGGAGACAATACTTAGCCCGGTATGATCAAGGTGGAGGCAGGCACAGCGGGGCAGAGAGAGGCAGAAGGTCCCCGCAAACGGACCGACTAGTTTCGCGGGTATAACTCCGCTTTTTCAAGCTGCGGGGGAAGACCTTCTTCCGGTCTTCCCCCGCAGCTTGAAAAAGCGGAGTTATACCCGCGAAACTAGTCGGTCCAATACTTAGCCCGGTATGATCAAGGTGGAGGCAGGCACAGCGGGGCAGAGAGAGGCAGAAGGTCCCCGCAAACGGACCGACTAGTTTCGCGGGTATAACTCCGCTTTTTCAAGCTGCGGGGGAAGACCTTCTTCCGGTCTTCCCCCGCAGCTTGAAAAAGCGGAGTTATACCCGCGAAACTAGTCGGTCCGTTTGCGGGGACCTTCTGCCTCTCTCTGCCCCGCTGTGCCTGCCTCCACCTTGATCATACCGGGCTAAGTATTGTCTCCTCTTTCTTTCACTACAGGTTGTCACTTGCTCATTCACTGGTCCTGCTTTTTCCTATACTGGTTTTCCATGCACTATTACTCTAATGTTATTTATCAAGTATTGAACACGTTGTTCACTAACAACCTTTTGATTTCAGATTGTGGTTTTTTCCTTATCACATATCACAGATAATTGCTGTCTCTTAATCTATCAGTACTGAACCCGGGTTCTGTCCGATTAGGGCTCATTTGAGCCCTCTGAGGACTTTATACAATATCAAGATTTAGGATACAGGAGGCTATTTACTATTTGGTATGATATTTTATATATATATATACATTTTGTACACTGTACTATGCATAGGGGGATCATGGCAGAGAGTGCTTGTTGGGTTTGTGCCCCAACTTTTAAGTGTTTTTAAATGTCTGAATATTATGTGAAGTGCAATATATTGTCAATTTTGAGAGAATAAAGACATTTGATATTTTGTGATACCATATAATGGCTCTCTGAGTGGTGCTGTATACAGGGTTTCTTTTTCTTCCCCCCTTTTTAAAATCCATAACCTTGGTAGGAATTAGACTAAGGAGATGGAGTCGAGGAGTTGGAGCTATTTTGGGTACCTGGAGACGGTGATTTCATAAACTGAGGAGTTAGATGATTTTTGTACCAACTCCACAGCCCTGAATAAATTTGTACTGAAAAAGCACACAAGGATATGGAGCCCACGTTGATCAGGGTCCAATCAATCAGCTCTGCTACTCACAGGAAAGGTCACACTCTGGACCTTATATTCCATACTGGGCTGTCAATAGCCAATGTGGAAATTAATCCTGTTGCCTGGTCAGACCATCACACTATCCACTTCTCCCTCTCAATACCAGCCGTCAAACACCAGGTCAAGAATCAAATAAAATATCGCCGCTTAAAAGGGCTAACACCTCAACATATCCGAGATAACCTTAGCTTTGATGAATTGACTGACTCCAGCTTGGACCCTGATACTCTGGTGTTTAAATACAACAAATGTGTGTCCTCCACCTTTGAGACCATTGCTCCTCTGCGCACCAAATATCTTACTCCACACCATCATGCACAGTGGTTTGATAACGCTATAAAAGAGCTAAAAAGACAAGGCCGAAAACTTGAGAGGCTGTGGCGCAAATCTCAGTCCCCAGAAGACAAACATGCCTTAATCTTCCACTTGAAGAGCTACCAAAAGGTAATCACGGGAAAAAAATCATCCTTTCTATCACAAGAGATTGCAAATGCAGTTAACAAACCAGCCCAACTGTTCCGCACAGTGGAAAAACTCTGCAACCCAGCATGTCAAAAACTTAATATCGAGTCTTCAAAGGACCTCTGTGACCAATTTGCCCATTTCTTCACAGACAAAGTCTCCGCTATAAGGTCCGCCATCCAACTTACAGCATCTGAGCCTAATATAGCGCCGAAGACCATTAGCAGAGACAACGTAACACCTTGGTCAAACTTCAAAGAAATTGATGAAGAAGTCACATCAAGCATCCTCCTTCACGTTCGCCTAACTACCTGTGACCTGGATCCTGGCCCAACACAGTTCATGTTGAACTGCCCCGACCTGTTCGTACCGGTATTCCTCAAAATTGTTAACTGTTCCTTACAATCAGGGATATTTCCTGCTTTACTGAAGGAAGCAATCATCAGGCCTCTCCTCAAAAAACCCTCCCTGGACCCAGATGCAATGACCAGCTACAGACCTGTCTCTAACCTCCCCTTTCTGGGAAAGCTAATTGAAAAAGCTGTATACCTCCAGCTAGAAGCCAGAATCCTACAAAATAACAGTTATGACCCATTCCAGTCTGGCTTCAGGAAACACCACAGCACTGAAACTGCCCTCATCCAAATATGCAACCACCTGCTCATGGCAAGAGACAGAGGAGAGTGCTAGATCCTCATACTGCTAGACCTTTCTGCAGCCTTTGACACAGTTGACCATGACATCTTGATAAACAGGCTACAGGAATACTGCGGCATTGATGGCATAGTACTTCAGTGGTTCCAATCCTTCTTGAGTGGCAGAACCCACAAAGTGTCTATGGGGCCCTTCCTGTCCACCCCTGTAACACTTAAGTATGGGGTGCCCCAGGGCTCAATCCTCTCTCCCCTGCTTTTCACGATTTACATGCTACCGTTGGGAAAACTAATCCAAAAACATGGCCTGACATACCACTGCTATGCAGACGACACCCAACTATATCTTTCCTTCAAGCCTGGTGTGACAGACCCAACTCTAACTATAAACGCCTGCTTACGTGAACTACAGCAATGGATGAATGACAACTGGCTGAAACTAAATGCAGACAAAACTGAAGTCCTTCTGATTGGAGGGCAGAGCATGATAACAAAACAACTTAACTTGCAGTCTTCACCACTGGGAATAGGAGGCACGGATCTACGCAGCTCTGATCATGTGCGTAGCCTGGGAGTTCTAAATGATGGGGATTTAAACTTCAGAACTCAAATCTCTGCTGTGGTGAAATCATCCTATTTTCACCTGAAGAACATTGCAAAAATCAAGCACCTCATACCCCCAGAAGATCTGCCAACCTTAGTCCACGCCTTCATCACATCCCGACTGGACTACTGCAATGCTCTCTACACTGGCCTTCCAAAAAAGGCCTTGTACCGCCTACAGCTGATACAGAATACTGCTGCCAGACTGCTAACCAACCAACCCCGTCACTGCCACATAACGCCAGTCCTGCATTCCCTTCACTGGCTACCTATAGAATGGAGGGTCCTATTCAAGATCGGCCTACTGACATTTAAATCCCTGAATAATCTAGGCCCTGGATACATGAAAGATATGTTACAGCTGCGTAGCAATCCCCGCATTCTCAGATCCACAGGTTCTAATAATCTAGTCATACCCAGAGTCCACTTAGAAACTTTTGGTCCCAGAGCCTTCTGTCATGCTGCCCCTACGTTTTGGAACTCCTTACCTCAACAGATCAGGACAGCCCCATCCCTGGACGTGTTTAAATCCAGACTGAAAACCCACCTGTTCAGTCTGGCATTTGCAGAAATATAACTTTTGTTGTGTGAATACTTCATCCTACTACCAACTACTGAATCTGAGAGAGCCTAAGCGCTTTGAGTCCTATGGGAGAAAAGCGCTATAGAAATGTTATTGTATATTGTATATCCCAGGTAAGTTCGGGGCTGCATGCTGTACAGACGTATCGCTAGCCTACATGTGACGTGTTGCTATGGAGTAGCTTCAGGTCAGTGGGGTGAGAAGAAGAACATTGAGGTTGAGCATGTCTTGGAAACCTTTCATTGAACAAATATTAACTCCAAACCTGGGATGCGTTTCGTAGGAACAACCCGCTTCTTCAGGCAAAAATGGGCGTGTCTGTGCCAGGAGGTGTGAGCGCTTTACTTCTTGTTACCCCTTCCTTACTACAGAGAGCGACTTTTGTTCTCCCCACCAGCCTTTACAGTGGTTGCCTTTTTGTTAACCCTGGTTTGTGAGTATTATTTCATTTGATATACGTTTTACTTTCCCGATACGCTAACATAATACACTATGATGGGCTCTCGGTGTACTTTTTGTCTTTATGAACTTACTTGAGCTTGCATGGGTTTTTTATAAACAATATTTTTGACAATCCTGTCAAGAAAAAAGGCTTATAAAACATCCCTACATGTTCTGATATGGAGAAGAAGCAGGAATGGCATTGATATTTTGCTGGTGATCGCGGCAGCCATCGTCTGGGAGCGCAGCGGCGGCTGTGTATAAATTCCTGATTCGCTGTCGCAGGCTGAGCGCACCCACCTGTGGCCGTTCGCATGGCCTGTTCTGTACAGTAAATCCGAGACTGGGACTTCTCCTTCCACATCGTAGATTAGCGCAATCTTGGTAAAATCCCTTCCAGAAAGTGCTCAGCATGTCAATCAAGGGATGTTGGCGGCAGAGGTGGATTATTTTCCAAGGGGACTCTACTGGGAACTGTGTAGCGAGCTGCGACTGAAACTCTCAGAGCAGATATACTGTATATATAAAAATACACATTTTAATACACACAAAGCTAAATCCCCACCGGATGATCTTTGCTTTGTGCAGCATCTTATCAGATCTTATTGGAGGTTCACCTCTGTTCTGTGGATGGAAAGATTTAAAGCAAGTCCCCAGAAATACAAACTAGGCCACTGTCATCGCGCAGCCCCTCCAACAGTAATTCCGTGGTGGCTATTCTGTAAAATAACAGAATTCTAAACACCTGTTTAAAGGATACATCTGGCAAACCTGAAAGAAAAAAGTTTTGCTCACCTGGGGCATCTTCCATCTTCCAGAAGTCTGTTAGATCCTATTCCCATGGCACAGCTTTGCTCTGAGCCAGGCCTCCGTTCTCCCCTCCGTAATATCGCGACCCGCGGTTGGGATCTTCTGCCCATGTGCACCTCTTGTGATCGCGCTCCCAGGGAGCACCGTGCGCACCGTTCAGAGAGAGTTGAACTGCACAAGCATAGAGCGCTTCCGACGACAGGAGTGCGATCACGAGCGCACCTGCTCATGCGCAGAAGATCCTGGCCGCGACCTTACGGAGGGGAGAGAGGAGGCCTGGCTCAGAGTGGAGATGTTCCATGGGACCTAACAGATTTCTAGGGGCTGGAAGAAGCACCAGGTGAGTGAAACTTTTAATTCAGGTTTGTCAGATGTATCTTTTAAAGCAAACCTTATGCAGTCTTTAAAATAAAAGTTAGAGGACGTGTAGATAGGATTGGGAACTCTCCGTGGAATCTAGAACCTTCCCTCTAAATAAATACAGTAAAGCCCCATGTATCCGTCAAAAGCAGGAATTGCTTGATGCCGGATAAGTGTTTTTGCCGGTTGCTTGAGAAGTCAAACAACCGATGCTAAATTACACCACCCCACCCCAATGAGGGTCCCATGACACACTGGGATCGTTATATGCATGCTGGAAAGCCACTGGGAGTCACAGGAAGTGTAGATGGTGGTGCTCAGATGTTGGGAGAGTCGCCTGGGCAAAATTCTGCAATTAACAAAAGTTTTGCTCCCCCCCCATTCTAACCCTCAGGCATGATAGTTGAGACTTACGGACAGTGCTGCTCGGATACCACTTTTCACTATCTGGATCTAATTCGGATCCGGATACCCAGATATCCGATCCGGGTCGGGTTGGCAAAAAACCCCTTCGGGGGACTCTCTCTCTCTCTCTCTCTCTAGGCCTGGATGCCTTCAAAAGGGATTTTTGCCATTGAAGGTGATTTTGGCTTCTGCTCGGATATCTGAACTAACTATCCGCCCGGATTTCAGATGGGAAATCCGAGTTTGCTCGGATAGTCTATTCGGATTTTAAAAAATATCCGAATTGCTATTCAAGGTTCGGATAGTGGAAAAAGTTCGGATTATCTGGGTAGTTCGGATATCCGAAATATTGCTGAGCACCACTGTTTACGGATACTTAAAGGGCACCTTAACTGTGACAAGAAAAAAAAAGTTTCACTTACCTGGGGCTTTCCCAAGCCCCCTGTAGCCGTCCTTTGCCCTCACAGCTCCTCAAGTGTCCTCTGGTCCCCCGCTGCGGCTTAGTTTCGTTTTCGGCAATGCGTCCTTCTCTTTGCTTTCCCCGCCGTCAAGCGCGTCATGCGAAGTACGCTTGCATGATGCGCTTCACAGCGGGGAAGGCGAAGAGTAGGACGCGTTGCCAGGAACCGACTGGTAGTTGACCGAAAACATAACAGCGGGGGACCGGAGGACACTTGATGAGCTGCGAGGGCACAGGACGGCTACAGGGGGCTTGGGAAAGCCCCAGGTAAGTGAAACTTTTTTTTCTTGTCACAGTTAAGGTTTCCTTTAAGTTCCATATAACAGGAGTTTTACTGTATCTAACTTGTGCATCAACCCCAATGTTTCCAAAGTATTTGAGTTTTAAAAGTAGTTTCATCCTTTCTAGTGATCACTCTGACCTTATTTCTGTAAGTTTTGACTGCTTTGATCTTCTGGCAGTCCAGGGAACTCTCAGTAGCTTTCTCCACACAGAGTTAAAAAGCATCAATTGCTATACATGACCTTGTTTATAGTTCAATTTTCACAGCCATATGTTACTAATGGGAAGACAATGGCTCTAAATAGCAAAACAAGTGTATCAGCACTCCGTATTTCAATAAGTACGCTCTTTATTAAGCCATCTATTTCCACAAGGTACAGCAGACAATTGTTTTGGGGGCCTCGCAGGGTCCCCCTTTATCAAGGCGTGTGGTTGCCTATGCCACAGTATCAGGCACCCGGACTTTAACTGATGGTTTGCCCATCCACAAACTCTGTATTACATGGCTCTAACTATTCTGATCTTTGTTGGTAAAGTGACATCTCTATCCTTTAGTATCTTGTCCAAATGTGCTATAACTTTCCTTCCATGGCTGCATTTACAATCTGCAAAGATCTTCGATCACAGGAAGATGACATTTGTTACAACTTCTACTTTTTCCCCATCTATTTGCACATGGTTCACTGGAGCAGATGACATGGCTTTTGTTTTCTTTATGTTAAGCAGTAGCTGTCACGGTCACTCACGTGTCCAGGGAAGGCGGCGGCTACAGACTGGTGTCAGCGGGCGTCCTGGTGCGGGTGGCCGGGCTCCTAGGGGTCTTGCTGTCCGTGCCTGCGGGCGTTATGCGCGTTAGCATAGCATGGGCGTGGAGACGCGTCCGTGTGGGTGCTGACGTGCGCGCGCCCGTACAGGGCGTCCGCGTGTACATGTGTTTTGGTTGATGTGCGCGTGCGTGGCGTGATGCGTATTGACGTACGCGTGCGTGGCGTCATGCGTATTAACATGCGCGGCGTGATGCGTGCTGACGTACGCGTGCGTCGCGTACCGCGTACGTCACTTCCGTCCAAAGGCCTATTTAAACCTGGAGAGACCAACGATCAGTGCTGTAGTATTGCAGCTTGTTCGTTCGTTGTGTCTCCTGTGCTTGATCTCTGAATCTGCTCCTGCTCCTGGAATGCTGAACCTGGCCTGGCTGACTACCCGCTCCGTTGCTGAACCCTTGCCTGTCCGACTACCCGCTCTGATACCGACCTCTGCCTGGCTGACTACCCGCTCCGTTGCTGAACCCTTGCCTGTCCGACTATCCGCTTTGGCATCTACCTCTGCCCGGCTAACTACTGGATTCCTGCTTGCCTCCGGATCTACTTCATTGAGGTCCTCTGTCTGTGCACCTCAGACCAAGAAGCCTGCAACTGAGCAACCATCTTTTGGGGTTACGACCTGTAGCATATACCACTCCTGCTGCAAGGTCATTGCACAACCCCCGCGGGAGTGCCGGAGAGCCAGTTTGGTCACGCTTCTCGACGTCACACCGGCTGTCTCACTAGCGCTCCTGCCCCTTGTCTCCCACTGGTCCCTGTTTCACCTTCAGGGCCTGGGGGTGGTAAGTCGCAGGGGAGGCTGTCCTCTACAAATCGGCCGCACCTGCTCCAGGTACGTAGTTATTCTTGTGACAGAATACTACAGCCAAAAAATGCAGGCCGCAGAGGCAGCTGAAGTTTTGTCTACGTTATGCAAGCAAGTAACTACATTGACCGAGGCAATAAGGGAGCTCCAGTCCAGCTACCTTACTCTGGAAGGGAGAATGAACACGTTAACCATAGCTCCTGCCCCTCCGGCAGTTCCCGCTCCAATGGAAGCTCCAACTCCTCCACCTGCTCCCGCCGAACCTCCAGTTCTTCCAGCACCCGCTAATCCTCCACCAGAACCTCGTGTTCCACTTCCTGATCGGTTCTCAGGAGAACGCTCCAGGTTCCGAGCCTTCTGTCATTCCTGTACTTTGTACTTTGCTCTTCAGCCCCGTACATTTGCCGATGAAGGAACCAAGGTGGGATTTATTATCTCCCTATTACAAGGAGAACCCCAGTCCTGGGCACACCAACTCTTAGAACAAAAACATGCAGCTTTGACTTCTTCTACTACCTTTCTTGAATTAATGGCCACATTATATGATGATCCTCAACGAGCTGTTACAGCAGAAACCATGCTTCGCAATCTCAGGCAAGGGCGAAGACCTGTTGAGGAATACACCTCAGAATTTCGGCGATGGGCCACGGATCTTGACTGGAACGAGGCCGCGTTGAAGTCTCAATTCCGGATCGGACTTACAGAATCTTTAAAGGATGAGCTAGCTCGGGTAGGTGTTCCTGAGACGTTGGAGGCCTTGATTCTACTTACCATACAAATTGATCGAAGGTTCAGAGAAAGACAGGCAGAAAAGACTGGGACAGGACGTCAGCCCTGGTCTTCGGGAGCCTTCTTTAACCCTTCTCCAGTTGTCGGCCTCCCACCTGATCAAGCTGAACCTATGCAATTAGGTGTCATGCGTCCAAGTCTGACTGCAGAGGAAAGGATGAGGAGGAGAAGGGAAAACTTGTGCCTTTACTGTGGGGCAGCGGGACATTTCTTAAGGACCTGTCCTGTGAGACCCACAGGTAAGAATGTTAATTATCAGAAGCTCACCCAGGAATCGGCTGTTGCATCCACTAACCACTTTGTTGTACCCATCTCGTTTCAGTTACCCGGAAGACTTCTTAGAGCCTTTGCCATTATTGATTCAGGAGCTTGCAGCTGCTTCTTAGATTCTAACTTCGCTGCCATCCATCAATTTCCCATCCAGCCTCGTCAGGAACCTCTTCATATCCGATTAGCCGATGGATCTTCTATTTGTTCTGGCCCAGTCCTCAATGAATCTATTCCGGTTATGACTTGTGTGTCGGATCATCACCAAGAGTTGTTACGATTTGACTTAATTACTTCTCCCATGTACCCTATCATTCTAGGACTCCCTTGGTTAAAAGCACATAACCCTGATATTAACTGGTCCACCGGGCAAATGTCATTCCCATCAACCTATTGCAATAATCACTGTAAAGACAACAGGGGTCAAATTACTGAAGGGTCTTTACTTTGTTCATCTCTGCCTCCAGACAGTCTTGTTCCTGTTTGTTATCAAGATTTCTCAGATGTCTTTGACAAGAAAAAAGCCGACCAATTACCTCCACACCGCCCATATGACTGTCCAATTGATCTGTTACCAGGATCCCAGATTCCGTTTGGAAGGATGTTCTCCCTTTCTGAGCCTGAACAGGCAGCCCTTAAACAATATATCGATGAAAATCTGGAAAAAGGCTTCATTCGCCCATCAGCATCACCTGCGGGAGCAGGTATTTTCTTTGTGGAGAAAAAAGACAAGACATTACGGCCCTGTATTGACTATCGAGAGCTTAACAAAGTTACAATCAAAAATCGATATCCTCTACCCCTAGTTACGGAATTATTCCAAAAATTCCGAGAGGCAAACGTTTTTTCTAAACTCGATCTGCGTGGAGCATATAATCTGGTACGAATACGAGAAGGGGATGAGTGGAAAACGGCATTCAGATCACGGTACGGGCACTTTGAATATTTAGTTATGCCCTTTGGATTGTGCAACGCCCCAGCAACATTTCAACACTTCATCAACAATGTCCTTAAAGAATTTATTGACCATTTTCTTATTGTTTATTTGGATGATATCCTAATCTTCTCATCGTCCTTGGAGGAACATCAACAGCATGTACGGAAGGTGTTACTTCGACTTAGGGAGAATAATTTGTATGTCAAGGCCGAAAAATGTGAGTTTCACAAATCATCAGTCCAGTTTTTAGGTCTCATAATCTCTACGGAAGGTCTGACCATGGATCCACAAAAAGTACAGGCCATTCTGGATTGGCCTCCGCCAGCAAATAAGAAAGCAGTACAGAGGTTTGTAGGATTCGCAAACTTTTATCGGAGATTCATTAAGGGGTTTTCTGCAATAATTCTTCCCATTACCCAGCTAACACGACAACATGTTCCTTTTAAATGGAGTTCTGAAGCACAGACGGCCTTTGATAAATTGAAGAAATTGTTTACTTCTGCTCCTGTCCTTAAACACCCTGATCCTGCTCTTCCATACACCTTGGAGGTGGATGCTTCTGATTCCGCGGTGGGAGCCATTCTTTCGCAAAGACAGGGACCCAAGTCTGTTCTGTATCCTTTAGCGTTTTTTTCCAATAAATTATCAGACGCACAGAGGAATTATGATGTGGGAGACCGTGAACTACTTGCAATTAAAGAAGCATTAGAGGAGTGGAGATACCTGCTGGAGGGAGCACTTCAACCAGTCCTCATTTTTACAGACCATAGAAACCTTGAGTATTTGAAAACAGCGAAGAGACTTAATCCACGCCAAGCAAGGTGGGCTTTATTTTTTTCACGTTTTTCATTTCATATTACTTACCGTCCGGGTTCAAAAAACATAAAACCAGATGCACTCTCCCGCATGTATTCAGAAGAATCTCAGCCCATTGTTCCTGATACAATCTTGTCGACTCAACATTTTTTGCTTCTACAAACAGATCTAACTCAACAAATTCAACAAACAAGGGAACCTCCCCCAGAGGAATTCCGCTCCAAGTTAGTGCTTAAGGACGGCTTGTGGTTTTTTGGAAACAAGATCTTTGTCCCTGAAACACTGCGGATTCAGGCCTTTTGTTTGGCTCATGACCATCCTCTAGCTGGACATTTTGGATACTTCAAGACATTAGATCTGCTACAACGATATTTTTGGTGGCCAACTGTGAAGGGGGATTGCAAGAAGTATGTTGACTCTTGGCCTACATGTAACAGATGTAAAAGTAGTAACAGTAAACCATGGGGATTGTTAAATCCACTTCCAGTTCCTCCTCGACCCTGGCATTCCATTGCTATGGACTTCATAGTTGATCTTCCTCCATCTGAAGGATATAATACAATTTTTGTGATTGTGGATAGACTTTCCAAGATGGCTCACTTTGTTCCGATGAAAGGTACTCCTTCGGCCCGAACGACTGCATCTGCCTTTATCAAGGAAATTATCAGGTTACATGGTGTGCCCAGTGACATAGTCTCAGACAGGGGGGTACAGTTTACCTCAAAATTTTGGAAAGCATTATGTAAGCTTCTTGATATTCAGTTATGTTTTTCTTCAGCTTATCACCCACAATCAAACGGGCAGACTGAACGAACAAATCAAACCCTGGAACAATACCTTAGATGCTTCCTAAACATTCTACAAGACAATTGTCTTCAGTTACTACCGTTTGCCGAGTTCGCTTATAATAATTCAATTCATTCCACTACGCAACAATCACCATTCTTCGCAAACTATGGTTATCACCCAACCCTGTTACCTGACCTTATTCCTGAAACTACTGTACCAGCTGCTGATGAACTTATTAAATCAATATCACAGAATTTCAAGACTTTGCGGATCTTTATAACCAAGGCCCAGGAGGATTTTAAATCCCAGGCAGACCAACATAGAAGAGGGAATTTGGATTTGAAGATCGGGGATATGGTCTGGCTATCCTCACAGAACTTGAAAATTCCTGGTCCATCCCGTAAACTAAGACCTAAGTTCGTTGGTCCATTCCCGATCAAGAAGAAAGTGGGGAAGGTGGCTTATGAGTTAACGTTACCTGAAAGTTGCAAGATCCACCCTGTTTTTCACGTGTCACTATTGAAACCGGTTTCTCCGAATGTGTTCCCTGGTCGAAGTACGGACCCTCCACCGCCAGTTTTGGTGGATGGTGATCAAGAGTTTGAGGTCGAGGCTATCTTGGATTCTAGAAGAAGAAGAGGGCAACTTCAGTATCTAATTAAATGGAAAGGCTATGGCATAGAGGATAATACCTGGGAGTCGGCTTCTGATGTTCATGCATCAAGACTTGCGGGAAATTTCCATCGAAGATACCCTGCCAAGCCTGCACCAGTAGGCATCCGGAGGCTGCCCTTTAGGAGGGGGCATTGTCACGGTCACTCACGTGTCCAGGGAAGGCGGCGGCTACAGACTGGTGTCAGCGGGCGTCCTGGTGCGGGTGGCCGGGCTCCTAGGGGTCTTGCTGTCCGTGCCTGCGGGCGTTATGCGCGTTAGCATAGCATGGGCGTGGAGACGCGTCCGTGTGGGTGCTGACGTGCGCGCGCCCGTACAGGGCGTCCGCGTGTACATGTGTTTTGGTTGATGTGCGCGTGCGTGGCGTGATGCGTATTGACGTACGCGTGCGTGGCGTCATGCGTATTAACATGCGCATGCGCGGCGTGATGCGTGCTGACGTACGCGTGCGTCGCGTACCGCGTACGTCACTTCCGTCCAAAGGCCTATTTAAACCTGGAGAGACCAACGATCAGTGCTGTAGTATTGCAGCTTGTTCGTTCGTTGTGTCTCCTGTGCTTGATCTCTGAATCTGCTCCTGCTCCTGGAATGCTGAACCTGGCCTGGCTGACTACCCGCTCCGTTGCTGAACCCTTGCCTGTCCGACTACCCGCTCTGATACCGACCTCTGCCTGGCTGACTACCCGCTCCGTTGCTGAACCCTTGCCTGTCCGACTATCCGCTTTGGCATCTACCTCTGCCCGGCTAACTACTGGATTCCTGCTTGCCTCCGGATCTACTTCATTGAGGTCCTCTGTCTGTGCACCTCAGACCAAGAAGCCTGCAACTGAGCAACCATCTTTTGGGGTTACGACCTGTAGCATATACCACTCCTGCTGCAAGGTCATTGCACAACCCCCGCGGGAGTGCCGGAGAGCCAGTTTGGTCACGCTTCTCGACCTCCCAACGGCTGTCTCACTAGCGCTCCTGCCCCTTGTCTCCCACTGGTCCCTGTTTCACCTTCAGGGCCTGGGGGTGGTAAGTCGCAGGGGAGGCTGTCCTCTACAAATCGGCTGCACCTGCTCCAGGTACGTAGTTATTCTTGTGACAGTAGCTTTGGCACTTTCTGGTTTGACATTCATGATTAGGCTCTCTAATTCTTCCTCAGTTTCAGCCATCTGAGTGGTATCATTGGCATATCTCAGGTTGTTAATAATCCAGAAAGCTATTTTAATTCCAGCATATGACTCATCATAAGCTAACTTTCTGCATTATATATTAGGCGTACAAGTTAAATACACTAGAGCAGTGTTTCTCAACATTTTATTAGTATGTACCCCTTTTAAAACCCAGTTATCACCAAGTACCCCCTAGCATAGTAAAAATGATCACAAGTACCCCTTGACAAATATATATTTGATTGTAGTACATGATAATTGGTTCTAAACAATTTCCAAGCATTTACTATTGCTTTTAACTAGCTAGAATGTTAACTTGGTGTTGTTTAAATAAGATTTATCATTTGTTATTTTATTGTTATTCTTGGTTAAGTATGTCAAGCCCGAGTACCCCCTGGAACCATCAGAAGTACCCCCTGGGGTACGCATACCACACGCTGAGAACCTAGGCACTAGAGTACTAATAGGTTATTCAACACTGATTGCTGCTATTTTCTGACAAAAATCATGCAAAACATGAAGTATGATGGCAAATTTTCTACCTGTGTATCCCCGAAAATAAGACAGTGTCTTATATTGAAGAGGAACTCCATTGAAAATAATGTAATAAAAAAAGTGCTTCATTTTTTACAATAATTATGTATAAATGATTTAGTCAGTGTTTCCCATTGTACAATCTTTCCTCTCCCTGACTTACAGTCTAAAATTTACCACATGGAGATATTTTGACTGCTGGCAGGTGATGTCAGTGGAAGTAGCTGCTGCCTGCTTTTTTGGCAGTTGGACCCAGCTGTAAACAGCGGTTATTTCCCACAATGCAATGTGGTTCACAGACAGGAAACTGTCAAGACCATGGTCCTGACATCACACTGTGGGAGGGGTTTCACCACAATATCAGCCATACAGATGCTCCCTGATGATCCGTTTGTGAAAAGTAAAATATTTCTCATGGGAAAGGGGGTATCAGCTACTGATTGGGATGAAGTTCAATTCTTGGTCACGGTTTCTCTTTAATTTTTGCACCTAAAGATGTGCTGGGCATATTTTCAGGGGATGTCTTATATTTCTAGGCTGTGGTGTGTGTCCTTCTGCCTTCCCCACTGGGCCGCCTCTTCCTCCTCTTGTGTGCCCGTGTGCCTCTTGTACCATTGGTGTCCTCCAGGTGTACCCCTCTGTACCTGTATCCTCCTATCCCCTGTCCTCCTGTGTCCTCTGCTGTCCCTCATGTCCTTCAGGTATCCCCCTGCATCCTCTTCTTTCCCCTATGCCGCAGTGTCCCCGAGCTTCAGGTTATGGGGAAGAAGTACAGCAACTTGTGTTTCTACTGAAGCCGATGATCTCACAGGCAGGACCATGGCTCCATTATTGGGCAATTCACTGCACTTGCTGAGTAGCAGTAAGTAAAGTGACTGGCTCAATGATGAAGCCATGGTCCCACCAGCAAGACCATGGGCTTCAGTAATAACACAAGTTGCCATACTTTTCCCCTTGCTGCCACTAGGGCTTAGTTTTGGGGTAGGGCTTATAGTTCGAGCATGCTCGAAATTCCTGCCAGGGCTCACTTTCCAGAGATGTCTTAATTTCAGAGAAAGAGGATAACACCTTCTGGTGCAGCATGAGATTCATAGCTGTGTACAGCAGTGAGGAGTAGAGCTAGCAGATGCAGCAGGAAGAGGGATATTTGCTGAGAGTTCCAGTGAGGTCTGATCTCATGTTGAGTTGAACTTGAAGGTAATAAATGACCAGTATCAGTTAAGTGTTGATGATTTTACCACATCTAACAAGTTATGCTTAGTTTTACACTGAAATTTTCAGTCAGACTTTGAACCAAGGGACGAATAAACTTGGGAGGTTTAGAGTCCCACAGTTTAGATCTGTGTGGAAGGGTGAACAATGCACCTTAAAGGGAAGGTTCAGGGAAACGTGGAAAAAAATAAAAATCCATATCCACTTACCCGGGGCTTGCTCCAGCCCGTGGCAGGCAGGAGGTGCCATCGCCGCCGCTCCAGAGGCTTCCGGTCGTCTTCGGTGGCCGACCCGACCTGGCCAGGCGGGCTGCCAGGTCGGGCTCTTCTGCGCTCCACGGACGGGCTCTTCTGCGTCCCACGCGGGCGCGCTGACGTCATCGGACGTCCTCCGGGCTGTACTGAGCAGGCGCAGTAGTTCTGCGCCTGCGCAGTACAGCCCGGAGGACGTCCGATGACGTCAGCGCGCCCGCGTGGGACGCAGAAGAGCCCGTCCGTGGAGCGCAGAAGAGCCCGACCTGGCAGCCGGCCTGGCCAGGTCGGGTCAGCCACCGAAGACGACCGGAAGCCTCTGGAGCGGCGGCGAGGGCACCTCCTGCCTGCCACGGGCTGGAGGAAGCCCCGGGTAAGTGGATATGGATTTTTATTTTTTTCCACGTTACCCTGAACCTTTCCTTTAATAAGAAAACACAGCGACAACGGGAGCCCAAATGGTGCAGTACGTCACAAAGTATATAAAAATAAAAATTAGGCAAAGTTAATACTCACAAAGGGAGGTTGCATAGGGAGCAAAAAACCACTGGAAGCAGGTAGAGATGCATAAACCCGACTCCATTCAGGTGCCCAGAGAGGGTGGCGATGGTCGCACTCTTGAAAAACAGCAGAAAGGTCCTGACATGTGGCATCAGCCAAGTGGTGACCTAGACTTAGCCCCCACAAAGAGGGAAACAAGCAAATAGGGGTTAAGAGGCGCCCAGGTGTGTATAAAAATTAAAAACAAATAAGAGAAAAAGGGGGAGGTGGCTAACTCAATAACAACAAATGAACATATATGTAAATATAATTAATTTTCAATTAGCACAGGCAACGCGTTTCGTGGGTCTCTGCCCACTTTCCCAGGCCAAATACAGTGCACTTTGTCCTGAGGAAGTGGGCAGAGATCCACGAAACCAGTAATATGTGCTTATTAAAAATGTAATAATGTAAATATATATATTATATATATATATATATATATATATATATATATATATATATATATATATATATATATCAAAAGTATTCGGCCCCCTTGAAGTTTTCCACATTTTGTCACATTACTACCACAAACATGAGTCAATTTTATTGGAATTCCACGTGAAACACCAATACAAAGTGGTGTACACGTGAGAAGTGGAACGAAAATCATACATCATTCCAAACATTTTTTACAAATCAATAACTGCAAAGTGTGGGGTGCGTAATTATTCAGCCCCCTGAGTCAATACTTTGTAGAACCACCTTTTGCTGCAATTACAGCTGTCAGTCTTTTACGGTATGTCTCTACCAGCTTTGCACATCTAGAGACTGAAATCCTTGCCCATTCTTCTTTGCAAAACAGCTCCAGCTCAGTCAGATTAGATGGACAGCGTTTGTGAACAGCAGTTTTCAGATCGTGACACAGATTCTCGATTGGATTTAGATCTGGACTTTGACTGGGCCATTCTAACACATGGATATGTTTTGTTTTTAAACCATTCCATTGTTGCCCTGGCTTTATGCTTAGGGTCGTTGTCCTGCTGGAAGGTGAACCTCCACCCCAGTCTCAAGTCTTTTGCAGACTCCAAGAGATTTTCTTCCAAGATTGCCTTGTATTTGGCTCCATCCATCTTCCTATCAACTTTGACCAGCTTCCCTGTCCCTGCTGAAGAGACGCAACCCCCGAGCATGATGCTGCCACCACCATATTTGACAGTCGGGATGGTGTGTTCTGAGTGATGTGCAGTGTTAGTTTTCTGCACACATTGCGTTTTGCATTTTGGCCAAAAAGTTCCATTTTGGTCTCATCTGACCAGAGCACCTTCTTCCACATGTTTGATGTGTCCCCCACATGGCTTGTGGCAAACTGCAAACGGGACTTCTTATGCTTTTCTGTTAACAATGGCTTTCTTCTTGTCACTCTTCAATAAGAGCCAACTTTGTGCAGTGCACGACTAATAGTTGTCCTATGGACAGATTCCCCCACCTGAGCTGTAGATCTCTGCAGCTCGTCCAGAGTCACCATGGGCCTCTTGACTGCATTTCTGATCAGCGCTCTCCTTGTTCAGCCTGTGAGTTTAGGTGGACAGCCTTGTCTTGGTAGGTTTACAGTTGTGCCATACTCCTTCCATTTCTGAATGATCGCTTGAACAGTGCTCCGTGGGATGTTCTAGGCTTTGGAAATCTTTTTGTAGCCTAAGCCTCCTTTAAATTTCTCAATAACTTGATCCCTGACCTGTCTTGTGTGTTCTTTGGACTTCACAGTGTTGTTGCTCCCAATATTCTCTTAGACAACCTCTGAGGCCCTCACAGAGCAGCTGTATTTGTACTGACATTAGATTACACCCAGGTGCACTCTATTTAGTCATTAGCACTCATCAGGCAATGTCTATGGGCAACTGACTGCACTCAGACCAAAGGGGGGGCTGAATAATTACGCACGCCCCACTTTGCAGTTATTAATTTGTAAAAAATGTGTGGAATATGATTTTCGTACCACTTCTCACGTGTACACCACTCTGTGTTGGTCTTTCACATGAAATTCCAATAAAATTGACTCATGTGTGTGGCAGCAATACATCAAAATGTGGAAAACTTCAAGGGGGCCGAATACTTTTGCAACACACTGTATGTATATATATATATATATATATATATATATATATATATATATATATATATATATATATATATTATATGAATTTGACATTATTGAGGTAAGCCACCACCCCTTTCTTTTCTTATATTTCTTTTTACCTCAGTTTTATACACTCCTGGACGTCTCTTACCCCCCTTGTGCCACAATTTATATACTTATCTTAGGAGCGGGAAGACTTACAAACCCTCGTAGACGGTGTTTCAGGGGACAAAGCGCTGGAGGAGGACAGGGGAAACTCTGGAGGACCCAGAGGCTTCCCTCCCACGAGGGGAGTTCCCATTTGGGACACTTTTTTCCTTACAGGTACCCTTTAAAGGGGAATTAAACTCAGAATTTCCTCTCTGCTCTCAAAGATTTTACTTTTGCAGAAGGCCCTGAAAAGGTTAAGCCTCAGTGTTAAAGAGGAACTCCAGTGAAAATAACGTAATGAACAAAAGTGCTTCATTGTTACAATAATGATGTAAAAAAGATTTAGTCAGCGTTTGCCCATTGTAAAATCTTTCCTCTCCCTGATTTACATTCTGACATTTATCACATGGTGACATTTTTACTGCTGGCAGGTGATGTCAGTGGAAGGAAATGCTGCTTGCTTTTAGGGCAGTTGGAAACAGCTGCTATTTCCCACAATGCAACAAGGCTGCCACAGTGTGATGTCAGGTCCTGACATCACACTGTGGGAGGAGTTTCACCACAATATCAGCTATACAGTGCCTCCTGATGATCCATTTGAGAAAAGGAAAAGATTTCTCATGGGAAAGTGGGTATCCGCTACTGATTGGGATGAAGTTTAATACTTGGTCACGGTTTCGCTTTAACTATGTTGAGAACTGGCTTGGAAGAGTTCTCCTGCAGTATATTTACAGCTGCTTATAAGAACTAATATAAGCTACTCACAAATGCCACCCTTACATATTCCAGCTACTGCAGCATCTCAATGAGGATGACCCAGATCGGTGCACTGAATTTGCAGAATGGGCAAAACAAAAATTGGAACAGGACCCTAAGTTTACGTAGAAGATTTTGTTCAGTGATGAGGCAAACTTTTATGTGAATGGTGAAGTTAACAAACAAAACCCCCGCTATTAGTCTGACACTAACCCACATTGGATAGATCCGCCAAGACTGCTGGAACAAGAAAATTGATGGTATGGTGTGGTATATGGGGTACAAAGATAGAAGGGCCATTCTTCATCAATGGAAACCTCAAGGCCACTGGATATGCGAAATTGCTACATGATGATGTGTTTCCCTCTTTATGCACTGAAGCTGGCACATTCCCTGAGTTTTTCCAGCAAGATGGTGCACCACCACATTATGGGTGTCAGGTCCGAGCATTCCTAGATGAACAGTTTCCTGGAAAATGGATTGGTCGTCGTGGGCCAGTTGAATGGCCCCCAAGGTCTCCCGATCTGACCCCCTTAGACTTTTATCTTTGGTGTCATCTGAAGGCAATTGTCTATGCTGTGCAAATAGGAGATGTGCAGCACCTGAAACTACGGATACTGGAAGCCTGTGCTAGCATTTCTCCTGTGGTGTTGCTATCAGTGTGTGAAGAGTGGGAGAAGAGGGTACGGATACTGGAAGCCTGTGCTAGCATTTCTCCTGCGGTGTTGCTATCAGTGTGTGAAGAGTGGGAGAAGAGGGTTGCATTGACAATCCAATGCGGGCAGCACATTGAACACATTTTATAAGTGGTCAGAAACTTGTAAATATCTCATGAAAGAATAAAGTTACGTTAAAACCAAGCACGCCATTGTTTTTCTTGTGAAATTCCCAATAAGTTTGATGTGTCACATGACCCACATCCTATTGAAAAAACTAAAGTTGGATTCAAAATGGCCGACTTCAAAATGACCACCATGGTCAACACCCATCTTGAAAAGGTTTCCTCCTCACATATACTAATGTGCCACAAACAGGAAGTTAATATCACCAACCATTCCCATTTTATTAAGGTGTATCCATATAAATGGCCCACCCTGTACTTCTTATTTGTCTATTTTAAATTTTACATTTTTTTGCCATAGTGCCCCTTTAAGGGCTTTATCCCTCAGACCACATTTCAGGCGGAGAGTTGTACAGACGTGTTGCTATACTAAAGGCTAGCAACACATTATTTTGATATGCAGGGCCGGCCCTAGACTTTTTGCCGCCTGAGGCAAATTTTGAAATTGCTGCAGGAAGTGACGTCAGTGGAGCGCACGCTGGAGCGACTAAGAGGTGAGTCCTCCCCGCCCGTGCCTCTTACGAGTAGCGGCTGCTTCTTAACTATTTAAGGCTGGAGGGGAGCGCAGATCGGGGGACCCAGGCAAGGGAGGGGGGTCCAACCCCCCTCCCCGCCGCTAGGCCCAATAACCCCGTCCTGTCCGCTACCCCTCCAGCTCGGCGGCCGGCTCTCCGCACCCACGGACGGGCGGGTGCCGCCCCTAGAAATGTGCCGCCTGAGGCAAAAGTTTCACCCCGCCTCATGAGCGGGCCGGCCCTGTTGATATGTAGGGGGGACAACGGCGTGGCATAGAGCATGGGATTCCAAACCAAGTAAGGGATTCCAAAGTAAAAGTCAATCTTTTTTCCCTCCACAAATATCTGCTGAGGTCACAAAATATTTCTTAAGAAAGCACACTGCATTATACAATACTGTAATAAAGAAATAATATTATTACAGGTATTATTATTATTGATGGTCGCAAGTAAAATAGTGTAATGGTTAAGGGCTCTGCCTCTGACACAGGAGACCAGGGTTCGAATCTCGGCTCTGCCTGTTCAGTAAGCCAGCACCTATTCAGTAGGAGACCTTGGGCAAGTCTCCCTAACACTGCTGCTGCCTATAGAGCGTGTCCTAGTGGCTGCAGCTCTGGCGCTTTGAGTCCGTCAGGAGAAAAGCGCGATATAAATGTTCTGTGTTTGTTTGTTTGATGGTCGCAAGTAAAATACAAACACATTGTCCTAGACAATGGATTTATATATACAGTCTCAAATGCTAGCAGTGGCCTATCTATAGGGGATGCAGAAGTTGCGACTGCAACAGGGCCCCTGAACTAGAGGGGCCCTCCTTCATCCATCTGATTAGCTTTTCATGGGTGCTATGCTTGTAATGAACACCTCTATATGTGCATTGCATAGTGGTACAGTAGAATCTCTTTATAGCAAACTCAGTCCTCCGGTCCCAGCAAATGTGTCTGTATAAATATACAATGTATAACCAATTCTGATATAATGAACTTCTGATATAGTAAACTACTTTTCCTAGTCCCTTGGCGTATACTGTAAAGGGATTCTACTGTAAACCTTAAAGAGGCACTCCAGTGAAAATAATGTAATAAAAATAGTGCTTCATTTTTACAATAATTATGTACAAATGATTTAGTCAGTGTTTGCCCATTGTAAAATGTTTTAAATCCCTGATTTACATTCTAACATTTATCACATGGTGACATTTTTACTGTTGGCAGGTGATGTAGCTGCTGCATATTTTTTTGGCAGTTGAAAACAGCTGTAAACAGCTATTTCCCACAATGCAGCAAGGTTCACAGACAGAAAACTGCCAGGAGTACCACGGTCCTCAGAGTTTCTTGTGGGAGTAGTTTCGCCACAATATCAGCCATACAGCGCCCCCTGATGGTCTGTTTGTGAAAAGGAATAGATTTCTCATGTAAAAGGGAGTATCAGCTACTGATTGGGATAAAGTTCAATTCTTGGTCGGAGTTTCTCTTTAACCACTTAACAACCTCTGCCACGCTTATCTACGCCCCTTTAAACTTCACCTGAGTCACAGGGGCATAGATAGGCAACTCCTGTTTATTTTGCTGCTGTGCGTGATCGCGTTCGCGTGCGCGTTCGCGTCCGCGTGCACGCGGATGTGCATACGCGTCGGGCACCCTCTGGTCCGTGATTGGCTGATGTGAACATGTGTTCACAAAGCCAATGACGGTGCTCATTCATGCAAAATGTGTGTAAACATTGCATCAGTCTCTATGCTGTTACAGTTACTGAGATCACTCGTGAGAGGATCTCAGATAACTAACACAGCATCAGTGACTGAGTTTTTTTTTAAATAAATTATACCCCCATTAACCCTTGCCTCCCTTAAATGTGAAAATTGCTGTGGTTTTTAGGTGAAAAACCCTGTGGTAGAGAAGTGGTTAAAGAGAACCCGAGGCGGGGTTCTTACATCGCAATCCCCATACAGAGGCTGGGTCTGCCTATAGAGCCCAGCCTCTGTTGCTATTTAGCTTCCTCCAAAGCCCCCCCCTGCACGCTGTGAGACCCCATAAAACGGGCTATGTTTACCTCTCTAATGTCAGTCTCCGCTCTCCCCCCCTCCTGAATCGCTTCGGTCTCCGCCCGCGTCCCTTCCCTCCAATCAGCGGCGAGGGAAGGGGCGGGGACAGGAGCGATTTATTAAAGAGAACCCGAGGTGGGGTTCTGAGAACGTAATCCCCA
The DNA here is from genome assembly GCF_040937935.1 of Hyperolius riggenbachi. Classification (NCBI taxonomy): domain Eukaryota; kingdom Metazoa; phylum Chordata; class Amphibia; order Anura; family Hyperoliidae; genus Hyperolius; species Hyperolius riggenbachi. The sequence continues at coordinate 33,656,808 of NC_090654.1, forward strand.
TACAGAGGCTGGGTCTGCCTATAGAGCCCCGCCTCTGTTGCTATTTAGCTTCCTCCAAAGCCCCCCCCTGCACGCTGTGAGACCCCATAAAATACAGCCGCGCTGTGCGGGCTGTGTTTATCTCTCTAATGTCAATCTCCGCTCTCCCCCGCCTCCTGAATCGCTCCGGTCCCCGCCCCTTGTTAAATAGTTACACCACTGAATGCTAGGTACACGCAATTCAATTTCTGGTTTTATTGAAGGGAATCCGATCTTTTTACGATCGACAAAGGGATCGATTTTGCAAAGTCATTGTACAATCGATCCCGTTATCGTTCGGGAGTAATTTGGACATGTACACACGATACTACTTCACCTCAGATTACATGTCAGTAAGACCGAAATGTAATCGTGTGTACCCGGCGTTACATAAACTGCAGTGATGCCCGGTACACACCATGCAATTTCCTGTCAGATAGACGGCTTTATTTAATTATTCCCAATGGGTACGATCTGATTCAATTTACTTATCACATCTATACAAAGTCGATCAGTAACATGATCGGAAATTGGATCGGACCTGTCAGTAATAACTGATTTGACCAGTCTATCTGATGGGAAATTAAAGGACAACTGAAGAGAGGTATATGGAGGCTGCCATGTTTATTTCCTTTTAAGCAATACCAGTTACCTGGCCATCCTGCTAATCCCCTGCCTCTAATACTATTAGCCATAGCCCCTGAACAAGCATGCAGCAGATCAGGTGTTCCTGACTCTAAAATCAGATCTGACAAGACTAGCTGCATGCTTGTTTCTGGTGTTATTCAGATACTACTGCAGATAAATAGACCAGCAGGGCTGCCAGGCAACTGGTATTGATTAAAAGGAAATAAATATGGCAACCTCCGTATACCTCTTGCAACGAGATAAAAACAAGGTACACCAAGAGCCCCAATAGTGTAATATGTACTGGTAAATGGTTACTAGATAGAGTAAATATTAATACTCACAAACCAGGGTTACCATTAGGCAACCACTGTAAAAGCAGGTGGGGAGAGAGTCGCTCTCTGTAGATGAAAAAAAGGGGGTTCAACCCTCCACCCAGGGTGGACTCAATATTATGCAGGAGAACAGAGGCGTCAAAAGGATAAAAGGAAGCTAAATGAGCTTAAAAAAACAAATTCTTGGTAAATAGAGGAGGCAGTGGTGGACTTACCTCCTTCAAGTAGACACACGACGACTGTAGTAAAGACAGTCAATATATTTTATTTAGGAACTTCAAATATGCAACACGTTTCGCAGGTTTGATCCCGCTTCATAAGGCAATAACAACGGAGCAATAGCATATGTGGTCAGTAGAAGAGCCAGTCAGAGGTGCCTGGCTCTTCTACTGACCACATATGCTATTGCTCCGTTGTTATTGCCTGATGAAGCGGGATCAAACCTGTGAAACGAGTTGCATTATATTTGGAGTTCATAAATAAAATATATTGACTGTCTTTACTACAGCCGTCGTGTGTCTACTTGGAGGAGGTAAGTCCACCACTACCTCCTCTATTTACCAAGAATTTGTTTTTTTAAGCTCATTTAGCTTCCTTTTATCCTTCCGCATACCTCTTACTTCAGTTCCCCACAAAGAAGTTAATCAATAGGAACTTAACCAATAGGAACTGCGCCTCCTAAACAGGGACAGTCTGCATGCATAGCCTATGGTATACAATGCAGCCAATCAGATTACAATTGCTTACGAAAAACTGGAAGACAGCATGACAATTCACCTGTTCCCTGCTCTCCTGTGTCTGAGACACAATCCAGCCAATGATTAGGCGGGAAGAAATGGGCTGAACTCCTTTGCCATCACCCAACATGGCGGAGCAGCCATCGCGCTGAGGTCACATGACAGCCCTTCACGTTTCCTCTGCTGGAAAGTCTCGCCTGTTCGCCATTGGCTGGGGTGATGACGTCGAGCCGAAGGGCGGGATCTCCCGCTGTCGATCGGGAGGCTGTGGGGATTGTGATTGGAGGGAGGCTCTAGAGCGGGGCGGGCGCTTCCGGCGGGTTTGTTGGGCTCGGGATGGCTTCCTGTGTGTGCTAGGAGAGGGGGTGAGATATCGGGGGACACAGTGTGCTTCCCCCAGCACTCGGAGCGGAGGCCAGCTCTGCACCCCACGCGAATAGACCCCCTAATATATACAGCTAGGGGCTCCTTTTTACCAATACTTCCCCAATATACAGCATAAGGTCCCTTACTTTATAGACAGCCCCAGTGCACAAGGGCCCCTTATTACCCAGTCCTTCCCCATTATACAGTCAGGGGGGAGCCTTGTTGCTCTTAGTACCTCCCCCAGTTCACAGCCAGGGGCCCCTTATTACCTATAGCTCTCCAATATACAGCAGAGGGTCCCCTACTTCATAGACAGCCCCAGTGCACAAGGGCCCCTCAATACCCAGTCCTACCCCCAGCATACAGCCAGGGGGGAGCCTTGTTGCTCTTAGTACCCCCCCCCCCCCCCAGTTCACAGCCAGAAATACCCCCCATACTCACCTAGTGGCCCCTCAATGCCGAAAGGTCCTCAGGACCCTGACAGAGGCTCTTTATCCCTTTTATCTTTTATACCAGCTCACCGCCAAGATCCCTTACTCCCCACAGATTTCCCCTTTTTTAATATATAGAAAAGCCAGGAACTCTTATTATTCATAGCCTCCTGTTATACACAGGTACGGAAACCTTAATACCTATTGCTCCATAATACCCATCAACGTGGTCCTTATTTCCCATAGACCAATAATAAACAAGGTCCCTTATTTCTTATAGGATCGCCTTCCCGTAAGACAGGATCTCCTCAATCCCAGTGGCTACCTAGTAGACAGCAAAGGGGCCCCTGCACGTCCCATACTAAAGCCAGGGGCCCCTCAATTCATTTTCTTCCCAACATAAAAAGAGTTTATCAAATACTCAACCAGGCCCCTTATTTCTATTCTACCATAGGTTTGCATCATTTGCAACTAGGGACTGTAGCACATAGCTGCCAATACAAAGCTAGGGACTTCTTATTCTCCAAAGGCTTTCCAATACATTCATAGTTCCCCCTCAATTCCATAGTCTGCTGTATAGAGTCAAGAGAAACTTCATTTTTTTTTGTTGGTTTGCCAAATCCCCATAGTATTTATTACAGTCCCCTGAGCAAATAGATGTCAGTACCTTTGTGACATATATTTAAGTGAAAAATTACATGCCGATTGTCCCTTATAGCACACACTCCAAGAATATTAGTGCCTTTAAATTCTGGACGTCACCAGAGCACATTCTTAGGAATCGCCAAGTCAAGAATAATTTATATTACAGCAGAATAGCCTAAGCCCTGGAAGAATTGCACCGCAATCACCTCCCTCCACAGGACTGTTACAGCTACAAGATTAATCTCATCCTATGACAGCCGCAAGACTTTTCCCTCATAGGGTGTAAGTACAGACTGCTGGAACCTGGCACCCCAACATGGAGCAAAAACCCAAAGCCAAGTTATTCATCTCCACCAGCCTGGATGCCAAGGACGAGCTGGAAGAGGTAATATGCGTTAAAATCAATGGGCAAGGGAAGTGGAAATCTTGTGTTATGCAAAATGGGCAACTTTTGTCTTCTGCCTGAGGAGTGACTACAAGGTCCAGCGTGGCTTTCCTTATCGGCTGACAACTGACATAGAATTCAGGAACTGATCAGTTCAGTCTAGAATCCTTTTAGGAGTACATTTGAAATCGGCGCCAGTAGACTTGGGCGCAGGATACAGCAGTATATGGCTGATCCTGCTTCTGCACAACTCCGGCCCGTTTTAATTACTATACCCCCTCCAGGCCGCCATGGATAGTGGGGAAATGAAATAATTCGGCTTCCAGCGATTGCTGGAAGCCGAATTATTGTGTTTTTTAAGCAACTTCGACTCCGTCTTCTGACGGAGCCGACGTTACTCACTGAGCGCCGCTTTAGACTGATTCCTATTATAGACTATGGCGGCGCTGGCTGCGCCCAAATCTAGCAGCGCTGAAAAGCACTGCTCTGTCCTTTTAGAGACTAATGCTGGGTACACATGATTCGTTTTTCCGCTCGATTTTCCACATGATCGTTTTTTCCACTCGATTCTGCAGTCGAATCTCTTTTCTTCGGGTCATTTTTTATATCTTTTTTAAATCACTTCTATGAGAAATGGAGCGCAGAGTTGAAGGAAGGAATATCAAATGTGATGGGAATTATTTATCGAGTGGAAGAACGTATCATGTGTACCCAGCATTAAGGAGGAAAAAAAAACCTAAAGAAAAAGCATGTGTTGACTTTTAGTTGCTTTGGCAACCTAACTATTCAAATGTTCCCTGATCTGTCTGGCCATAGCATGCTTGGAATTGTAGTTCACTTTTAAAGCATAGCTTTGGGGATCTGTTGCAAGGTAGGAGCTGGGGTGCTAGTCTAGTTTAGTGGACCCATCGGGAAACCTTATAGGGAAATTCTGCTAACCTGATTGGGTGGACAGCTTTATTTCAGATAGGATTGTAGAAAACGACGCCCACACTATTCAGCTAATCACAATGTTTTGTGCTATAGAGGGTCAGTGATTGGATTACTGCTCCCAATGAGGTTTCTTGCTGGCACCCCTAAACTAGACTGGTATGGTTAAAATGGGGCAGTGGTAAAGTCCATTTTACGACTTTAAGCATTCTTATTGGCTGAATGGTGCGGGTGTATTGTTAGTTCAACCTATCTGACACCTAGCAGTTTGAGAGGGAGCTGTCCAGCCAATCACGTTAGCGTAATATCTGTATGGACTTTCTCGCTGGCTCGCCTCAACCATACTAGAGCTGCAAGGTAAACCAAGTTGTTTTTGAGTAATTCAAGAGTAAAACGCCTGCAAAAAAAAAAATATAAAATAGCTGAAAAATTGATTGTAAATGTGATGTTCCTGTGACTCTGTGTTCTCAACTGACAGAGGATGGAGTTGATGGTAGCTGTATATTAAGTTCACCAATGAGATGCTAGTTTTTTTATGCACATTCTGCAGCAGTTTTTATGCAGCTTGAAATTAGATCAGGTCAAATACACATGCATACAATGTGTAATATTCTAGTCCAAGCTGCAGCAGTATTGTTGCTAGTCTACTTTAGAGGATCCAGCAGGAATCCTCGCAGGGAACAGTTCTCCATTCACAGCACCCTCTACAGTACGAAGCATTGTGATTGGCTGAATAGTGGGCATAGTTTACTGCAACCTGTCTGAAGCCTAATGAGGGTGCCGTCACATTAGTAGAATTTCCCTCTGAGGTTTCCTGCTGGGTCTCCTAAAGTAGACTAGCGCCAAAAAATATGCCTCATTCTGATACCATAATTTGGATATGAGACTTATGTTTAAAGAGACACTGAAGCGAAAAAAAAATATATGATATAATGAATTGGCTGTGTACTATGAATAATTACTAGAAGATTAGCAGCAAAGAAAATATTCTCATATTTTTATTTTCAGGTATATAGTGTTTTTTCTAACATTGCATCATTCTATAATATGTGCAGATTACACAACACTCAGCATTCAAAATGAGTCTTTCAGAGCAGTCTGTGAAGTAATGAACTCTCCTCTAGCAGAGAAAAAGTAAACAGTTAAATTACAGTTGAGATAATAAAAGTCAGATAACAGCCCTCTCCACGACTAAGGGCTGGTTCAGACGGACGTTTGGAGGCGTCGCGTTCGTTGGCGTCGCGGCGGCAATGCGTTCGGGCTTTCAGCAGCGTTCGCGTTGCGTTCGGATGCGGTCGCGTTTTTTCTTCCCCTAGGGGGACATTACCCGTCGCGGTTAACCGCCCCTGGAAGCTACATGTAGCTTCCAGGGGCTCCTTGAACGCCAGGGAAAATCGGGACCCGAACGCCGCGTTCGTGCAAACGCGCGTGAAAGCTTGGTACAAACGCTCCCATTCACTTGAATGGGAGCGTTTAACGCCAAGCCCCGTCCCCTGGCTGTAAACGCTCTGCAAGTGTCCGTCTGAACCAGCCCTAAGTTAGTCGGAGAGCTTAATAGCTTTTTTGCATAGAGATAACTGGAGTTTCTCAACTCTTCCTGTACTGGAAACAATTAGACTTATGTATCTGATCTTAATGTTTTTTTTCTTAGCTGTACTACACATACAAATCATAATATCATCATTTTTTTTCGCTTCAGTGTCTCTTTAAATTTAAAAATACACGGGTTGTAAAATATTGTACACGCTAGATAATCTTTGTGCGAGATAGTATTTTGCAGCTGGCTTGGTGGAGAATCTAACGTGCGTGGCCGTCCCCGGTTGTTGGTTAGTGATCCATCCCGCTGCGTCAATAAATGGTAAATAAGCATATTGCATTGTTCTCCCCTCCGGATGTTAATCACTCACGCGCTGTATGTTGTTACCTCCTTCCCTCTCCAGCTTATCTGTATAGTTCTCGTGCCCCAAACTGTTGCCGTAATGATCCATGCACAATCGTTAGAGAGGAGCTGTCAGCCATACTATCTCAGAGAAAAAAAAACATATGAGTAGATAAATACTTGTTCTACTTACATATGTATTGCACTGTCCACGGTTTTGATTTTAGTGATTTTTCTATAGTAAAAAAAGAAAATCCTTCTTAGCATTTTCCATTTTAACTGTGGCTATTTTGAAGCCAATCCCGATGTCATTTCTTCCTTTACTCTCCTCTTTCTGATTTGCCCGCCCTTCACTATAGAAAGTGCATTGTCTCAGCATAAGAAATATTGGCCAATCAGAGTGGAACTGAGGGGAAAGAGGAACAGGAGGGAAAGAGGCTTCAGCCAATCAGGCTGCATTAGTTAAGTCTGAGGGGAATTAGAGAAGCAAAAAAGGACAACCTAGCATGCCCTGCAACTTCTTTTTTGTGTACCAAACAAGAGTCAGGCAAACTGGGGAATGATCATTCATCAACAAGAAAAGTAATAGTGATTTTTAACTTTTGGATTGCCTGGTTAGCATCCTTATTACTTGTTTACCCAAAAAAATAAAGAATTGATTTTATGCCCGACATTTACACTTTAAGCACTTTACCCTCCGTGGTACGAATTTCTCCGTCCTTCCCCCCCCCCCCCCCCCCCCCTAAAAAACAAGGGACGGAGAAATCCGTACCTCCCGTGCTACCGCCGCTGTCCGCGCTCCCGCCGCTCGTGCACGCCACCGCCCGCTCGCCCGGAGATCAATGAACGGGAAAATCCATTCCTGTTCGTTGATCTAAGCCCCCGCAATGATCTGCTGCTTCTATCAGAAACAGCACGATCATTGTGATTTTCCCAGCCTCGTACTGCTTCCTGTAAGCGTCCTTCCGGACGCTTACAGGTCGGTCGCATGGCAACAAACTTACTGTGGCCATCTTGTGGCCAAATAGTAAAACTACACCCTAAAGCATTTTACATATACAAATACATTAGTTTTACACAATAACTCATTACCTCCCACACTCCCCAATTATTATTTTTTTGTAATTTAAAAAAAAAAAAAAAATACAATTAAAACAAAAACATAAATAGTTACCTTAGGGACTGAACTTTTTAAATATTTATGTCAAGACGGTATAACACTGTTACTTTATAAACTACGGGCTTGTAATTAGGGATGGATGCAAAACTGAAAAAAATGCACCTTTATTTCCAAATAAAATATTTTCGCCAAACATTGTGATAGGGACATAATTTAAACGGTTTTATAACCGGGAAAAATGGGCAAATACATTTCATGGGTTTTAATTACAGTAGCATGCATTATTTAAAAAAACTATAATGGCCGAAAACTGAAAAATAATAATTTTTTCCCACATGTTTTCCTATTTTCCCATTAAAACACATTTTTAGAATAAAATCATTCTTGGCATAATGTCCCACCTAAAGAAAGCCTAAAAACAAGATATAGTTCATTTCATTGCGATAAGTAATAAAGTTATAGACGAATGAATGGAAGGAGCGCTGAAAGGTGAAAATTGCTCTGGTGCTCACGGGGTTAAACCCCTCAGTGGTGAAGTGGTTAAAGTACACCTGAACTCAGAATATCCTCTCTGCTCTAAAAGATACACAACATCATAATAACTTTTAAAGAAAAACATTTATTTGTTACAGCGCATGCAAATCCTAAAATAAATCTACACTGTTTCTACTTCTTGCTTTCATGGAAGCAGACATATTATTAACAGCTTGTGCTTTCAAATGTGCTCATCTACCATGGCAGTCAGGTGAAACGGTAGAGATCAAATTACAACTTGTGATTATACAAAGATGAAGGGAAATTAGACAGGCTAAACTCTCTAAATACATACAGGGTGCATTTCTCTGTTTTCGTTCCGTCCTGTGCAAGAGTTCAGGTCCACTTTAAGGAAGTGTGTGTGTGTGTGTGTGTGTGTGTGTGTGTGTGTGTGTGTGTGTGTGTGTGTGTGTGTGTGTGTGTGTGTGTGTGTGTGTGTGTGTGTGTTTGCATCTTAAAGAGTAACTGTCAGGCTGCAGAAGCTAATTTAAACCTCTATTCTCCTGTGTTAAACAGTTTAGAAGGAAGCCCAAAAGCAATTAGTGAAGATAAAAATCTCAGTTACCTTTGATGTGTGCTTATCAGCAAGTCTGTTATTCTTAAGAAGATGCAAGCCGCATACCATACTGCAAAGCATTCTGGGGCTCTCCCCTCAGCTGCTAATGAGAAGTTACAGCAGCTTGTAATTGCGTAAATCTCGGGCAGAGTACACTGCAGGAGTCAGCTATTGTTCCTAGCCACATGGCTCATTAATATTCACTGCACTCTGTGTTGTTCAAGTAGGAGCTTATCTGTGATCAGGAAGCAGGCAGGACATGACGACACATTTGACAGAAAAACATGGAACCTGCCATGAGCTGTCAGGAGCATCTATCTCTGCATATACTATATACAAATTCTATGAAATCCAAACGTGGACAGTGAAATGCATATGTAATGTAAGTACAGCCAATCTTTAGCTACTGATATATGTGTTTATTTTCTCTGAGACCTTATACCTAACAGCTCCTCTTTAAAGAGAAACCGTGACCAAGGGCTTGATTCACTAAAGCGTGCTAACAGTTAGCTGGTGGCACGCTGGTGAAAAGCCCATTATCACGCCTAAACTCAGTTTAGGCTTGATAAAATAAACTTGCACGCAAAGTTTTGCGTGCGCAACCGCCCAGCGCCCATTAAACCATATGCGACTTTGTGCGCAAAACTTTGCACGCGGGACTTTGCGCGCAAGTTTTTTCCTCAAATCGGTGCTAATCTACGTAGTGCAATGGTTATCACGCCCAAAAGTCTTTAGGCGTGCTAAGTAGGCTAGCACCGCTTTGTGAATCAGGCCCAAGAATTGAACTTCATCCCAATCAGTAGGTGATACCCCCTTTCCCATGAGAAATCTTTTTTTCTTTTCGCAAACAGATCATCAGGGGGCGCTGTATGGCTGATATTGTGGTGAAGCCCCTCCCACAGGAAACTGTGAGGACCATTTTCCTGGCAGTTTCCTGTCTTTGAACTTCGTTGCATTGTGGGAAATAGCTGTTTACAGCTGTTTCCAACTGCCAAAAAAGAAAGCAGCAGCTACATCACCTGCCAGCAGTAAAAATGTCACCATGTGATCAATATCAGAATGTAAATCAAGGAGAGGAAATATTTTACAATGGGCACACACTGACTAAATCATTTATCCATATTTATTGTAAAAATGAAGCACTTTTTTAATTACATCATTTTCACTGGAGTTCCTCTTTAAGGCCCCATTCACACTAGGGTGCTTTTTGCCAGAGATTCGTCGATCAGCAAAGCGCTGCTGCACAAGTAATCCTATGGGATTACTCTCCCTGCAGCGATTTGTGTTTGCAAGTGTGAATGTGGCACAAGACCTAATTAGGGCTGTTTTACACCAAAAGTGCTTTTCTGCAATTTTCCAATCATTAACATTTTGAAAAGCGCTTGTTTAAAGCAGGGCTGGGGAGTCGGTACAAAAATCTTCCGACTCCTCAGTATATGAAACCACGACTTAGACTCCAGCTCCGACTCGGGTACCCAAAATGGCTCCAACTCCTCAACTCCGACTCCCTAGTCTACTACTTAACAGGGCTGTGGATTTTGTACAAAAATCATCCGACTCCGACTCCTCAGTTTATGAAACCACAACTCCAACTCCGGGTGCCCACAATTGCCCCGACTTCTCGACTTCGACTCCAACTCCAACTCCGACTCCCCAGCCCTGGTTTAAAGTGGACTGTCACTCTTGCAATGGATAATAAGCAATAACAGAGGCGCCAAATTAGAATACTACTATTCTACTGTGAGGTAGGCACCTGGCCCAGCAATTGCTACAGCAGTGTGTATCTCCAATCTCTGATTGCCTGGTGAAGCGGGCGGTTGTCCCGTGAAACGCGTTGCATACCTGGAGAGCTTATAATAAATGTTATTGTTTATTTATAACGACTCATTGACTGGTCTTTATATACCTGAGGGTGGTGTCCACCTACCCCCCTCCTTTTAAAAGGTTTTTAACCATTTTATTCTAATTTGGCGCCTCTGTTATTGCTTATTATCCATTGATTGAGTCCACCCTGGGTGGAGGGGTGCATCCCCATGTTTCCGTTCTACAGAGAGCGACTTCTTATACCTGAGTGGGGTCAGGTTATAATTCTCCCCAACGGCTTGTCCAGTGGTTGCCTTTGTGGTAACCCAGACTTGTGAATATATCTTTCTTCGTGTTATACAAAAAAAAAATGTCTTGACATACTGCACTATATTAGGCTCTCGGTTTTTCACCTCTTGTATGCTTCCAAGCTGTAACTCTTGCATAGGCGATAAGCAAAACACAGAGAAATCCACCCTGTGTGTGTTTTACAGAGAACACAAAAAAACCCCCCGCAGTCGGATCAAAAACGTATGCTGCAAAAGGGCAGCATGGATCCGTTTGCGTTCAGGTTTGCCAGGATCACGGACCGCCAGCATCATGGACCGCAGGCTCCGTCCTGCAACTGTGCCTGGTGTGGACCCAGCCTAATTCTCCCTTATCTGCATTACTCAGCAAGTGGGAATTAGGGCTGTCTGCTTTCTCTGAACTGTGCCGTCTTCTGGGCTAATATGTGAACACAAAGTTAACCCTTTCTGTGCTCCCATGGAACAAGGAAGTAAACACTGCAGGATCTTTGTTGGAGTTCTATAAACTGTAACAAAGAAATGTTTTTCTTTAAGGCTGGTTTCACAGTAGGACGTTAAAGTCCCACGTTACAGCAGCCTGTAACGCAGCCTAACTCACTGCACTGTAAAATCAATGGGCTGTTCACAGTGCACACGTTGTGTTACATTGTAATGCAGCACGTTTAAACAAAGTGCTGCATGCTGTACGTTATACTGGGCTAAGCCACGTTAGACTGCTTGCACATGCTCAGTAATGTTGGAGGAGGAGGTCTCCCCTCCTCCTCTGAGGCCAGCCGCATGGCTAATTAATATTCACTGCACTGTGGTGACTCGTGGTGCAACTGTAGTGTTGTCCGGATCATGAACGAATCGTTCATTTGATCCGGATCTTTTTTGTGAGTCGATTCATCCGGATCATCACAATGAAAGATTCGGTTCACAGTGGATGTCTGTCTGGAAGAACCAGGAACATAAAGAATGTACAGTGCAGGGAAAGTCCTGTCCTGCTAGTCATTTCACCCAGTCTGCTTCCCTAGTAAAATGATTCAAATGATTCGGTTCAAAGATCCGGATCTTTTCAATGATCCGATTCAAATGATCCGAATCCTTAAAAAGATCCGGACTTCCTATCACTAACCTGGAGCGGCTGCTTTTAGAGCCGCATAACGCAGCTCAATCTGACGTCCAACTTCAACACCACCATGCGTTGCGTTAGGGGCACGTTATGCGACCATAATGTCCCCTAAAACGCAACGTCTTGGTGTGTAAGTAGCCTTAAGGATAATATCAGAATCACTTATTTTGCCAAGTACAAACATGGGTTTGTACCCAGAATTGGTTTAAGCTCATACAGGTTCTGGATGGGTGGGGAGGATAATGTGCAAAAGTCAAGAGCCATGGCTGCCATACTATGGCGCCACCAGTTACCCTGGGATATCATCTATAATCCTTAAAGGACCACTGTCACAAAAATTGTAAAAGTTAAAATACCTGTAAACGCATACACATATGAAGTATATACATAAATTATTTTCTCCTATGTTGCTGTCACTTACAGTAGATGGTAGAAATCTGACAGAACCGACAGGTTTTGGACCAGCTCATCTCCTCATGGGGGGTTCTCAGGGTTTTCTTTATTTTCAAAAGAACTTGACAATGGCAGGTGCTCTGTCCAACTGCCAAAGAAGTGTACGGTGAGCAGGGAGGCTGAGCAGCATGTTTGTATAAATCCTTTTCAGGGAGAGTCTATATAAAGAATAAAGGCCATGCTGAGAATCCCTCATGAAAAGATGGACTAGTCCAAATCCTGTCAGTTCTGTCATATTTCTACTACCTACTGTAAGGGACAGCAACATAAGAGAAAAGTAATTTATACCTCATTTTACTGTGGAAGAAACAAATTTATTTGTACTGTATGTGTTTACATGTATTTTACAATGTTTCGTGATAGACAATGGTCCTTTAAAGTGTACCATAGACGAAGCACCCTCATGTATTTTACCATATATATCAGTGGGAACATTAGAGAAAACACCTACCTTGCTTTCTGTTTCATTCTGCACTGTTCAGCTTGCTTCTTATCAGCCCTGATAAAATCCCCGACTGAGCATTCAGTCTGGCTTTGCTCAGGAATATTTATAGCTCAGTCTGTGTTCTCTCATGTCTTCAAGTCCAAGCCTGCCCCCTGCTGGCTCTGCTTAGGAATCATTATAGCTGAGTCATTATAGCAAAGCCAGACTGAATGTTCAGTTGGGGATTTTATCAGGTCTGGTAAGAAACAAGCTGTGCAGTGTAGAATGAAACAGAAAGCATGGTATGTATTTTCTCTAATGTACCCATTGATCTATATGGTAAAATACATGAAGCTGCTTCGTCTCTGGTTCACTTTACGGAGACATAAAGACGGAGACAGAGGGAGGCGAATGTTCAGCAGTGATGACCCATTTCTTTATGAAAGAAAATGCGGTGATGGCTGACGCTGCTGAGGATCCCGATTGCTGATATCTGGCAGTGCTGGCCAAGGTGTTCCAATTCAAAAGGTGCAGTAGTGTTAATTTCTGTGGTGTCTCCCGACTCCTGGGCAGCATTCAGAAGAGCTGGTCAAGATAATCTGGCTGTCACAGAAGCATCGGCTGCAGCGGCCCTCTTTACTTCTGGTTTAGTGGCTGGCATCATGGAGGGGCTGATCTAAAGGCGTACCTGCTGCGGTGGACCAGCAGAAGCCAATAGATGGATGTTCAGGTCCGCTTTAACCAGTACACAGCTGTCAGCAACACTATACTAAACAATACGGCCCCATTCACACTTTAAAGCGCAAAATGCCGGCGATTACTGCAAGTAAGAACGGGCCCATAGGGCATTATAGCACTAGCACATTAAAAAAGCGATAGCGCTTGAGCGTTATGCCGAAATCGCTATCAAAACGCTCTAGTGTGAATGGGCCCTAAGGGCTGGTAAGTGCCAGGCTGTCTGTAAGGGCTCTACACCATACGATTCTTTGTCTGATTCAATGCTATTCAATTCAATCTGACGTGTCCGATTCAACTTGCTATTGTTTTGAATCGGAAATTGAATCGAATCATGAATCAGACATGTTGGATTGAATCGAATCAGACAAAGAATCGTATGGTGTAGATGAGGCTTTAAAGAACAACTGGTAGCAATCATATGCCCCCCCCCACAAAAAATACATATGTAAGTAGATAAATTCTTGCTCTACTTACATATCAGATGTAATGCACTGCAGTGTTCTCCCCAGGCTCTTTTACCCGGGTGCTCCACCCAGCTAGTTTTGGTGACCACCCGGCTGTCATCGGCTCACCTTATCCTCTGCTGCATGCAGAGAAGCGCCGGCCCTGCATTCTGTTATCACGCCCCGCCCGGCTACTTTTTCATGGCACCCGGCTGGAAAAAAATTCTGGGGAGAACACTGCACTCTCCACGTTTTGGTTTCTTTGAATTTTTAGTTTATATTATTTTCCTGGCAGGGGCCATCTTGTGCCCTCCAGATAAAGAATCCCCCTCCGCATCCCCCTCCCCCCCCCCCCCCCACTGATTCAGAGCACAGCGGGGAGGATAAAGGCAGCAGGCACAGACTCGCCTAATAGGCGCTGGGGTTCCCATCTGTTCTCTGCACTACCACCGGAGGCAGTGCAAAGAGTACAGAAGGGAACTGCAGCGCCTGGAACCATTATTCAGAGAGTCTGTGTGCAGCTCCTTTATCCTTCCCCCAATATTTATCACAGGGAAGAGGGAGAATTCTGCGGGCGGCAGATGCAGCAGAGAGGAAGCCCACATGCCTCTGGAGGAAGGGGGCCGAGGACAGTGACAGGAGAAGGCCTCTGGCTCCCCTCCCTGCGCACTAACATGGCTGAAACATAGAGAGTGAAGGGGAGAGCAGGCGGCCAATCACAGCGCAGAGAGGTAAGTGACAGAAGCTTCAGTCAATCAGGCTGATACAGCATAGCATGTCACTTTTCTTTTGTGTCTGTGTTAGTCTACACAGACCTGGGGGCATAGGGAGAGGAGCAGCACAGTAAGATTGATTTTTAAGTTTGGATTTGCCTGGTTAGCATCCTCTTGACTATTGTAACAGCCGGCACTAGAAAATTAATTTTGTATTTAACCTCCCTGGCATTCTGGACGAGCTGAGCTCGTCCAGTGACGCCGGAAGGTCACCGCTCAGCCCCTGGTGGGCCGATTTGGATAATTGTTTTTCTTTTAAACACGCAGCTAGCACTTTGCTAGCTGCATGTCTTACCTGATCGCCGCCGATGCCCCATTACCCGCCGCGAAAGTGCCCCCACAGACCCCTTGCGCAGCCTGGCCAATCGCCACCAGGCTGCGCTATGGGGTGGATTGGGACTCCATGTGACGTCACGACGTTGATGACGTCACTCCGTTCATCGCCATGGTGACGGGGGAAGGCCCTAAAGGAAATCATGTTCAGAACGGGATTTCCTTATGGGTATGATCGCCGGCGGCAATCGGAAGGGAGGGAGGGAGGGAGCAGGGACGGGGGAAAAATCGGGCGAAAAAACCCTCCCGCCGCCGTGGGAATCAGAACGCCCCGCAGGTTAATTTAATGCTTAACAGTTACTCTTTAAAGCAGATTGTGGTACACGGAAAGACGAAATAGAGACACTTGAAATTTGATGGAATCTGGGGTTTGGAGAGTTATGAGGACGATCCGGAATGTGATGACATGACTATTTCAACTAATGTTGCTTTATTTATTTTATTGTTGAAGAATGTTCATGGAAAAATAAGGCCCAACGCATCTTTTGGAAGAGAAATTAACATGAGACCCTGTCTTATTTTCGGGGAAACAAGGGTACATGGCCTTTGATTTTCTCTGAAACCCCATGCGCTGCCATTATTCATGTGGTACGCTCATTCCTGTCATTCTTCACTTCCTATACACACTGCTTGTTCCGAGGCCTCTGGTAAGCATTGGATTTTCCATATTGCCCCCCCCTCAAAAGCTTTGGTGTTTCAGGAAAGTCAGGTTCTAATAATGTCTCTGAGTATGACCTGATGCAACCGTAGTGGGATACGTGCTTAATCTGTGACCAAGTTCTCTTTTGTCACTGAAACAAAAACTTAAAGAGAATCTGTATTGTTAAAATCGCACAAATGTAAACATACCGGTGCGTTAGGGGACATCTCCTATTACCCTCTGTCACAATTTCGCCGCTCCTCGCCGCATTAAAAGTGGTTAAAAACAGTTTTAAAAAGTTTGTTTATAAACAAACAAAATGGCCACCAAAACAGGAAGTAGGTTGATGTACAGTATGTCCACACATAGAAAATACATCCATACACAAGCAGGCTGTATACAGCATTCCTTTTGAATCTCAAGAGATCATTTGTGTGTTTCTTTCCCCCTGCATCTCTCATGCACTGAAGTTTCAGGCTGCTCTTTTCTTCCTGCAAACAGCTTTGCCCTTGTCTGTAATTCTTCAGTATGTGAAAGCCCAGCCAGCTCAGAGGTCGATTTATCCAGCTTGTAAAAGAGAAGAGAGAAGCTGCTCTAATCTAAATAACACACAGGCAGTGTGCATAGAGGGGCCTGGAAGGGGGAGTTCATAGCAGAACCACAACACTGAAGAACTTGGCAGCCTTCCAGACACAGGCCGACAAGTCTGACAGGGGAAAGATACATTGATTTATTACAGAGACTGTGTTAGTAGAAAGTGCTGCAGTAAGCCAGAACACATTAGAATAACTTTTTAAACTTGTAGGATGATAAAAAACAGGATGCAATTTTTGTTACGGAGTCTCTTTAAGGCTCATAAACACGGGGTACGTCCGTCGCCGCAACCACGTGGCACTCGCGTGTTGCGGCGACAGGTCGCCCGTGTGTATGATGCGCGCGCCCCGAACCGTCGCCCGTCGGAGCTGTCGCCAGGCGATTGACATGTTCAATCGCCGGCTACAGCTGTCGCCGCAACTTCGCCGGAACTGTCGCTAGTCCCGCATGTGTATGCGGGCTAGCGACAGCAACCCACACACAGCACACGGAGCTTCCGGCGGGGGGGGAGGAACCTCGGCGACAGCTTCCGCCGCATCGCTAATCCCTCTGCTGCCATGTGGATGCAGAGGGACTTGGCGACTAGCTGTCGCCGAGCTGTCGAGCACACGCTCCCGTGTGCTAGCGACAGCTACAATTGTCCCCCGTGTGTACTTAGTTTTACTCTCTTACTCTGAATCTGTAGACTTCCTTTATTTCAGATCAGGGTAATGTGGAATTTTGAACTTGATGGTTTTGTCCAGAATATTGGAAGCAGTAGAGTGTTGTACCATGTTAGCCATCAGTGAAAGCAAGTTTTGAATCAAGATGATACCATTTATTGGCTAACTTAGAAATGAATAATCCATACTCTTTGGCTTATAATAAGCCTTCGTTGGACTTGGAGCCAAGTCTGACGAAGGCTTATTATAATCCGAAGCTTACTGTTTTTTTTTTTCATCTATAAGTTAGCCAATAAATGGTATCATCCTGATAGAAAACTCTGACAAGAATATTGAAAATTGTTGCTTGTTTAATGTTTACTCAACCAATTAGGGGGATTGATCCATAAACTATTCATAGGGTGTTTACATGATTAGAAAACTAGAACCTCTTGATTATCATGGCAATCTGCTTGAATGAGAGTTGCAGATTTTTTTTTTTTTGGGTGAGGGGGGGGGGGGGGGGGATTTGGGAGAGACTGAGCTCTGTAACATAAACAGGGACTGTCTTATGGTGGAGACTGAGCGCTGTAGTGTACAGGGACTGTCTTGTGGTAGAGACTGAGCTCTGTAATGTACAGGGACTGTCTTGTGGTAGAGACTGAGCTCTGTAATGTACAGGGACTGTCTTGTGGTAGAGACTGAGCTCTGTGATGTACAGGGACTGTCTTGTGGTAGAGACTGAGCTCTGTGATGTACAGGGACTGTCTTGTGGTAGAGACTGAGCTCTGTAATGTACAGGGACTGTCTTGTGGTAGAAACTGAGCTCTGTATTGTACAGGGACTGTCTTGTGGTAGAGACTGAGCTCTGTGATGTACAGGGACTGTTGTGGTAGAGGCTGAGCTCTGTAATGTGCAGGGACTGTCTTGTTGTAGAGACTGAGCTCTGTATTGTACAGGGACTGTCTTATGGTGGAGACTGAGCGCTGTAGTGTACAGGGACTGTCTTGTAGAGACTGAGCTCTGTAATGTACAGGGACTGTCTTGTGGTAGAGACTGAGCTCTGTAATGTACAGGGACTGTCTTGTGGTAGAGACTGAGCTCTGTAATGTACAGGGACTGTCTTGTGGTAGAGACTGAGCTCTGTAATGTACAGAGACTGTCTCGTGGTAGAAACTGAGCTCTGTATTGTACAGGGACTGTCTTGTGGTAGAGACTGAGCTCTGTGATGTACAGGGACTGTTGTGGTAGAGGCTGAGCTCTGTAATGTGCAGGGACTGTCTTGTTGTAGAGACTGAGCTCTGTAATGTACAGGGACTGTCTGGCAGTTGAGAATGAGCTCTGTAATGTACAGGGACTGTCTTGTGGTAGAAGCTGAGCTCTGTATTGTACAGGGACTGTCTTGTGGTAGAGACTGAGCTCTGTAATGTACAGGGACTGTCTTGTGGTAGAGACTGAGCTCTGTAATGTACAGGGACTGTCTTGTGGTAGAGACTGAGCTCTGTAATGTACAGGGACTGTCTTGTGGTAGAGACTGAGCTCTGTAATGTACAGGGACTGTCTTGTGGTAGAGACTGAGCTCTGTAATGTACGGGGACTGTCCTGTGGTAGAGACTGAGCTCTGTAATGTACAGGGACTGTCTTGTGGTAGACACTGAGCTCTGTGATGTACAGGGACTGTCTTGTGGTAGAGACTGAGCTCTGTAATGTACAGGGACTGTCTTGTGGTAGAGACTGAGCTCTGTAATGTACAGGGACTGTCTTGTGGTAGAGACTGAGCTCTGTATTGTACAGGGACTGTCTTGTGGTAGAGACTGAGCTCTGTGATGTACAGGGACTGTCTTGTGGTAGAGACTGAGCTCTGTAATGTACAGGGACTGTCTCGTGGTAGAAACTGAGCTCTGTATTGTACAGGGACTGTCTTGTGGTAGAGACTGAGCTCTGTGATGTACAGGGACTGTTGTGGTAGAGGCTGAGCTCTGTAATGTGCAGGGACTGTCTTGTTGTAGAGACTGAGCTCTGTAATGTACAGGGACTGTCTGGCAGTTGAGAATGAGCTCTGTAATGTACAGGGACTGTCTTGTGGTAGAAGCTGAGCTCTGTATTGTACAGGGACTGTCTTGTGGTAGAGACTGAGCTCTGTAATGTACAGGGACTGACTTGTGGTAGAGACTGAGCTCTGTAATGTACAGGGACTGTCTTGTGGTAGAGACTGAGCTCTGTAATGTACAGGGACTGTCTTGTGGTAGAGACTGAGCTCTGTAATGTACAGGGACTGTCTTGTGGTAGAGACTGAGCTCTGTAATGTACAGGGACTGTCTTGTGGTAGAGACTGAGCTCTGTAATGTACAGGGACTGTCTTGTGGTAGAGACTGAGCTCTGTAATGTACGGGGACTGTCCTGTGGTAGAGACTGAGCTCTGTAATGTACGGGGACTGTCCTGTGGTAGAGACTGAGCTCTGTAATGTACGGGGACTGTCTTGTGGTAGACACTGAGCTCTGTGATGTACAGGGACTGTCTTGTGGTAGAGACTGAGCTCTGTAATGTACAGGAACTGTCTTGTGGTAGAGACTGAGCTCTGTAATGTACAGGGACTGTCTTGTGGTAGAGACTGAGCTCTGTATTGTACAGGGACTGTCTTGTGGTAGAGACTGAGCTCTGTGATGTACAGGGACTGTCTTGTGGTAGAGACTGAGCTCTGTAATGTACAGGGACTGTCTTGTGGTAGAAACTGAGCTCTGTATTGTACAGGGACTGTCTTGTGGTAGAGACTGAGCTCTGTGATGTACAGAGACTGTTGTGGTAGAGGCTGAGCTCTGTAATGTGCAGGGACTGTCTTGTTGTAGAGACTGAGCTCTGTATTGTACAGGGACTGTCTTATGGTGGAGACTGAGCGCTGTAGTGTACAGGGACTGTCTTGTAGACACTGAGCTCTGTAATGTACAGGGACTGTCTTGTGGTAGAGACTGAGCTCTGTAATGTACAGGTACTGTCTTGTGGTAGAGACTGAGCTCTGTAATGTACAGGGACTGTCTTGTTGTAGAGACTGAGCTCTGTAATGTACAGGGACTGTCTTGTGGTAGAGACTGAGCTCTGTAATGTACAGGGACTGTCTTGTTGTAGAGACTGAGCTCTGTAATGTACAGGGACTGTCTTGTGGTAGAGACTGAGCTCTGTAATGTACAGGGATTGTCTTGTGGTAGAGACTGAGCTCTGTAATGTACAGGGACTGTCTTGTGGTAGAAACTGAGCTCTGTATTGTACAGGGACTGTCTTGTGGTAGAGACTGAGCTCTGTAATGCACAGGGACTGTCTTGTTGTAGAGACTGAGCTCTGTAATGTACAGGGACTGTCTTGTTGTAGAGACTGAGCTCTGTATTGTACAGGGACTGTCTTATGGTGGAGACTGAGCTCTGTAATGTACAGGGACTGTCTTGTTGTAGAGACTGAGCTCTGTAATGTACAGGGACTGTCTTGTTGTAGAGACTGAGCTCTGTAATGTACAGGGACTGTCTTGTTGTAGAGACTGAGCTCTGTAATGTACAGGGACTGTCTTGTGGTAGAGACTGAGCTCTGTAATGTACAGGGACTGTCTTGTGGTAGAGACTGAGCTCTGTAATGTACAGGGGCTGTCTTGTGGTAGAGACTGAGCTCTGTAATGTACAGGGACTGTCTTGTGGTAGAGACTGAGCTCTGTAATGTACAGGGACTGTCTTGTTGTAGAGACTGAGCTCTGTAATGTACAGGGACTGTCTTGTGGTAGAGACTGAGCTCTGTAATGTACAGGGACTGTCTTGTGGTAGAGACTGAGCTCTGTAATGTACAGGGACTGTCTTGTTGTAGAGACTGAGCTCTGTAATGTACAGGGACTGTCTTGTGGTAGAGACTGAGCTCTGTAATGTACAGGGACTGTCTTGTGGTAGAGACTGAGCTCTGTAATGTACAGGGACTGTCTTGTTGTAGAGACTGAGCTCTGTAATGTACAGGGACTGTCTTGTGGTAGAGACTGAGCTATGTAATGTAGAGAGACTGACTTGCGGTAGAGACTGAGCTCTGTAATGTACAGGGATTGTCTTGTGGTAGAGACTGAGCTCTGTAATGTACAGGGACTGTCTTGTGGTAGAGACTGAGCTCTGTAATGTACAGGGACTGTCTTGTGGTAGAGACTGAGCTCTGTAATGTACAGGGATTGTCTTGTGGTAGAGACTGAGCTCTGTAATGTACAGGGACTGTCTTGTGGTAGAGACTGAGCTCTGTAATGTACAGGGACTGTCTTGTGGTAGAGACTGAGCTCTGTAATGTACAGGAACTGTCTTGTGGTAGAGACTGAGCTCTGAAATGTACAGGAACTGTCTTGTGGTAGAGACTGAGCTCTGTAATGTACAGGGACTGTCTTGTGGTAGAGACTGAGCTCTGAAATGTACAGGAACTGTCTTGTGGTAGAGACTGAGCTATGTAATGTACAGGGACTGTCTTGTGGTAGAGACTGAGCTCTGTAATGTACAGGGACTGTCTTGTGGTAGAGACTGAGCTCTGTAATGTACAGGGGCTGTCTTGTGGTAGAGACTGAGCTCTGTAATGTACAGGGGCTTTCTTGTGGTAGAGACTGAGCTCTGTAATGTACAGGGACTGTCTGGCAGTTGAGAATGAGCTCTGTATTGTTCTGAGATTAAGCATTTTCATACATGAAGAATGGCAGGGTACTGTATGTTTTCCCAGCCTGCAGCCTTTTTGCCTGTCTTTCGTCGTAGAATGCTGCTGTGCTTCTCCCCTCCTCTCCTTTTCATCTAATTTAAATGTTTGCTTCACTTTAGAAAATTTTATTTTTGTTCCATTTAGCGGCGAGGTGACAGCAAATTGCTCTGAAGGTACATTGCTTTGTACTTTAGCTTTGCGCTCTTTGCAAAATGGTTATTTCCAGAGCTGCTGTTACATCCCATTAAGAAGCCACTCTGAAATTGGTCCAGCTATTTCCACATATATTAGAAAATGTTTTCCTATATCTTCCTTTTTTTTTTTTTTTATCCCTTGACCTGCATGACCCATCTGCCTTATTCACTCCCTGGTGGACAGAAGTGTTTTTGGACGGCAAGGGATGTTTTATAAGATAAAGGTGGTTTTATTTTTCGCGTTGTATATAGTATAATCTCGTTATAATAAACTCAGGTATAGTAAACTACCTCTCACGGTCCCGGCCAATCTCCATTATAAGACGATGGGAGCAACGCCTGGCCTAGTAAACCCAGATATAATTCAACTTTTGTTCTAGTAAACATGTTTTTTGGCCCCTACGTGGCGCTGACTCTGGATATAGTAATTAGTGGGTGGTGCATGCGTCATATGTCAGTGAGAAACCCACAGTCTGCTGCCCTCTTCAGGCTGGTGCTGCAAGTCCCACCTATGGAGGTATCGGAGCCACTCACAGGAAGCGAGTGGCTGCCTCTATTTAGTGACTGCTGCATTTTTTAAGGAGTCCTGGATACTGTACTGGGGATTTGTTTAGCCTGGCTATGCCCTAATGGTGATTACACACGGTTAGTTCCGCCGCTCGATTCCCGACGATTCGATTATTTCCGAACATTTCCGAGCGTATTTCAATGATTTTTAGGTCGATTGCCATGTAAAGTATGGCAAATCGACCTAATGATCCATCGAAACGCGAATCAGACATGTCGGAAATAAACGAATCGACGGGAATCGAGTGCGGGAGCGAGCCGTGTGTATCCAGCATTAGGAAAACTTAACCTTGTAGACCAGCAAATGTGCTTGTACTGTACCTCCAATGGGAGGACAGAGTTGCTCCTTTGCAGCAGAGAATGTACCAGGGCATGCTGGGCCATTTCTAGGACAATTTCTGATATAGTACACCTCTGATATAGTAAACTGCTTTTACTGGTCCCTTGGAGTTTACTATAAGAAGATTATACTGTATTGCGGCGGTAGCAGTCTTGCCAGAGCTGGCAAAAATAAACACATTAACTAAGTTATTAGTTGTGTGTTTGTTTCCCACCCGGCGAGCGTACATTACCATGAGAGCGTTCTGCAAAGGCAAAGCACTGTTATTAACCTTGAGGCTTGATTCCTCGCTCTTGAAATGAATCGTGGGAAAATTGCTGGTGGTTTCAATAAAGTGGTTAATTATTACTATCCATCAGCGATTTCCCGAGACCTGCTTCCATCACTCTTCAACGCAATGACCTCATGATTTAACACGTTGCTCGCTGCCGCTTCTGCGGGGCCCATAGGAACAGATGACCTCGCTTAACACGTTGCTTGCTGCTGCTTCTGCGGGGCCCATAGGAACAGATGACCTCACGTTTAACACGTTGCTCGTTGCCACTTCTGCAGGGCCCATAGGAACAGATGACCTCGCTTAACACGTTGCTTGCTGCCGCTTCTGCGGGGCCCATAGGAACAGATGACCTCGCTTAACACGTTGCTTGCTGCCGCTTCTGCGGGGCCCATAGGTACAGATGACCTCGCTTAACACGTTGCTCGCTGCCGCTTCTGCGGGGCCCATAGGTACAGATGACCTCACGTTTAACACGTTGCTCGTTGCCACTTCTGCGGGGCCCATAGGAACAGATGACCTCACGCTTAACACGTTGCTTGTCGCCGCTTCTCCGGGGGGGCATTGGACCAGATGACCTCAGAAGCGGCAGCAAGCAATGCGTTAAATTTGAGGTTATCTGTTCTTATGGCCCAGCAGAAGCGGCGATGAGCAACATGTTAAAGGGAACCTTAACTGAATGGGGTTAAAGAGTTTCACTTACCTGGGGCTATTACCAGCCCCCTGCAGCAGTCCTGTGCCCTCGGAGCAGCTCTGGAATCCTCCGGTCCCCCGCTGTCACTTAGTTTCGCTTTTGATGACTCACCAGTCAGCCGGCCGCCATGCGTATTATTGGACGCATTCCCTACTGCAATGTTGCGGACCGCAACGCATACAAAAATACGCGTTGCCGCATTCCGCACGCGTAGATATGCGGCAATTTTTGTACGCATTGCGGTCCGCAACAGTGCTAATTGCAGTAGGGAATGCGTCCAATAATACGCATGGCGGCCGGCTGACTGGTGAGTCATCAAAAGCGAAACTAAGTGACAGCGGGGGACCGGAGGATTCCAGAGCGGCGCCGAGGGCACAGGACTGCTGCAGGGGGCTGGTAATAGCCCCAGGTAAGTGAAACTCTTTAACCCCATTCAGTTAAGGTTCCCTTTAACATGTTGCTCATCGCCGCTTCTGCTGGGCCATAAGAACAGATAACCTCACATTTAACGCATTGCTTGCTGCCGCTTCTGCGGGGGCCATAGGAACAGATGACCTCACGTTTAACACATTGCTTGCTGCCTCTTCTGCGGGGCCCATAAGAGCAGATGACCTCACATTTTGCACGTTGCTCACCGCTGCCTCTGCGGGGCCCGTAGGAACAGTTTGTTTTTTTTGTCATTTTCTTATGCTGTCCGTAGCCTATTTTTCTCCCCCAGAATTTGGCAGGCGCTCGCGGTGTGTAATGAGAACTATCTTTATTGTTTATTTGTGATTTATTCACATTATTGTTCTGCGCCCGAACAGCGCCTAGGGAGTCGCTTTGCAGCCCTGTAAAAGAGGCCGCGTTTTTTTTCCCCTCGCACGGTTCGGCTTAGGATGCATATGTAATGTGCTTTTATTATAATTATTATAATCTGTGTGACTGGACGGCACACATTGTAGCACTTAGAACATGCAGTCCCGCTAGGCTCACTGTTATGTGGCAATGATAAAGTTTTATTAAAATAGACCTAAGTGATGGGTGGCAACTTGTGTGATTAAAGAGGCCCACAGCGACATACAACAGAATGTAATAGATTATTCAGTGCATTATGCAGCATGGCAGCGTAGTGGTTAGCGCTCTCGCCCTCCAGCGTTGGGTACCCGGTTCTTATCTCAGCCAGGGCACTATCTGCATGGAGTTTGTATGTTCTCCCCGTTCCGGTGTGGGTTTTTTTTTCGGGCACTCCGGTTTCCTCCCACATCCCAAAAACATACAGATAAGTAAACTGGCCCTGGACTACGATACATACATAGACATGTGACTATGGTAGGGATTAGATTGTGATCCCCTCTGAGGGACAGATAAGTGACAAGACAATATATTCTGTACAGCGCTGCGGAAGATGTCGGCGCTATATAAATACCAAATAATAATTATGATTCAGTATACCCAAGTTTATATTAATTAGCCTGGTTTTAGCATCAGAAAAACACATCCTACATGTGTATATTGCTCTATATTGGTATGTAAACACGCTCTCATATGGATGTTTAGCCTAGGCTATTTAGTTATGCAGCCTTCTGCCCCAGTGCACCTGGAACCTTATTTAGTTGACTGTTTCTACTAAGTTTTCTTCTTGTTGATATTTGCACCCCACATTGATAAAATGCCTTTTAAGCTACAGTTGTGTTCAAAATTATTCAACCCCCACTGAAATTGAGTGTTTTGGCCAGTTTGACATTGATTTTGATCATTTCAGTCAACTTGTTTACAATTAAATCAAAGAGGCACTTGTAAGTCAGACAAATAGAACATAACATTTATAATGCAATAACCACAAATGTCTTTTCTGTGCTCGCATCATTATCAGTTTTATTCAACCCCCAAGTGACATTCATTCTTAGTACTTAGTACAACATCCTTTTCCAGATATAACCGCTTTTAAACGTGAAGCATAGCTTGACACAAGTGTCTTGCAGCGATCTCCGAGTATCTTAGCCCATTCTTCATGGGCAAATGCCTCCAGTTCAGTCACATTCTTAGGCTTGCGCGCTGCAACTGCTTTCTTTAAGTCCCACCAGAGGTTCTCAATCGAATTTAGTCTGGTGACTGCGATGGCCACTCCAAAATGTTCTAGCCTTTTATCTGCAACCATGCTCTAGTGGACTTGGAGGTATGCTTGGGATCATTGTCCTGTTGAAAGGTCCAACGTCTCCCAAGCCTCAGGTTTGTGACGGACTGCATCACATTTTCTTCCAATATCTCCTGGTACTGAAGAGAATTCATGGTACCTTGCACACGTTGAAGCTTCCATGTACCTGCAGAAGCAAAACAGCCCCAAAGCATAATTGACCCCCCGCCATGCTTCACAATAGGCAAGGTGTTCTTTTCTTCATAGGCCTTGTTCTTCCTCTTCCAAACATAGTGTTGATCCATGGGCCCAAACAGTTCTAATTTTGTTTCATCAGTCCACAGAACACTATCCCAAAGCTTTTGTGTTTTTGTTACCCAAGTCTCATCTTTAGCTGCACAGAAGAAAACTGCCCGGGCATTTTCCCATGATTCTGTGCAAAGCATGATGGGATTTCTGATGATGTTGTTCCCGTTCTGCTGTTTTACTACAATTTTTTTTGTGTGGTTTTTTTTGTTTTTTGAATTTGAGATTTAAAGCCTAGCGCGCTCTGCTGGGAGGGGTGATCAAGACACAGGACAGTTGGAACTATGTCTCATGCTCCCTGTCACCTCCTTTCAACCAAAAAGATGGCTGCCCCATGAAATCACAAACATTTGCCTGTTCTCTTAAAGAGACTCCGTAACAAAAATTGCATCCTGTTTTTTATCATCCTACAAGTTCAAAAAGCTATTCTAATGTGTTCTGGCTTACTGCAGCACTTTCTACTATGACAGTCTCTGTAATAAATCAACTTATCTCTCTCTTGTCAGACTTGTCAGGCCTGTGTCTGGAAGGCTGCCAAGTTCTTCAGTGTTGTGGTTCTGCTATGAACTCCCCTTTCCAGGCCCCTGTATGCACACTGCCTGTGTGTTATTTAGGATTAGAGCAGCTTCTCTCTTCTCTCTTATCTTTTACAAGCTGGATAAATCGTCCTCTGAGCTGGCTGGGCTTTCACATACTGAAGA
The DNA here is from genome assembly GCF_040937935.1 of Hyperolius riggenbachi. Classification (NCBI taxonomy): domain Eukaryota; kingdom Metazoa; phylum Chordata; class Amphibia; order Anura; family Hyperoliidae; genus Hyperolius; species Hyperolius riggenbachi. Next base: position 33,683,523 of record NC_090654.1, read on the forward strand.
ATTACAGACAAGGGCAAAGCTGTTTGCAGGAAGAAACAAGCAGCCTGAAACTTCAGTGCATGAGAACAGGGGGAAAGAAACACACAAATAATAATCTCTTGAGATTCAAAAGGAAGGCTGTATACAGCCTGCTTGTGTATGGATGTATTTTCTATGTGTGGACATACTGTACATCAACCTACTTCCTGTTTTGGTGGCCATTTTGTTTGTTTATAAACAAACTTTTTAAAACTGTTTTTAACCACTTTTAATGCGGCGAGGAGCGGCGAAATTGTGTCAGAGGGTAATAGGAGATGTCCCCTAACGCACTGGTATGTTTACTTTTGTGCGATTTTAACAATACAGATTCTCTTTAAGGTTGGGTAAGAGATTATATTACCTATCTATTTTAATTAACATAAATAATGTAACTGATTGACAGTATGGGCAGCATGGTGGCGTAGTGGTTAGCGCTCTCACCTTGCAGCGCTGGGTCCCCGGTTTGAATCTCAGCCAGCTCAACACCTGCAAGGAGTTTGTACTCCCCATGTCTGTGTGGGTTTCCTCCGGGCACTCAGATTTCCTCCCACATCCCAAAAACATACAGATAAGTTAATTGGCTTCCCCCTAAATTGGCCCTAGACTACAATAAATACACTAAACGATACATAGACATACAACTATAGCAGGGATTAAATTGTGAGCCCCTCTGAGGGACAGTTAGTGACAAGACAATATACTCTGTACACCGCTGCGGAAGATGATGGTGCTATATAAATACTAAATAATAATAATAATAGTAATAGTATGTTTATTTAAGCCGAAGTTCCCCTTTAAAGGATACCTGTAGCCACATAAAAACAGAAAAGTTAAATACTCGCCTAAGAAGAGGGAAGGGCGCATATGTCATCCCGTTATGCGCCATTCGGGCGCTGGCACTAGGAAATTTATTCCTCTACCGCTTATGTTATTTTCACATTAGGATGCATTATTCGGTGTTCAGCTTTTGCCGTCACCCAAATTACAGTAATTATACCGTTTTTCGGACTGCTCCGATATAGCCGTAATCAACATTACAGCTATTGACGGCGCGTATCAGAATGCTCTGAGCCTTCCCGGTCCTCTCTGCGTCTCATTGTTCTCTGCTGTCCCCTGTTTTCTCTCTGACTGCATCTTCGGGAGTACCCGTGACTTGGAGTACATGTGAAGCCTAGTGGCTCTGTACTGAGCATGAGTGAGGTTGACGTTTGTCTTCGGAAAGTACTCTTAGCTTTGTTTCGGGTACACTTTGAGAAATGCTTGGGGGGCTTCACTTAAAGGGAGTTTGAAGCCTTATTTGAAATAAAACTAAACAGATGCTCACTTAAGGAGAGGGAAGGATCTGGGTCCTCAAGAGCCTTCTCGTTCTCCTCCCGGTCTCTGCGTTTCCCTGCAGGCACCCCCGTTTGGTCGTGGACTGCTCTCTTCCGGGTTGGGCTGGCTTCAGCAGTCTTCTGAAGCAATCGGGCTTGCGAAGACAGGCTGCTGCATTCTACACACGTGCGAGCGCCCTCTTTCACGTATGCGCAATACAGAGCTGCCTGTCTTCAGAAGCCTGAGTGCTTCCGAAGACTGCTGAAGTGTCACGTCCCGGGAGATTTAAACTATGAATCCTGCGGGGTAATGACGAGACCGGCAGGAGAATGGGAAGTCTCTGTTAGGATCTAGAGCCTTCCTTCTCCTTGGGTAAGTATGTTTTTGTTTCAAACTAGCTTTTGGATTCTCTTTAAAGAGACTCTGAAGTCTCCTAAAAACAAGGTTTATACTTTAAAAACCTCTTTAACCTAATTGCCCCTCCTAAAACGCTGCATCCCCGACGCTGACAAAGCAATAAATCCCCCCCTAATTACCCCGCAAAATCCACAGCTTTCATGGTTGTGTAATTTGCTGCTGGAGGAGGCAGACCTTTCAGCTGCAGCTCTGCCTCCATGCGTGTCAATCAGTGCGCATCTCCGCCTCTCCCCCGCCCCTCTCAGTGAAGGAAAACTGAGAGGGGCGAGGAGAGGCAGCGATCCGTGCTGATAGACGCATGTAGAGGCAGAGCTGCAGCTAAAAGCTCTGCCTCTATGCGGAAGGAGCCCAGCGATGTCCCCCATGTAATTAGGGGTGATTTATGGCTTTGTCAGCGGCGGGGATGCAGCGTTTTAGGGGAGGCAATTAGGTTAAAGAGGTTTTTTAAAGTAAAAACCTCGTTTTTAGGAGACTTCAGAGTCTCTTAAAAAGGGAACTGAGCGGCA